>NC_052312.1:38708359-39020442 GCF_016432855.1 Salvelinus namaycush
ATGGGTTAGGGTCAATCACAATGCAGTCTTAGCTTAGTGAATAACGAAAAGGAAATTCCAATTCAAGACAATTGAACAATTCATATAAGAAATAACTGGCCGTTTGCAGTTGTTGAATTAGAATTTCAATGTTTGACATGCTATTGTTGTATGTGTCAACCTGAAGAAGTCAGTGATGCCGAAAAGTTGGTGATTTACTGGGAGTTTATATATAGTGTGCAACTCTTATTTTTGTGGGTTGTATGTGTCACCAACATCTTTTATGTACTCCTCCCCAGGACCACAACTATGGGGCGCGCCCCCCGCCCACTCCCCCGGCCTCCCCTCCCCCCTCCATGCTGATCCGGCCGGGCGAGGGGCTGTTTGTGCCGGGGGGCCTGCAGGACGAGGCTTCCAGGGGCACCACACTCAGCACCTCGGAGGATGGCAGCTACGGGGCCGACATCACCCGCTGCATCTGTGGCTTCACCCACGACGACGGCTACATGATCTGCTGCGACAAGTGCAGGTAGGATCTGGGATAGACCCTCTTCTTTATCAGGTCACAGTGATTTAGACCAGAGTCCATACTGTCCTAGCAGTGATTTATGAACATTCTAGCCTTCAAACGGTGTCCATGTCTCATCTCAACTTTTCTTTGGGATTAGTGACCCCTGTCTAGATCCCCTGTTGCATTGTGAATGGCTGCTGTTACTGACTCTCTGCCCTCTCCTCTCTCTTCTCTCTCAGTGTGTGGCAGCACATAGACTGCATGGGGATCGACAGGCAGCACATTCCTGAGACGTACCTGTGTGAGCGCTGCCAGCCGCGCATCCTGGACAGAGACCGTGCCATCGTGCTGCAGACCCGCAAGAGGGAGAACATGTCCGGTGAGTGGAGAGATGGTGAGATATATACCTACCTTTTCCAGTCCCTCCCAGTGCGCTGCAGTAAACAGCTCTCAGATCAGATGGCAGTGTGATAAAGGCTGTGCATGTCAGGCTGCTCTGCTCACTACTGCAGCCTCTTCCTCCTGTGGGTCTGGAGAGACCCAGGCCACAAATCAAATCACATTTTATTTGTCACATGCGCCGAATACAACAGGTGTCGACCTTAATGTGAAATGCTTACTTACAAGCCCTTAACCAACACTGCAGTTCAAGAAAGAGTTAAGAAAATATTTACTAAATAAGGTAAAAAATGTAATAAAAGTAACACAAAAGAACAATAACGAGGCTATATACAGGGGGTGCCGTGTCAATGTGCAGGGGTACAGGTTAGTCAAGGTAATTTGTACATGTTTTTTACCCTAGCACTACACAGCTGATTCAAATCATCAGAGCTTGATGCTGAGTTGGTTATTTGAATCAGCTGTGTAGTGCTAGAGCAAGAACCAAAATGTGCACCCAGGGGGCCCCAGGGGGGGGGGGGGGGGGGGGGGGATCTATACAGTTACAGGTTGGGATATTATTTTTGATGACATATCATATCGCTAGTTGGCTGTACCCTTCATAGCTTGTTCTCCATTTTCTTGTTAAACTCGGGAGCCAATTCGTTTTCAGCACTTCTATTTCCATGACTGATCAAACCTAGTTTTCTCATGGCTCTCTCTTGTGCCTCTGCAGCAGACATATGGTGAGCAATATGTTCGGGGACATCGAACCGCAATAAAATCACAGTATCGAATCGCAATACATTTTAGAATCATGAGAATCGTTATACATCGTATCGGCACCTAAGTATCATGAGAATATCATATTGTGAGGTCCCTGGTAATTCCCAGCTCTACTGTAGTAGGGAGGCAGAGTTGAAGCTTTGGGACATGGTGTTACTCTCATGTTTTTGAGGTGAGATGAGAAGTGACTCACAAAGGAGTTTATATAAGGTATGAGTTACTGAACTGAGCTCACCTGACCCACCTGGACAGAGGCAGAGGAGTACAGCCCCACATCAATATTACATGTGACCTTAAGCCAATCTCCCTTCTGCACCGAACAGAACAGTGACATAAAGTCAAACATGGGTTCATGTTTTTAATGCTGTACTCATACTGTGCACAGACACAGTACACGGTCAATCCATTTGAATTCAATCACTTCTTGAAAGCAGCTCTTTTGATTTGAATGAAACCTTCCCTACATATTTGGCCATCTTAGGAGTGTTCAGAAAATCTAAATGCCAAAACATGCAAGAGATAAGTTTACCATTTTGCATACTCCACCATACCAAGAGAAATCCATGTCTTCATCATTGGAATCGATAAACGGTTGAGATTGATATAATTTAAAAGCTTACAACTATTTGACCATTTATGGAAAAATACGTTTTTTAAATAAAAATGCAAAATGTTCAACCTTAAAAGTAAATTGTCTAAACACTCGTAAACTCATACATATTCATATGTTATAGCTTAGACCCTATTTCACTTCGGAGGATTTTGTGTTGTGCCCGCCATCGTTTGAGACACAACATGCTCTTGAATACAACATGGTGGGTGTCATGTTCTGGCTGATAAATGTACAAACACTTAACTTTCAAATGGCACAACAAAGATGATTGGAGGTCCACACATCAGAGAGTATTGACTTGTTTTGGAATATCTGCTGTTTTATATGATACTGTCAATCCATAGGAAAAATCCATAGGAAACCTAATGAAATCATAGAAATATAGATGATAGAATATACATGAACATTTAAGTTGACATTTGATGGTGGGTGGACCGGTGGTCACCTTTGTGGTAGTAATTGAAAGTTAACATTTCAATTCAATTTATAAACTCAGCAAAAAAAGAAACGTCCTCTCACTGTCAACTGTGTTAATTTTCAGCAAACTTAACATGTGTAAATATTTGTACGAACATAAGATTCAACATCTGAGACATAAACTGAACAAGTTCCACAGACATGTGACAGAAATAGAATAATGTGTCCCTGAACAAAGGGGGGGGGGGGGGGGGGGGGGTCAAAATCAAAAGTAACAGTTAGTATCTGGTGTGGCCACCAGCTGCATTAAGTACTGCAGTGTATCTCCTCCTCATGGACTGCACCAGATTTGCCAGTTCTTGCTGTGAGATGTTACCCCACTCTTCCACCAAGGCACCTGCAGGATCCCAGACATTTCTGGGGGGAATGGCTCTAGCCCTCATCCTCCGATCCAACAGGTCCCAGATGTGCTCAATGGGATTGAGATCCGGGCTCTTCGCTGGCCATGGCAGAACACTGACATTCCTGTCTTGCAGGAAATCACGCACAGAACGAGCAGTATGGCTGGTGACATTATCAGGCTGGAGGGTCATGTCAGGATGAGGCTGTGAGACGCCTAAGGATGAGGCTGTGAGACGCCTAATCTCAACGCACAGCGTTGAGATTGCCTGCAATGACAACAAGCTCAGTCCGATGATGCTGTGACACACCGCCCCAGACCATGACGGACCCTCCACCTCCAAATAGAATCCCACTGCAACCGCGACTCATCAGAGAAGAGCACTTTTTGCAAGTCCTGTCTGGTCCAGCGACGGTGGGTTTGTGCCCATAGGCGACGTTGTTGCCGGTGATGTCTGGTGAGGACCTGCCTTACAACAGGCCTACAAGCCCTCAGTCCAGCCTCTCTCAGCCTATTGCGGACAGTCTGAGCACTGATGGAGGGATTGTGCGTTCCTGGTGTAACTCGGGCAGTTGTTGTTGCCATCCTGTACCTGTCCCGCAGGTGTGATGTTCGGATGTACCGATCCTGTGCAGGTGTTGTTACACGTGGTCTGCCACTGCGAGGACGATCAGCTGTCCGTCCTTTCTCCCTGTAGCGCTGTCTTAGGCGTCTCACAGTACGGACATTGCAATTTATTGCCCTGGCCACATCTGCAGTCCTCATGCCTCCTTGCAGCATGCCTACGGCACGTTCATGCAGATGAGCAGGGACCCTGGGCATCTTTCTTTTGGTGTTTTTCAGAGTCAGTAGAAAGGCCTCTTTAGTGTCCTAAGTTTTCATAACTGTGACCTTAACTGCCTACAGTCTGTAAGCTGTTAGTGTCTTAACGACCGTTCCACAGGTGTTTGTGGAACTGTTTATGGTTCATTGAACAAGCATGGGAAACCGTGTTAAAACCCTTTACAATGAAGATCTGTGAAGGTATTTGGATTTTTACGAATTATCTTTGAAAGACAGGGTCCTGAAAAAGGTCTGTTTCTTTTTTTGCTGAGTTTATTTCAATGGTGTACCAGCTAAATTGCAGGCACAACACTAAAACCTCAGATGATGTGAAATAGGGCCTAAGCTACAACATACGAATATGAAGGAAAAAAACAAGAGTTTAGACGTTTTCAGATCATTGACGTTAAAGGTTTAAAAATGACATCATTTTTTATTCATATATATTTTTTTCAATAAATAATCAAATCGTTTGATACCACTGTTTGTAAGCTTTTGAATTATGTAAACCGTTCATATTTTCCAGTAATGAAGAAATTGATATCTCTTTCATGGGCAAACATGTATGGAAAGTTTTGCTTAAATCAATTTAAACAACAAAAAAAATGTGCTGCCAAAAAGTGATGGAACTAAAATGGATTTACCCTATATGCACGCACACACACGCCACATTTACACACACACACACACACACACACACACACACACACACACACACACACACACACACACACACACACACACACACACACACACAACCCTTCTTCAATAGAACACCACCTATGAATGACTCCATTTCAAGTGAATTTCCCATCCGGTTGGCTTCATATCTCTGGCAGGAAAACAAGAATGGAAATATAATACACCATATCTGCCTGCTCCCAGTCAGAGCAGAAAGGCACACATTTACATTCACAAGTATCAATCAACCCAGCCACCAGCTATAATTCCATTAATCAGCATAATTGGCCCATAATTGGCTCTCATCAACACCGTACAGATGCCATCACTCAAAACCCAATACACCACTTGAAGACAAACATTGCCATTTTTCCCACAACACTGATATTCTCTCCCTGTGTGTGTGTGTGTGTGTGTGTGTGTGTGTGTGTGTGTGTGTGTGTGTGTGTGTGTGTGTGTGTGTGTGTGTGTGTGTGTGTGTGTGTGTGTGTATCTCGTATATCATACTGGATGTTCTTAGAAGAAGAGTGTGTGTGTGTGTGTGTCTCTCTTCTACTGGCTGGTTCAAGAAGAAGTGGATCTTGTCTGAATTACGGCCCACTAGATACACTTGTGTATCTGGTTAACTTCACACTGCGTGGGCCCCAATGGAAGTCATGTGACGACGATACAGTGAAAATAGGCCATGGGACAATAATCCACTCAAACGTACTGTAGCTTACACACACAGAAATCACACAGCTGGCTGGTGTGGATAGTTGTATTCCTGTCTCTTTTTCTGTGGTCGGCACGCAAAACAGAGACACACACACACACACACACACACACACACACACACACAGTAACGGGTGTCCTCCTCCTCTTCAGACGAAGAGGAGGAGTAGGGATTGGACCAAAGTGCAGCGTGATATTTGGACATAATGAAGTTTATTAAAGTACAGACGAAAACCGAAAACACTTCAACAAACTACAAAATAAGAAAACGACGTAGACAGACCTGAACATGGAACTTACATAAATACACGAAGAACTCACGAACAGGAACAGACTACATCAAACGAACGAACAAACCGAAACAGTCCCGTGTGGTGCAACATACACAGACACAGAAGACAATCACCCACAAACAAACAGTGTGAACAGCCTACCTTTATATGGTTCTCAATCAGAGGAAACGTCAAACACCTGTCCCTGATTGAGAACCATATAAGGCTAATTACACCTGACCTAAACATAGAAACACAAAACATAGAATGCCCACCCCAACTCACGCCCTGACCAACTAAACACACACACACACACACACACACACACACACACACACACACACACACACACACACACACACACACACACACACACACACACACACACACACACACACACACACACACACAGCTGAAATAGGGGTATCTAGGAAACAAATATTCCTGGATGTGTGTTTGTGTGACAGTGAGTAGTGATGAGGGTTGATGTTAGCTTGTCATCCTCCTGACAGATACATTAGGAGAGCACTGGGGGGTTGTCCTAACTCTCCATCATACAGTATGAGCAAAAACATGCCTCAACATTATGTAATGACCACTCAACACTGTCTGCCCATACTGTATGATCTAATAACAACACTATCTACCCATACTGTATGATCTAATAACAAAACTATCTACCCATACTGTATGATCTAATGACATCACTATCTACCCATACTGTATGATCTAATGACATCACTATCTACCCATACTGTATGATCTAATGACATCACTGTCTACCCATACTGTATGATCTAATGACATCACTGTCTACCCATACTGTATGATCTAATAACAACACTATCTACCCATACTGTATGATCTAATAACAACACTATCTACCCATACTGTATGATCTAATGACATCACTGTCTACCCATACTGTATGATCTAATGACAACACTATCTACCCATACTGTATGATCTAATGACCTCACTGTCTACCCATACTGTATGATCTAATAACAACACTATCTACCCATACTGTATGATCTAATGACATCACTGTCTACCCATACTGTATGATCTAATGACAACACTGTCTACCCATACTGTATGATCTAATGACCTCACTGTCTACCCACACTGTATGATCTAATGACATCACTATCTACCCATACCGTATGATCTAATGATATTACTGTCTACCCATACTGTATGATCTAATGACAACACTGTCTACTCATACTGTATGATCTAATGACATCACTGTCTACCCATACTGTATGATCTAATGACAACACTGTCTGGCCACACTGTATGATCTAATGACATCACTATCTACCAATACCGTATGATCTAATGACATTACTGTCTACCCACACAGTATGATCTAATGACATCACTATCAACCCATACCGTATGATCTAATGACATTACTGTCTACCCATACTGTATGATCTAATGACAACACTGTCTACTCATACTGTATGATCTAATGACATTGCTGTCTACCCATACTGTATGATCTAATGACATTGCTGTCTACCCATACTGCATGATCTAATAACAACACTGTCTACCCATACTGTATGATCTAATGACAACAAAGTCTACCCATACTGTATGATCTAATGACCTCACTGTCTACCCATACTGTATGATCTAATGACAACACAGTCTACCCATACTGTATGATCTAATAACAACACTGTCTACCCATACTGTATGATCTAATGACAACACTGTCTACCCATACTGTATGATCTAATGACAACACTGTCTACCCATACTGTATGATCTAATGACAACACTGTCTATCCATACTGTATGATCTAATGACATTACTGTCTACCCATACTGTATGATCTAATGACATTACTGTCTACCCATACTGTATGATCTAATAACAACACTGTCTACCCATACTGTATGATCTAATGACAACACTGTCTACCCATACTGTATGATCTAATGACAACACTGTCTACCCATACTGTATGATCTAATGACAACACTGTCTACCCATACTGTATGATCTAATGACAACACTGTCTATCCATACTGTATGATCTAATGACATTACTGTCTACCCATACTGTATGATCTAATAACAACACTGTCTACCCATACTGTATGATCTAATGACAACACTGTCTACCCATACTGTATGATCTAATGACATTACTGTCTACCCATACTGTATGATCTAATGACATTACTGTCTACCCATACTGTATGATCTAATAACAACACTGTCTACCCATACTGTATGATCTAATGACATCACTGTCTACCCATACTGTATGATCTAATGACATTACTGTCTACCCATACTGTATGATCTAATGACATCACTGTCTACCCATACTGTATGATCTAATGACAACACTGTCTACCCATACTGTATGATCTAATGACATCACTATCTACCCATACTGTATGATCTAATGACAACACTATCTACCCATACTGTATGATCTAATGACAACACCGTCTACCCATACCGTATGATCTAATGACAACACTGTTTACCCATACTGTATGATCTAACGACAACACTGTCTACCCATACTGTATGATCTAATGACAACACCGTCTACCCATACTGTATGATCTAATGACAACACTGTTTACCCATACTGTATGATCTAATGACAACACTGTTTACCCATACTGTATGATCTAATGACAAAACAGTCTACCCATTGTGACGGCCCTGAATATTTCTGAACCGTCTCAGTGCTTCTCCTTCTAATAGGGCGCTTCCCCTTTAATTCCCCATTAAATAGCCAGCATCAGCTGCGCAAAAGTGAAGTTGTGATTGAGACATGAATGAGGATGTGTACTACCTTCAGTTCATGAAGCTTCGCCATTACGTTTGTTTTGTTGCCTTGCAGTGTGTTTTGTAGCCTTAAAACGAGTTTACCCAGGATTGGATCCACTCTGTGCGTCTGTGGACTACAACTCTCCGTTGGTTTTCGTGGCCTTTTCTCCGCTGGAGATCTGTTGGCGGATTGTCTGACTGACCGACTGACTACAACTTTTTGTACACGGTATTTCATTTGTTTGGGGTGATGTATACTGTGATTTATCTAGTTGTTCAGACATTATTCTTTGATTAATCTTTTGATACGCTTTCTAGTTGTGTTGCAAAATAAGTGGTATTTTGAGTGTATGAATATACTGGATTTACGCTACGGACAAACGTTGCGTGACTAAGGTCACTTGAGTCACTGAACTTATTTACCGGGCTGGACTCTTTTTATGCCCGAGGTACAGGACATTTCTAAATGAACATAAGTGCATTGATTTGTTATATTGTTGTGTGTGGGTGTGTGATCATTTATGTTGTTAATACAACCACGCAAAAGAATACACTTGTTTGAAGTTCTTTCCAATGTTTTAAGGGGTTTATGAAAAGTATATTTCCATCTTGACTTTTACATAAGTCCTTTGTATTGGTGTGACTTGACGGACCAGATGGGACTCATTCCCTCCCAAACTAAAAGGAGAAACCCATGCTTTCTCTGGTAGGCACAACCTACCTGGCACCCCTATAAATAACCTCAAGTCAAAACCGTTACACCATACTATATAATCTAACGACAACACAGTCTACCCATACTGTATGATCTAATGACATTGCTGTCTACCCATACTGTATGATCTAATGACATTGCTGTCTACCCATACTGTATGACCTTATGACATCACTGTTTACCCATACTGTATGATCTAATGACAACACTGTCTACCCATACTGTATGACCTTATGACATCACTGTCTACCCATACTGTATGACCTTATGACATCACTGTCTACCCATACTGTATGACCTTATGACAACACTGTCTACCCATACTGTATGATCTAATGACATCACTGTCTACCCATACTGTATGATCTAATGACATCACTGTCTACCCATACTGTATGATCTAACGACATCACTGTTTACCCATACTGTATGATCTAATGACAACACTGTCTACCCATACTGTATGATCTAATGACAACACAGTCTACCCATACTATATAATCTAACGACAACACAGTCTACCCATACTGTATGATCTAATGACATTGCTGTCTACCCATACTGTATGATCTAATAACAACACTGTCTACCCATACTGTATGATCTAATGACAACACTGTCTACCCATACTGTATGAACTAATGACATCACTATCTACCCATGCTGTATGATCTAATGACAACACAGTCTACCCATACTATATAATCTAACGACAACACAGTCTACCCATACTGTATGATCTAATGACATTGCTGTCTACCCATACTGTATGATCTAATGACAACACTGTCTACCCATACTGTATGAACTAATGACATCACTATCTACCCATACTGTATGAACTAATGACATCACAGTCTACCCATACTGTATGATCTAATGATTACACGGTCTACCCATACTGTATGATCTAATGACATTGCTGTCTACCCATACTGTATGATCTAATGACAACACTGTCTACCCATACTGTATGATCTAATGACATCACTGTCTACCCATACTGTATGATCTAATGACATTACTGTCTACCCATACTGTATGATCTAATGACATCACTGTCTACCCATACTGTATGATCTAATGACAACACTGTCTACCCATACTGTATGATCTAATGACATCACTATCTACCCATACTGTATGATCTAATGACAACACTATCTACCCATACTGTATGATCTAATGACAACACCGTCTACCCATACCGTATGATCTAATGACAACACTGTTTACCCATACTGTATGATCTAACGACAACACTGTCTACCCATACTGTATGATCTAATGACAACACCGTCTACCCATACTGTATGATCTAATGACAACACTGTTTACCCATACTGTATGATCTAATGACAACACTGTTTACCCATACTGTATGATCTAATGACAAAACAGTCTACCCATTGTGACGGCCCTGAATATTTCTGAACCGTCTCAGTGCTTCTCCTTCTAATAGGGCGCTTCCCCTTTAATTCCCCATTAAATAGCCAGCATCAGCTGCGCAAAAGTGAAGTTGTGATTGAGACATGAATGAGGATGTGTACTACCTTCAGTTCATGAAGCTTCGCCATTACGTTTGTTTTGTTGCCTTGCAGTGTGTTTTGTAGCCTTAAAACGAGTTTACCCAGGATTGGATCCACTCTGTGCGTCTGTGGACTACAACTCTCCGTTGGTTTTCGTGGCCTTTTCTCCGCTGGAGATCTGTTGGCGGATTGTCTGACTGACCGACTGACTACAACTTTTTGTACACGGTATTTCATTTGTTTGGGGTGATGTATACTGTGATTTATCTAGTTGTTCAGACATTATTCTTTGATTAATCTTTTGATACGCTTTCTAGTTGTGTTGCAAAATAAGTGGTATTTTGAGTGTATGAATATACTGGATTTACGCTACGGACAAACGTTGCGTGACTAAGGTCACTTGAGTCACTGAACTTATTTACCGGGCTGGACTCTTTTTATGCCCGAGGTACAGGACATTTCTAAATGAACATAAGTGCATTGATTTGTTATATTGTTGTGTGTGGGTGTGTGATCATTTATGTTGTTAATACAACCACGCAAAAGAATACACTTGTTTGAAGTTCTTTCCAATGTTTTAAGGGGTTTATGAAAAGTATATTTCCATCTTGACTTTTACATAAGTCCTTTGTATTGGTGTGACTTGACGGACCAGATGGGACTCATTCCCTCCCAAACTAAAAGGAGAAACCCATGCTTTCTCTGGTAGGCACAACCTACCTGGCACCCCTATAAATAACCTCAAGTCAAAACCGTTATAAAAAAAATGGCACCCCAGATGGGACCTCAACATTGAGAACTAACCAAAGCAAATCTTTTGTGTGGAATTAAAACAATGGATTCACCCCAAGAAAATGTGCTCATCCATATCCTACCTGTCAATGGGAATACACAGGGCCATTCTGACTACCGAGCCAACAATACAAATCATAATGTGAATGGAAATAATGGAGTTGATTTGGGCCAGAGCCCTGGGAATCTGAATGCTCGGTCTGGACCACAGGCCACAGGTCTAACTAGTAACTCACTTATTGACATGGATCTGTGTGGAAGTACTGAGCTAGCCCTCCCTCTGACGCCAAACCTTCCTCCATTGTCTGGTTTATCTCCAGAGGTTGTAGTCTTACAACTTCAAGGTGACATCCTTGATATTCGTCAGACTCAACAACATCTCCAAACTCTAATCCACCATAAATTCAAATGTCTGAGTGAAGAGCAACAACAGAGTGCCATGGAATTCAGAAACTCACTGAGCACTCTAACCCACACTCTGACAGAGCTCAGTGAGAGTGGAAGACAGGAAATTACTGGTGCCATGGACAGGCAGTTTGACTACCAACAAAGCCAACTCACTGCCACTCTCCAGTGGCGCCTGCAACATCATCACACCGAGGTCCTCAAGGACGTCAATTCTGTTTTTTCTCCCCTGGTTAACACTGTAGACCACTTGCAGACAGCGCTCTCTAATTGTGTTAAAATGTTGGATGATGTGTCTGTTGACATGGCCTCCATTAGGCACAACTCCTTGCACAGAGCTTCTCGTGTCCACTTCTGTTCAGACCACTGAGGGCCAAGCGGGCACCTCAGAACAGCCAAGACAAGGCCATGCTGCAGCCACCCCTTGCAGGATGCAATCCACCATGCATCCTGGTTTTCATTTTCATGGTCCGATAACTCCCTCACCCTCTGCTTCCTCAATCCCTCCTAGCTCTTTTGTTCATGGTGATTTGAGTAGACGTCATGTGGGAGCGATGCCCATTAAATTGCAATTTCCCACCTTTGGGAAAAAGGATGACAGTCCTGATCCGCTAATGGATCTGGAAAGATGTGTGGCAGTCTTCTCTGCCATTGCTCCTGTACCACTAACCCTGGGTAATCCTTCTGATGATCTCCTTTTACAGGCTGTAAGAAGAGCTCAGCTGGAACAGCCAGAGGAGTTAAGGCTGGTGGAACAGCTGCAGAATAATGCTGATGTGTGTACTTCAAAGCTAGGACGCACCGGACTCCTGAAGCACAAAATATTCCTTACACAGGAAATGCCGATCAAGCAAAAGCCATATCGTTTGTCCCCAGCGAAGCTTATAATCCAAAAGGGACTCATTAATGATATGTTGACACAAGATATAATAGAACGTTCCTCCTCTCCCTGGGCTGCTCCTGTTGTCCTCATTCCAAAAAAGACCGGTGGTCTTAGATTTTGTGTGGACTATAGGAAGACCAACAATGTTTCCCAGACTGATGCCTATCCTCTTCCCACCATCCACGAGATCCTGGAGTCATTGTCTGGTGCTGTTGTGTTCACTACCCTTGACCTCAATAGTGGCTATTGGCAGGTTGAGATGGACCAGGAAAGCAAGGACAAGACTGCTTTTGTCTGTGCTGAGGGCTTGTTTTCCTTTAAGGTGATGCCTTTTGGATTAAAGAATGCACCTGCCACTTTCCAAAGACTCATGGCGATTGCGTTAGGTGAGCTCAAAGGGAAGATCTGTTTCGTCTACCTGGACGATATAATTATCTACTCCCAGAACAGAGAACAACACTTTCAAGATCTTCAAGCAGTGTTGGACAAGCTAAGAGAAGCTGGTCTGACATTGAATATGAAGAAGAGCAACTTCTGCCAAACCTCCCTGAAGTTCCTTGGCCATATTGTGTCTTTTGACGGCATTCATGTGGATCCTGAAAAGACCAAGGCTGTACAAGACTTCCCTGTGCCAACCACACTCAAGGCCCTTCAACGGTTCCTTGGGATGGCTGGATGGTACCATCGGTTTGTGTGGAACTTCTCCCAGGTGGCAGAACCCCTCAACGCGGTGAAGCGAAAAGGAGCGAAATTCCGATGGACGGCAGAGTGCCAGAACTCCTTTGAAACCCTGAAACGACACCTCGTCACACCTCCCATTTTGGGTCATCCCAACTTTGATTGCCCTTTTGTTGTTTACACTGATGCAAGTGATGTTGGACTTGGTGCTGTCCTAGTCCAACAGACTGGACTTGGTACTGAAGAAGTGCTAGCGTTCGCCAGTCGGACATTGAATGGAGCAGAACGGAACTACTCCACAACCGAGCAAGAGTGCCTTGCAGTTGTCTGGGCTTTGGAAAAGTGGAGGTACTACCTGGAGGGAAGACACTTCACTGTGGTCACTGACCATTCCTCCCTTGTGTGGGTGTTCAAGACCAACAAACCAAGCACCAGGCTCATCAGATGGGCTCTACGGTTGCAAGAGTTCACCTTTGCAGTAGAATACAGGAAAGGAAAATACAACACTGTTCCAGATGCCTTATCCAGAGCTCCTGCTTGTGATAATGGTGGCCCTCATCTTACATGTGCTACTGTCCTGTCTAGCAGTCGAGACTCACCCAAAACTGACTTTCCCATCTCTGATGAGGTAATTTGGAAAGCCCAACAGGATGATCCAGAAGTACAGGCTTTGTACCAGACTATCCTGGAAGATGGAGAAAAGATGGTCAACCCTACCACAAAGCTGACCATCATTGAAGACAAAGTCTACCGAGTTGTACAACTACCTCACAGAACACTCTACCAAATGTACATACCTGAAACTCTACGCCTTCAACTGCTTCAACATTTCCATGAAGTCCCATTAGCTGGTCATTTGGGCAGGTTCAAAACCTACAAACGGTTGCAAGCATTACTGTACTGGCCACATCTGAGCATGGATGTGAAGTCACACATCCGAAACTGCCAGGTTTGTCAAATGTACAAACCAGAAGGTAGAAAACCTGCTGGCAAGTTGCAGCAAACGGTGGTTACCCGACCTTGGGAAATGTTAGGAGTGGATTTGATGGGTCCATTTCCTAGAAGCTCCAATCAGAATGTGTACATGCTTGTTTTTGTTGATTACTATTCCAAGTGGGTGGAGCTCTTTGCCCTGCGTCAGGCCACAGCAAGGACAGTCTCTAACATCCTTACGAAAGAGATCCTGACTCGCTGGGGAGTGCCTGATTACATCCTGTCTGATCGAGGTTCCCAATTTGTCTCTGATCTCTTTGAGGAGACCTGCCAAAGATGGAACCTGAGACAGGCCGTGGTCAACTTCTATCACCCACAGACCAACCTCACTGAGAGAGTAAATCGAACCTGGAAGACAATGGTTGCTTCCTATGTAGGGACCCAGCACAAACACTGGGACAAGCACCTTCACGAGTTTCGATTTGCCCTGAATTCTGCTGTGCAAGAGTCCACTGGAGTCACACCTGCCGAGCTGAACCTAAGTCGTCCCCTCCGAGGACCCTTGGATATGGTGCTACAGCCCCAGCAGCTTACTCCAGACGCTGCTTGCTATGACCAGGTAGTCCATCTCCACGACTTGAGAGCTCTTGTCTCAAGGAACATGATCCAGGCTCGACTCAAGCAGAAGAGAAATTATGATAAGAACAGACGAGACATGCAGTTCCAGCTTCGTGATCGGGTGTGGCTTCGCTCTCATCCTTACTCGAAAGCTGAACACTTCTTCTCGGCCAAGCTCGCTCCTAAATGGCAAGGACCATATAGGATTGTGGAGCAGATGGGCCCTTTGAACTACCGAGTGGTGAAAGAGGACACAGGTGAAGATATGCGCGTTGTCCATGTCTCACGCCTTAAGGCCTGTTACCCCTCGGCTGAGGAATTGGAGGAGATTGAGCGCCGCAAGGTCCTGGAGATCTTTGAAGAGGAAAGTAAGGAGACTTTTCTCGGATTCCCAGACCCAGAAGTCTCACGGCTTAATGCCTGTGACCCCTCAGCTGAGGAGCGTGAGCGCCAAAAAGTAATGAATATTTTTGTAGAGGAAAGTGATGAGGAGACCTTTCTCGGTTTCCCCGACCAAGATCTGCCTTCCCGGGCAATGGTCGGCTTTTTCCAGGGGAGGGGGTGTGTGACGGCCCTGAATATTTCTGAACCGTCTCAGTGCTTCTCCTTCTAATAGGGCGCTTCCCCTTTAATTCCCCATTAAATAGCCAGCATCAGCTGCGCAAAGGAGAAGTTGTGATTGAGACATGAATGAGGATGTGTACTACCTTCAGTTCATGAAGCTTCGCTATTACGTTTGTTTGTTGCCTTACAGTGTGTTTTGTAGCCTTAAAACGAGTTTACCCAGGATTGGATCCACTCTGTGCGTCTGTGGACTACAACTCTCCGTTGGTTTTCGTGGCCTTTTCTCCGCTGGAGATCTGTTGGCGGATTGTCTGACTGACCGACTGACTACAACTTTTTGTACACGGTATTTCATTTGTTTGGGGTGATGTATACTGTGATTTATCTAGTTGTTCAGACATTATTCTTTGATTAATCTTTTGATACGCTTTCTAGTTGTGTTGCAAAATAAGTGGTATTTTGAGTGTATGAATATACTGGATTTACGCTACGGACAAACGTTGCGTGACTAAGGTCACTAGAGTCACTGAACTTATTTACCGGGCTGGACTCTTTTTATGCCCGAGGTACAGGACATTTCTAAATGAACATAAGTGCATTGATTTGTTATATTGTTGTGTGTGGGTGTGTGATCATTTATGTTGTTAATACAACCACGCAAAAGAATACACTTGTTTGAAGTTCTTTCCAATGTTTTAAGGGGTTTATGAAAAGTATATTTCCATCTTGACTTTTACATAAGTCCTTTGTATTGGTGTGACTTGACGGACCAGATGGGACTCATTCCCTCCCAAACTAAAAGGAGAAACCCATGCTTTCTCTGGTAGGCACAACCTACCTGGCACCCCTATAAATAACCTCAAGTCAAAACCGTTACACCATACTATATAATCTAACGACAACACAGTCTACCCATACTGTATGATCTAATGACATTGCTGTCTACCCATACTGTATGATCTAATGACATTGCTGTCTACCCATACTGTATGACCTTATGACATCACTGTTTACCCATACTGTATGATCTAATGACAACACTGTCTACCCATACTGTATGACCTTATGACATCACTGTCTACCCATACTGTATGACCTTATGACATCACTGTTTACCCATTCTGTATGATCTAATGACAACACTGTCTACCCATACTGTATGATCTAATGACATCACTGTCTACCCATACTGTATGATCTAATGACATCACTGTTTACCCATACTGTATGATCTAACGACATCACTGTTTACCCATACTGTATGATCTAATGACAACACTGTCTACCCATACTGTATGATCTAATGACAACACAGTCTACCCATACTATATAATCTAACGACAACACAGTCTACCCATACTATATAATCTAACGACAACACAGTCTACCCATACTGTATGATCTAATGACATTGCTGTCTACCCATACTGTATGATCTAATGACAACACTGTCTACCCATACTGTATGAACTAATGACATCACTATCTACCCATACTGTATGAACTAATGACATCACAGTCTACCCATACTGTATGATCTAATGACAACACAGTCTACCCATACTGTATGATCTAATGATTACACGGTCTACCCATACTGTATGATCTAATGACATTGCTGTCTACCCATACTGTATGATCTAATGACAACACTGTCTACCCATACTGTATGACCTTATGACAACACTGTTTACCCATACTGTATGATCTAATGACAACACTGTTTACCCATACTGTATGATCTAATGACAACACTGTTTACCCATACTGTATGATCTAATGACAACACTGTTTACCCATACTGTATGATCTAATGACAACACTGTTTACCCATACTGTATGATCTAATGACAACACTGTTTACCCATACTGTATGATCTAATGACAACACTGTTTACCCATACTGTATGATCTAATGACAACACCGTCTACCCATACTGTATGATCTAATGACAACACAGTCTACCCATACTGTATGATCTAATGACAACAGTCTACCCATACCGTATGATCTAATGACAACACAGTCTACCCATACCGTATGATCTAATGACATCACTATCTACCCATACTGTATGATCTAATGACATCACTATCTACCCATACTGTATGATCTAATGACAACACAGTCTACCCATACTATATAATCTAACGACAACAGTCTACCCATACTGTATGATCTAATGACATTGCTGTCTACCCATACTGTATGATCTAATGACATTGCTGTCTACCCATACTGTATGATCTAATGACAACACTGTTTACCCATACTGTATGACCTTAAGACATCACTGTTTACCCATACTGTATGATCTAATGACAACACTGTTTACCCATACTGTATGATCTAATGACAACACTGTTTACCCATACTGTATGATCTAATGACAACACTGTTTACCCATACTGTATGATCTAATGACAACACTGTTTACCCATACTGTATGATCTAATGACAACACCGTCTACCCATACTGTATGATCTAATGACAACACCGTCTACCCATACTGTATGATCTAATGACAACACCGTCTACCCATACTGTATGATCTAATGACAACACCGTCTACCCATACTGTATGATCTAATGACAACACAGTCTACCCATACCGTATGATCTAATGACAACACAGTCTACCCATACCGTATGATCTAATGACAACACCGTCTACCCATACCGTATGATCTAATGACAACACCGTCTACCCATACCGTATGATCTAATGACAACACTGTCTACCCATACTGTATGATCTAATGACAACACTGTTTACCCATACCGTATGATCTAATGACAACACTGTTTACCCATACTGTATGATCTAATGACAACACTGTTTACCCATACTGTATGATCTAATGACAACACATTCTACCCATACCGTATGATCTAATGACAACACTGTCTACCCATACTGTATGATCTAATGACAACACCGTCTACCCATACCGTATGATCTAATGACAACACTGTCTACCCATACTGTATGATCTAATGACAACACTGTTTACCCATACTGTATGATCTAATGACAACACTGTTTACCCATACTGTATGATCTAATGACCTCACTGTCTACCCATACTGTATGATCTACTGACAACAATGTCTACCCATACTGTATGATCTAATAACAACACTGTGTACCCATACTGTATGATCTAATGACATTACTGTCTACCCATACTGTATGATCTAATAACAACACTGTTTACCCATACTGTATGATCTAATGACAACACTGTCTACCCATACTGTATGATCTAATGACAACACTGTTTACCCATACTGTATGATCTAATGACATTGCTGTCTACCCATACTGTATGACCTTATGACATCACTGTTTACCCATACTGTATGATCTAACGACAACACTGTCTACCCATACTGTATGATCTAATGACATCACTGTCTACCCATACTGTATGATCTAATGACAACACTGTCTGGCCACACTGTATGATCTAATGATATTACTGTCTACCCATACTGTATGATCTAATGACAACACTGTCTACTCATACTGTATGATCTAATGACATCACTGTCTACCCATACTGTATGATCTAATGACAACACTGTCTGGCCACACTGTATGATCTAATGACATCACTATCTACCCATACCGTATGATCTAATGACATTACTGTCTACCCACACAGTATGATCTAATGACATCACTATCAACCCATACCGTATGATCTAATGACATTACTGTCTACCCATACTGTATGATCTAATGACAACACTGTCTACCCATAATGTATGATCTAATGACAACTGTCTACCCATACTGTATGATCTAATGACAACACTGTTTACCCATACTGTATGATCTAATGACATTGCTGTCTACCCATACTGTATGACCTTATGACATCACTGTTTACCCATACTGTATGATCTAATGACAACACTGTCTACCCATACTGTATGATCTAATGACAACACAGTCTACCCATACGGTATGATCTAATGACAACACAGTCTACCCATACGGTATGATCTAATGACAACACAGTCTACCCATACGGTATGATCTAATGACAACACAGTCTACCCATACGGTATGATCTAATGACAACACTGTTTACCCATACCGTATGATCTAATGACAACACAGTCTACCCATACCGTATGATCTAATGACAACACTGTCTACCCATACCGTATGATCTAATGACATCACTATCTACCCATACCGTATGATCTAATGACATTACTGTTTACCCATACTGTATGATCTAATGACAACACTGTCTACCCATACTGTATGATCTACTGACAACAATGTCTACACATACTGTATGATCTAATGACAACACTGTCTACCCATACTGTATGATCTAATGACAACACTGTTTACCCATACTGTATGATCTAATGACAACACCGTCTACCCATACTGTATGATCTAATGACAACACCGTCTACCCATACTGTATGATCTAATGACAACACTGTTTACCCATACTGTATGATCTAATGACAACACTGTCTACCCATACTGTATGATCTAATGACCTCACTGTCTACCCATACTGTATGATCTAATGACAACACTGTCTATCCATACTGTATGATCTAATGACATTACTGTCTACCCATATTGTATGATCTAATGACATTACTGTCTACCCATACTGTATGATCTAACAACAACACTGTCTACCCATACTGTATGATCTAATGACAACACTGTCTACCCATACTGTATGATCTAATGACAACACTGTCTATCCATACTGTATGATCTAATGACATTACTGTCTACCCATATTGTATGATCTAATGACATTACTGTCTACCCATACTGTATGATCTAACAACAACACTGTCTACCCATACTGTATGATCTAATGACATCACTGTCTACCCATACTGTATGACCTTATGACATCACTGTTTACCCATACTGTATGATCTAATGACAACACTGTTTACCCATACTGTATGATCTAATGACAACACTGTTTACCCATACTGTATGATCTAATGACAACACTGTTTACCCATACTGTATGATCTAATGACAACACTGTTTACCCATACTGTATGATCTAATGACAACACTGTCTACCCATACTGTATGATCTAATGACATCACTATCTACCCATACCGTATGATCTAATGACATTACTGTTTACCCATACTGTATGATCTAATGACAACACTGTCTACCCATACTGTATGATCTAATGACATTACTGTTTACCCATACTGTATGATCTAATGACAACAATGTCTACCTGTACTGTATGATCTAATGACATCACTATCTACCCGTACTGTATGATCTAATGACATCACTATCTACCCGTACTGTATGATCTAATGACAACACAGTCTACCCATACTGTATGATCTAATGACAACACTGTCTACCCATACTGTATGATCTAATGACAACACTGTCTACCCATACTGTATGATCTAATGACAACACTGTCTACCCATACTGTATGATCTAATGACATCACTGTCTACCCATACTGTATGATCTAATGACATCACTGTCTACCCATACTGTATGATCTAATGACAATACTATCTACCCATACTGTATGATCTAATGACAACAGTCTACCCATACTGTATGATCTAATGACAACACAGTCTACCCATACCGTATGATCTAATGACAACACAGTCTACCCATACCGTATGATCTAATGACAACACCGTCTACCCATACCGTATGATCTAATGACAACACAGTCTACCCATACTGTATGATCTAATGACAACACCGTCTACCCATACTGTATGATCTAATGACAACACTGTTTACCCATACTGTATGATCTAATGACAACACTGTTTACCCATACCGTATGATCTAATGACAACACCGTCTACCCATACCGTATGATCTAATGACAACACTGTCTACCCATACTGTATGATCTAATGACAACACTGTTTACCCATACTGTATGATCTAATGACAACACTGTTTACCCATACTGTATGATCTAATGACAACTGTCTACCCATACTGTATGATCTAATGACAACACCGTCTACCCATACTGTATGATCTAATGACAACACTGTTTACCCATACTGTATGATCTAATGACAACACTGTCTACCCATACTGTATGATCTAATGACAACACTGTCTACCCATACTGTATGATCTAATGACAACACAGTCTACCCATACTGTATGATCTAATGACAACAGTCTACCCATACTGTATGATCTAATGACAACAGTCTACCCATACTATATAATCTAACGACAACACAGTCTACCCATACTGTATGATCTAATGACATTGCTGTCTACCCATACTGTATGATCTAATGACATTGCTGTCTACCCATACTGTATGATCTAATAACAACACTGTCTACCCATACTGTATGATCTAATAACAACACTGTTTACCCATACTGTATGATCTAATGACAACACTGTTTACCCATACTGTATGATCTAATGACAACACCGTCTACCCATACTGTATGATCTAATGACAACAGTCTACCCATACCGTATGATCTAATGACAACACATTCTACCCATACCGTATGATCTAATGACAACACTGTCTACCCATACTGTATGATCTAATGACAACACTGTTTACCCACACTGTATTACCTAATAACATCACTGTTTACCCATACTGTATGATCTAATGACAACACTGTTTACCCATACTGTATGATCTAATGACAACACTGTTTACCCATACTGTATGATCTAATGACAACACATTCTACCCATACCGTATGATCTAATGACAACACTGTCTACCCATACTGTATGATCTAATGACAACACTGTTTACCCATACTGTATGATCTAATGACATTGCTGTCTACCCATACTGTATGACCTTATGACATCACTGTTTACCCATACTGTATGATCTAATGACAACACTGTCTACCCATACTGTATGACCTTATGACAACAGTCTACCCATACTGTATTATCTAATAACATTACTGTCTACCCATACTGTATGATCTAATGACATTGCTGTTTACCCATACTGTATGATCTAATGACAACACTGTCTACCCATACTGTATTATCTAATAACATTACTGTCTACCCATACTGTATGATCTAATGACAACACTGTCTACCTATACTGTATGATCTAATGACAACACTGTCTACCCATACTGTATGATCTAATGACAACACTGTTTACCCATACTGTATGATCTAATGACATTGCTGTCTACCCATACTGTATGATCTAATGACAACACTGTTTACCCATACTGTATTACCTAATAACATCACTGTTTACCCATACTGTATGATCTAATGACAACACTGTTTACCCATACTGTATGATCTAATGACAACACTGTTTACCCATACTGTATTATCTAATAACAACACTGTCTACCCATACTGTATGATCTAATAACAACACTGTTTACCCATACTGTATGATCTAATGACAACACTGTTTACCCATACTGTATGATCTAATGACAACACCGTCTACCCATACTGTATGATCTAATGACAACACAGTCTACCCATACCGTATGATCTAATGACAACACATTCTACCCATACCGTATGATCTAATGACAACACTGTCTACCCATACTGTATGATCTAATGACAACACTGTTTACCCATACCGTATGATCTAATGACAACACTGTTTACCCATACTGTATGATCTAATGACAACACTGTTTACCCATACTGTATGATCTAATGACAACACTGTTTACCCATACTGTATGATCTAATGACAACACTGTGTACCCATACTGTATGATCTAATGACAACACAGTCTACCCATACTGTATTATCTAATAACATTACTGTCTACCCATACTGTATGATCTAATGACATTGCTGTTTACCCATACTGTATGATCTAATGACAACACTGTCTACCCATACTGTATGATCTAATGACAACACTGTCTACCCATACTGTATTATCTAATAACATTACTGTCTACCCATACTGTATGATCTAATGACAACACTGTCTACCTATACTGTATGATCTAATGACAACACTGTCTACCCATACTGTATGATCTAATGACAACACTGTTTACCCATACTGTATGATCTAATGACAACACTGTTTACCCATACTGTATGATCTAATGACAACACTGTTTACCCACACTGTATTACCTAATAACATCACTGTTTACCCATACTGTATGATCTAATGACAACACTGTTTACCCATACTGTATGATCTAATGACAACACTGTTTACCCATACTGTATTATCTAATAACAACACAGTCTACCCATACTGTATGATCTAACGACTGTCTCCTTGCTACTCTCACAAGTGCTGTAACAGTACCACTGATGGTGAGGGAGTAATATCATGTTATAGAAAGTTAGTCTTTGTGTGTGTGTGTGTGTGTGTGTGTGTGTCTTCAGAGGTACAGTATCCTAGTCATGTCACCCAAAGAACACAAGCAGAGCCCTGTGCCGTCGAGAGCGGTGAAAGACAAAACAAACTGGATAGGAGAAAAAAAATAAAACAGAGAAGTAATTGTCTTCTCTCTCTCCAGAACAAAACTTAAACCAATATTATACAGAGCGGCCGAACAGAGAGAGGAAAATAAAACATAAAACATTTCTGTGGTTTACAGATTTTGCAGAGCGCACAAAAAAATCCCCCCACCACAACATTTCTCCTGTGTGTGCAGGAACTTGCAGTGCTGGCGTGTGTATAATAAAATTGGACAATTACCTGAAAAAATGAATAAAGCCTGTATTTATTCTTCTTACACTATAGAGTGAAACAAACCCAAGAGAAAAGGAATGAGAAAAGCAGAGAGCGGATAGGCAACTTAATATACTGTATATACTTAATATACTCCTTGACTCTCATTCAAATCTATTCAACTCTAATTCAACTTAGAAATGATCGCTGCAACCCAAGTTATTAACCTTCCTAATAACACCATTCACCATGTTGCTGAACCTGTATCGACACAGAAGTAGCTACTTTAGGGTCTCTCTAGCCCATTGACTAATTCTATTTATTTGGTCTAGCCTACAGGTAATGATAGCAGGAAGCTATCAGCCCAAGACATAATGGAATTGTGCCTTCAGTGAGTCAGACACAGTTTGAAACAGCAGAGCTGTCGCCCCGCAGTTCAATCTCATGTCTCCGTGAACGGGGGAAAGATTGAATCTTTCATTAGAGACGGGCGGTAAACAAAATCCGAGCAGAAGTATAACTGTGTGAGCATGCGGCTAAACAGAGCCCTAGTTCCCCAACCCCCTCCGATGCACTGTGTGTGGGGGAGATGGAATGTCTGATGACGGCACCAGATTATTGCTTCCATATTACAGGGAAATCAGGAAAGCTCAGGTCTTATACAAAGCTCACTACAGCTTCATCAGCAGTTTGTCTGACTCAGTTTTCATTTGGCCAGTATGGATAGAAGGGATAAAGTAGTAGAAACCAACTCAGATTATGCTATGCCTTGGGTGGAATATTGGATGTCAGGAAAGTATTACAAGTCCAGGATTTTTTTCCAGTAGCTACAGTACCTTTTCTTCCAACTGTATATCTCAGTAAGGTGGTTTTCAATAGGAGTCAGTGGCAGCAAGGCAAAGCCTTGGACTGACCAAGTGAGTGCTCACAGAGAGATCCAAAGACAAACTTCTCATTGTGGCTCACCTGTGATCTTTCCGCATTAAAAGGAAGTTCACATGGCGCAACAAGGCAGCCTTTCCATATGTAGTCCGGTTTGGTGACACAGTGACTGTGTCCCTCTCCTCCGCCCCGTCCCTGTCCCCTGCAGTCCCCAGGGAGTGGTGGTGTGGTCTGCATAAACCCATTACTTAACATGTCATCGTAATTAAGGAGAGGGAAAAGCTAGCACTGTCCAGCCTGGCCTACTTTACCCATGAGCTTCCCCTGACACTGATACTCTTTCTATTTAGAATAAAGACAAAGACCCACAAGCTGAACTCTCCCACCTCTCTGGCTGAATTGACCTGTACTGTGCTGTGGCCTTGGCTCTGTCCTACAGCTCTGTAATGTACTGTGGCCGTGGCTCTGTCCTACAGCTCTGTACTGTGCTGTGGCCTTGGCTCTGTCCTACAGCTCTGTACTGTACTGTGGCCGTGGCTCTGTCCTACAGCTCTGTACTGTGCTGTGGCCTTGGCTCTGTCCTACAGCTCTGTACTGTACTGTGGCCTTGGCTCTGTCCTACAGCTCTGTAATGTACTGTGGCCTTGGCTCTGTCCTACAGCTCTGTAATGTACTGTGGCCTTGGCTCTGTCCTACAGCTCTGTACTGTGCAGTATATGTGTAGGGGAGTATATGTGTAGGGGAGTATATGTGTAGGGGAGTATATGTGTAGGGGAGTATATGTGTAGGGGAGTATGTGTGTAGGGGAGTATGTGTGTAGGGGAGTGTGTGTGTGTAGGGGAGTGTGTGTGTGTGTAGGGGAGTGTGTGTGTGTAGGGGAGTGTGTGTGTGTAGGGGAGCGTGTGTGTGTAGGGGAGCGTGTGTGTGTGTGTGTGTGTGTGGGAGCGTGTGTGTGTGTGTGGGAGAGAATGTGTAGGGGAGTATATGTGTGGGAGCATGTGTGTGTGGGAGTAATTGTGGGGGAGTATGTGTGTGTGTGGGAGTATGTGTGTGTGGGAGCATGTTTGTGGGAGTGTGTGTGGGGGTATGGATGTGGGAGTATGGGTGGGAGTATGTGTGGGAGTATGTGGGTGGGAGTATGTGTGGGTGGGAGTATGTGTGTGGGTGGGAGTATGTGTGTGGGTGGGAATATGTGTGTGGGTGGGAATATGTGTGTGGGTGGGAATATGTGTGTGGGGGTATGTGTATGGGAGTATGTGTATGGGAGTATGTGTGTGGGAGTGATTACATGTAGAAGTTGTCTCCATGTCAATGTAAGTGTGACTTCATCTATTCATTTAATCAAAGGAGGTTGAGGGAAAAAATGTAAGTGATAGGCAAGTGAGGGCCTATGAAAGTAGTGTGTGTGTGTGTGTGTGTTTCGTGTGTGCGTGTGCACACGTGTGTGTGTGTGTGATTGTGAATATAGTGTGTGTGATTATAAATATCAGTGTGTGCATTACAGGGTCCAGTGGAGTTAAATAATGGATGTCATGCGTGTTTCTTCCTGAGTGATCGGCTCCTCTCCTCTCTGCGCCTCTGAGGAGTGTGTGTCCGTCCCGCCATCCTCCATCTGTCTGCACTGAAACGCCCCATTCTGACATAATTGCCTGGAACTATGAATATTGACGCTGTAGACCCATGGCTGTGGAGCCATATCTGAACCCAGCCTAACTAGCATCCTCTGGCTATCCTACCTGTGGGGACCAGCGGCTGGGCTGGGGTTCTCATGGGCCTTTTACACGGCAGGGATTTACACCGGTGCTTGAACTAAACCCTAAGACTCAGAGAGACACACAGTGGGACAGGTAGGGAGACCCTGAGGAGAGGTATAAAGAGCTCCACTCACAGGCCTGGTCCTACCAGTGGACTACTATAGCTGCTGTAGCCCCATTAGGTCTCCTTCAGGAGTCAGATCTGAGCAGGGTGACTGCAGTCCACAACCAACTACTCACCTCTGAATCACAGACAGGCCAAGCCCAAAATAACCCCGGCAGTCACACACATAACTAAGAGAGAGAGGAGGGGAATTCTCACACACGTACATGGGAGAATGAAAGCGTACGGACACACACCCCGCAAGGCAAAACTGGTTGAAACGACGTCACACAAACACACAAAAAAACCTTGAAGTCATATCAGATAAAAATCAAACATTCCCTGAAAAACAAGATATGAAATGGGGAACGTACTGTTTTTGCTTTCTACACAGTGAGTGACTTCACAGGGCTGTAATTCGGTAGGGCTCTCCACAGTCGTCCTCTATCTCTGTTGGCAAAACACGTGTTTGTTGATTTTCTCTTTTCTTGTGATGCATCGCCACGTCGTGCCAGGAGGCGAGTCGCGAGTTGATTCGCTGAAAAGCACCCTCGATTCCAATCTGCCTTACGTCAGGGGCGCAAAGGAGGGAGAAAACCACTCTTTAGAGCTTTTGGATAGATAAGCCGTCCTTTTAAAAATGGCCGTGGTACCTTTTGGAGATACGGCTCGTGGGTCGGCTGTCGGAGGCAGTTTCCCATATTGCTGCTCTGTCACCTTGCCAGCTGTGCCAAAATGGATGCCAAACATTTAGGAAGAAGACAGTATTTTAAGTAACACAGGTAGAAGGTTCATTCCTTGGGATTAGCATGTGATTCAAATACACTTTCTGGGAACATCTCGTCTTGATGATGGGGCTGGAACTATAGCTCATCAACTGCCACAAATAAATTGACTGTTACATAAAAGGAGAGTTACATGATGCCAGTCACTGTCCTCACACAGAGAAAGGTAAAGGGGCTCTGTGACATCAGAAATCAGGTGTGTGTATGTGTACATGTGTGTGTTTCTGTATGTGTGTGTGTGTGTGTGTGTGTGTGTGTGTCAGCCTGCCACAGTAGATGATGTGAACGGCAATAGAACATGACTGTCTGAGGGGGCCTCACTGTGAGCACTGTAGGAGGGCTGAGGAGGAGTCAGTCAGCACTGCCTTGTGTCTTAGTCATACAGGTTATCACTGAGGAGGAGCCAGTCAGCACTGCCTTGTGTCTCAGTCATACAGGTTATCACTGAGGAGGAGCCAGTCAGCACTGCCTTGTGTCTTAGTCATACAGGTTATCACTGAGGAGGAGCCAGTCAGCACTGCCTTGTGTCTCAGTCATACAGGTTATCACTGAGGAGGAGCCAGTCAGCACTGCCTTGTGTCTTAGTCATACAGGTTATCACTGAGGAGGAGCCAGTCAGCACTGCCTTGTGTCTTAGTCATACAGGTTATCACTGAGGAGGAGCCAGTCAGCACTGCCTTGTGTCTTAGTCATACAGGTTATCACTGAGGAGGAGTCAGTCAGCACTGCCTTGTGTTTTAGTCATACAGGTTATCACTGAGGAGGAGTCAGTCAGCACTGCCTTGTGTCTTAGTCATACAGGTTATCACTGAGGAGGAGTCAGTCAGCACTGCCTTGTGTCTTAGTCATACAGGTTATCACTGAGGAGGAGGTTGGAATCAATGGAACAGAAATGGAACAGACATTTCCTCCACAAGTAACATTTCAGATATAGAATTCATCATCATAACGATACAGTAAGTCTGGAAAAAGCAACACTTCAGACTCAATATGTCAGGGGTTGAAATCACTGGGGAAAGAGAAGTACTTAGCATGACTCAACCCCACTCTCTTCCCACAACGCCAGAGCATCAGCTCAATATTATCAACCAGTGGGTTGTAGGAACCAGATGGCTCACTGGGAGCTTCATGTCAAGGTGGCCCTAGGCTGAACACATCCAGTATCTGAGAAAGGGAAACATGTGGCAGGGTCTCAGACACACAGATCATGACCATGTTGCGTGTTCTAGGTGTGGGGAGAAATGCACTCTTCTCTCTGGCTCTCTCTGGAGCCACATCTGCAGAAGAGCAATGCTTCACAGCTCATTCTCACTATGGCCTATCAACATCTGTGTCCCGCCCTGTCACTCAAAACCACCGGGCACAGAGCCCAATCCCTTTTCACTTTCACCATGATTGACAGCCCATGTGGCCAATCACATCAGTTTTATGACCTCATACCTGTTATTGTTTGTCCCTGTTTCTGGAGGGCCGTGCCTGTTTTTTCTCCGTTTTGAGAGAGAGAGAGAAAGAGAAAGCGAAGGAGGGAGAGGGAGAGAGAAAAGAAAGAGAGCGCGACATTGAGAAGCGTCACGCCTTCGAAGGAGGCAGGGAGTGGAGACAGTCGTTGCCATGGAAACCGCGGCCGGGCTCTAGTGAGTAAGCTGCTAAAGTGAGCGTGCTGCGCTGTGGCGTATGCGAGGGAGGGCGCCTGCGCCTGGCTTCGACCGATCTAACCTGAGGCTGAGTGAAGGATGAAGGGAGAAGGAGAGGGAGAGAGTCCAGACGGAGAGAAGGAGAACCAGAGAAGAGCCTGAGGCACAATTATAGTGTGAGACAGGGCTGATTGCACAAGCCTTAGATCTATAGAGCAGAGAAACAGGTCTCCTCAGGTCTCTGCTGTGGGTAACACACACACACACACACAAACAAACAAACAAACAAACAAACAAACAAACAAACAAACAAACACACAAACAAACATGCCTGACTAATGGAGACACCTTTATTACGGAGCACACAACTCTTTCGTCTCCACACACAGCCTCAGCTCAGAGCTCCACAATGGGGCCCTTTGTTCCAGCCCCGGAGTGAGGCTCAGTGTCAACCCGACTTTCATTAGGCAGCCTCTGTGCTAATAGAGACAGTGTGAATAATGCATGAAGGAAGGAAGGAGCGCTGAGGAGCCATTATTATTATTATTATTATTCTATTGCTGCCATCAATCATAAACACAAGGATAACAGGAAAGGGACGTGAAAAAGACAGTAAAGGAGGGAGGGATACCTGACAGATACCTGGCAACCCGCCTAACAAACACATGCTCATCAGAGTGTGAGATAGGTAAAGCCCTTTGAATTGAATTGAGAGAGGTAGAGGATGACCTCCTACTGTGGCACACAGCTCTCACCGGTACCAAACAACCATATCATCACACAGCTCTCACCAGTACCAAACAATCAGATCATCACACAGCTCTCACCGGTACCAAACAATCATATCATCACACAGCTCTCACCAGTACCAAACAATCATATCATCACACAGCTCTCACCGGTACCAAACAATCAGATCATCACACAGCTCTCACCGGTACCAAACAATCATATCATCACACAGCTCTCACCGGTACCAAACAATCAGATCATCACACAGCTCTCACTGGTACCAAACAATCATATCATCACACAGCTTTCACCGGTACCAAACAATCATATCATCACACAGCTTTCACCAGTACCAAACAATCAGATCATCACACAGCTCTCACCGGTACCAAACAATCAGATCATCACACAGCTCTCACCGGTACCAAACAATCAGATCATCACACAGCTCTCACCGGTACCAAACAATCATATAATCACACAGCTCTCACCAGTACCAAACAAACATATCATCACACAGCTCTCACCGGTACCAAACAATCATATCATCACACAGCTCTCACCGGTACCAAACAATCAGATCATCACACAGCTCTCACCGGTACCAAACAATCAGATCATCACACAGCTCTCACCGGTACCAAACAATCAGATCATCACACAGCTCTCACCGGTACCAAACAATCATATAATCACACAGCTCTCACCAGTACCAAACAAACATATCATCACACAGCTCTCACCGGTACCAAACAATCATATCATCACACAGCTCTCACCGGTACCAAACAATCATATCATCACACAGCTCTCACCGGTACCAAACAATCATATCATCACACAGCTCTCACCGGTACCAAACAAACATATCATCACACAGCTCTCACCGGTACCAAACAATCAGATCACCACACAGCTCTCACCAGTACAAAACAATCATATCATCACACAGCTCTCACCAGTACCAAAAAATCAGAGCATCACACAGCTCTCACCAGTACCAAACAATCATATCATCACACAGCTCTCACCGGTACCAAACAATCAGAGCATCACACAGCTCTCACCAGTACCAAACAATCAGAGCATCACACAGCTCTCACCAGTACCAAACAATCAGATCATCACACAGCTCTCACCGGTACCAAACAACCATATCATCACACAGCTCTCACCGGTACCAAACAATCATATCATCACACAGCTCTCACCGGTACCAAACAATCATATCATCACACAGCTCTTACCAGTACCAAACAATCAGATCATCACAGACTCACAGCTCTGACAGAAAACAGGTAGTTTGTGGCACATTCCTCTCTCTCTCCCTCTCTCTCCCTCTCTTCGAGCATTACTCTTTAGTAAACACCCCCAGTGGTCTTTCCTCCCTAACCATTAGCATACACTCAATGTCCCTCTGGACAGCAGCCTCACCATTAATCACACAGTCTGGTACACAAACTCTGCCCATTCTAACACAATGCTCCCATTCCACATAGCAGCACATGCATGCACACACACACACACACACACGGCATATATATTCAATCACACCCTCCATAAAACCTAAGTTCCCATTTACTGATGCTCACTGGGTGTTTTGTCCATCAAGGACACATTGGCTGGACGCCCTGCTAGGCGTCCCACCATTAACAACACAAGGTCCTAACTTCACCTGTTGGGGCGCCACCCACCATTAAAACGAACTAACAGGCTGATCATGGGCATTTACATGGACAGAGCACGACGCTGCAATGCCAATCAATGGAATGTCAAAGAGGGGGAAGAGAGGGAGAGACAAAGAGAGAGAAAGAGAGAACTTAATCTCTCTGTCTCTCTCTCACTCTCTCAATTCAAAGGGCTTTATTGGCATGGGAAACATATGTTTACAACAAGTGAAATAAACAATCAAAAATTAACAGTAAACATTACACTCACAAGCTTGAAAGGAATAGACACATCATATTATGGCTATGTACAGTGTTATAATGATGTCTCTCTCTCTCCCCCAACTCCAGACTCAATGATAAGTCCCACTTAACAACTATGTGCTCTTTTCATCCTTTGAATCAGCTGCATTATTCAGAGTTACAGGTAAGCCCATTTCCCACAGAGAGCTTTAATGTGTCCACACATGTAGACTGCCATCACAGGCAGCCAAGAATAGCTACAGTAGATTGCTAGTAGTGCCGGGACGATACCAGCATCGCGATTCTCGTTAGTATCGTGGCAAGAAAACAAAACACGAAGCAGATTTGACTACTTTAGGAAAACAGCCCTGACGAATATCATTATGTTGTCATCCAGAGTCACATTTATTCATTTTCCAAGCTGTAGCACATTTTACATACAGCAGAGAGAGAGAGAAGAGAGAAATAGAGAAAGGGAGAGAAGATCAGAAAAAGAGAGAAAGAGCAATAGAAAGAAACAGTGAGAAAAAGGGAGCAAGCAAGAGTGAGAGAGAAAGGGAGAGAGAGAGAGCGAGAGAGAAAGACCCCATACATTCAGACTGCATACAGTATAGCAAAGGAACGTCCTAGAATCCAGGTGGGGCGGAGCCTATGGGTCATTGTCATCAGAGTGGCACATACTAATGTCACTCAACTGTTGACCCCCCTATCAAATCAGAACTAGGTGGATTACCAGGTGATGGGGCTGAATTCTCACTGTCACATTGGAGTCAGAAGAGGCAATTTGTATAAGAGCTGGAAGCACTGTATTAGCTGGCCACATCTCATCGCTACGCTATCAGGGTAACTTACATGGAATACTATTGGCATGAGCTGCAGTATCTCTGTCCTCAACCCTGAGTCCCCTGTCCCTGGCTCAAGTATCTATCCCCTGTCCCCTGATCCTGGCTCAAGTATCTATCCCCAGTCCCCTGATCCTGGTTCATGTATCTATCCCCTGCCCCCGGATCCTGGCTCAAGTATCTATCTCCTGTCCCTGGCTCAAGTATCTATCCCCAGTCCCCGGATCCTGGCTCAAGTATCTATCCCCAGTCTCTGGTTCATGTATCTATCCCCTGTCCCCTGATCCTGGCTCAAGTATCTATCCCCAGTCCCCTGATCCTCGTTCATGTATCTATCCCCAGTCCCCTGATCCTGGTTCATGTATCTATCCCCAGTCCCCTGATCCTGGTTCAAGTATCTATCCCCAGTCCCCTGATCCTGGTTCAAGTATCTATCCCCAGTCCCCTGTTCCTGGTTCATGTATCTATCCCCTGTTCCTGGTTCATGTATCTATCCCCAGTCCCCTGATCCTGGTTCATGTATCTATCCCCAGTCCCCTGATCCTGGTTCATGTATCTATCCCCAGTCCCCTGATCCTGGTTCATGTATCTATCCCCAGTCCCCTGATCCTGGTTCATGTATCTATCCCCAGTCCCCTGATCCTGGTTCATGTATCTATCCCCAGTCCCCTGATCCTGGTTCATGTATCTATCCCCAGTCCCCTGATCCTGGTTCATGTATCTATCCCCTGCCCCCTGATCCTGGCTCATGTATCTATCCCCAGTCCCCTGATCCTGGCTCATGTATCTATCCCCAGTCCCCTGATCCTGGTTCAAGTATCTATCCCCAGTCCCCTGATCCTGGTTCATGTATCTATCCCCAGTCCCCTGATCCTGGTTCATGTATCTATCCCCAGTCCCCTGATCCTGGTTCAAGTATCTATCCCCAGTCCCCTGATCCTGGTTCAAGTATCTATCCCCAGTCCCCTGATCCTGGTTCAAGTATCTATCCCCAGTCCCCTGATCCTGGTTCAAGTATCTATCCCCAGTCCCCTGTTCCTGGTTCATGTATCTATCCCCAGTCCCCTGTTCCTGGTTCATGTATCTATCCCCAGTCCCCTGATCCTGGTTCATGTATCTATCCCCAGTCCCCTGATCCTGGTTCATGTATCTATCCCCAGTCCCCTGATCCTGGTTCATGTATCTATCCCCAGTCCCCTGATCCTGGTTCATGTATCTATCCCCAGTCCCCTGATCCTGGTTCATGTATCTATCCCCAGTCCCCTGATCCTGGTTCATGTATCTATCCCCTGCCCCCTGATCCTGGCTCATGTATCTATCCCCAGTCCCCTGATCCTGGTTCATGTATCTATCCCCAGTCCCCTGATCCTGGTTCAAGTATCTATCCCCAGTCCCCTGATCCTGGTTCAAGTATCTATCCCCAGTCCCCTGTTCCTGGTTCATGTATCTATCCCCAGTCCCCTGTTCCTGGTTCATGTATCTATCCCCAGTCCCCTGTTCCTGGTTCATGTATCTATCCCCAGTCCCCTGTTCCTGGTTCATGTATCTATCCCCAGTCCCCTGATCCTGGTTCATGTATCTATCCCCAGTCCCCTGATCCTGGTTCATGTATCTATCCCCAGTCCCCTGATCCTGGTTCATGTATCTATCCCCTGCCCCCTGATCCTGGCTCAAGAATATATCCTCTGTCCCCTGATCCTGGCTCAAGTATCTATTCCTACCTTTGCCTCCCTCTCTCATTCCTCTCCCTCTCGCTCTCTCTCTCTGCAGTCTTCTACAGTGGCTTGCGAACGTATTCAACCCCTTGGCATTTTTCCGATTTTGTTGCTTTACAACCTGGAATTAAAATAGATTTTTGGGGGGTTTGTATCATTTGATTTAGACAACATGCCTAACACTTTGAAGATGCAAAATAGGTTTTATTGTGAAACAAACAAGAAATAAGACAACAAAACAGAAAACTTGAGCATGCATAACTATTCACCCTGCAAAGTCAATACTTTGTAGAGCCACCTTTTGCAGCAATTACAGCTGCAAGTCTTTTGGGGTATGTCTCTATAAGTTTGGCATATCTAGCCACTGGGATTTTTGCCCATTCTTCAAGGTAGAACTGCTCCAGCTCCTTCAAGTTGGATTGTTTCTGCTGGTGTAGAGCAATCTTTAAGTCATACCACAGATTCTCAATTGGATTGAGGTCTGGGCTTTGACTAGGCCATTCCAAGTCATTTAAATGTTTCCCCTTAAACCACTCGGGTGTTGCTTTAGTAGTATGCTTAGGGTCATTGTCCTGCTGGAAGGTGAACCTTTGTCCCAGTCTCAAATCTCTGGAAGACTGAAACAGATTTCCTTCAAGAATTTCCCTGTATTTAACCTTTAACGAGTCACCAACCCGGATCCGGGATCACCCCCCACTCCCCCCCCACTGAGTAGCATAGCTAGCATAGCGTCACAAGTAAATTGTAGCATCTAAATATCATTAAATCACAAGTCCAAGACACCAGATGAAAGATACAGATCTTGTGAATAAAGCCACCATTTCAGATTTTTAAAATGTTTTACAGGGAAGACACAATATGTAAATCTATTAGCTAACCACGTTAGCAAAAGACACAATTTTTTTACTCCAACAGTTTTTTCCTGCGTCAGTAGCTATCACTAATTCGACTAAATAAAAATATATATAGCCACTAACCAAGAAACAACTTCATAAGATGACAGTCTGATAACATATTTATGGTATAGCATAGTTTTTTTTGTTGAAAAATGTGCATTTTTCAGGTATAAATCACAGTTCTACATTGCAGCTGCAATCTGAAATAGTGCCGACGCAGCCAGAACAATTACAGAGACCAACGTCATATAACTAATTACTTATCTTAAAACATTTCAGAAAAATACACAGCGTACAGATATTGAAAGCCCAACATCTGGTGAATCCAAACAATATTTCAGATTTATTAAATGTTTTATAGCGAAAACAAAATGTAGCGCTAAATTAGCATAGCCACGCCAGCCAGAACCAGCTGGGCGCCCACGACCAGTTCACATGCACGACAGATATATGAAATAACATCGTAAATTGGGTCTTACTATTGCTGATCTTTCATCAGAATGTTGATCAAGGTGTCCTTAGTCCTGATGAGTCGTTCAATCCATTCATAATGGCAACTTTCCCTCTTCATTTAGCATATGTACTGGTCGACTGGCCAAAGTAAAAAAAGTCACAGAACGGAACACGGCAAAACTCCCGAAAAAATTCAAATAATCTGATTAAACTATATTGAAAAAACATACATTACGATGATATGGTCACATGTATCAAACAAACTTCGAGACGGAGATAGTTTTCATCCGTAACGGCAGCAAAACAGTAGACAATCGCACCTCCAAATCGCGCGATTCAGAGAACCGGAAGTTGTCGGTCACGCCAAAGAAATAGGTCTTATTTCACGTCAGTACAAGATAAACAAAAAATTTCTCCTCTGACGTCCTCTTGACACCCAGAGGAAGACGAATGAAGTGTGTTTCGGGTCATAGGTGGCGTGACCATATATAGGCAGAGCGTTGAAGCGAGCATACACATCTTGCATTCTTCTTCTTGGTCAGGGAAAGTGCTGTCAAATGACTTCTGTTTCACTCAGAGACAAAATTGAAACGGTTTTAGAAACTAGAGATTGTTTTCTATCCAATGGTATTAATTATATGCATATAGTAAGAGCAATAATTGAATAAGAGGCAGTTTAATCTGTAGAGCAAATTATGCTAATGCGAAAACAGCACCCCCTGTATTCTCAAGAAGTTTTAATGCTATCCATCATTCCTTAAATTCTTACCAGTTTCCCAGTCCCTGCCAATGAAAAACATCCCCACAGCATGATGCTGCCACCACCATGCTTCACTGTGGGGATGGTGTTCTCGGGGGGATGAAAGGTGTTGGATTTGCGCCAGATATAATGTTTTCCTTGATGGCCAAAAAGCTCAAATTTAGTCTCATCTGACCAGAGTACATTTTTCCATATGTTTGGGGAGTCTCCCACATGCCTTTTGGCGAACACCAAACGTGTTTGCTTATTTTTTTCTTTAAGGAATGGCTTTTTTCTGGCCGCTCTTCAGTAAAGCCCAGCTCTGTGGAGTGTACGACTTAAAGTGGTCCTATGGATAGATACTCCAATCTCCGCTATAGAGATTGCAGCTCCTTCAGGGTTATCTTTGGTCTCTTTGTTGCCTCTCTGATTAATGCCCTCCTTGCCTGGTCCGTGAGTTTTGGTGGGCGGCCTTCTCGGCAGGTTTGTTATGGTGCCATATTCTTTCCATTTTTTTATTATGGATTTAATGGTGCTCTGTGGGATGTTCAAAGTTTCGGATATTTTTTTAGAACCCAACCATGATCTGTACTTCTCCACAACTTTGTCCGTGACCTGTTTGGAGAGTTCCTTGGTCTTCATGGCTTACTTGGTGGTGCCCATTACTTAGTGGTGTTGCAGACACTGGGGCCTTTCAGAATAGGTGTATATATACTGAGATTATGTGACAGATCATGTGACACTTAAATAAAGTCCACCTGTGTGCAATCTAACTAATTATGTGACTTCTGAAGGTAATTGGTTGCACCAGATCTTATTTAGGGGCTTCATAGCAAAGGGGGTGAATACATATGCACGCATCACTTAATAAAATAAAAAGTCTTTATTTTATTTCACTTCAGCAATTTAGACTATTTTGTGTATATCCATTACATGAATTCCAAATAAAAATCAATTTAAATTCCAGGTTGTAATGCAACAAAATAGGAAAACGCCAAGGGGGATGAATACTTTTGCAAGGCACTGTACGCGTATGGGTGAGGTTGTTTTTTAAAAATATAATTATTTATTACAAAAAAGACAAGGAAGGGGTCAAATGAAAGTATATGAAGGACAAACAATACAGCATCAAGACACTATCAAACATGTATCAGTCTTTCCGCAACAGAGCCATCCTTGTGTGAGGGTGCGTGTGCATGATAGTGATATAAAATATATGTCATAGTTTCCTTTTTCATGATCACAATCTTGTGAAACCCGAACCCTCCAAGATCCCCCCCACAGTTCCCCAATAGCTGTCCCTCAACCATTCGAGACCCCTCCCACAGTCCCTCCCAAGAACCCCCCAATGCACCAACAACCAAGAGAATGAACTAAAGAGAAAAAAGGAAAAGACAGAAGAAAACAACAATTAAAAAATATAATACATTTAAAACAAAGGACATCAAGGACAACTGAAATCATAACAGCAATGCCAACTGTATATGTGTGTGTTCTTGTATGTGTATATTTGAATGAGAGTGTGTGTGTATATGCATGTGTACAAACACCTGCACGGCATCAGCCTCAGGCAAACCGGCATTAGTTGTAAAAACACTGCCACTGTGTCATTCAAATGTACTTTTATTATGTTTTATTTTGACTTTTTTCCCCCTTTATCTTTTGACCATCATTCTCTCTCTCACACAGCAACTCCACTCCCACTTGTCTCCAATTCCACATACCAACCCTCAGCTTCCCTCAGCCCATCCCATCTATCTCTGTTGGCCACCCACTTTGTGTTTCTACGCAACACATATCTTTCAACTATGCTATGATGTTTAACGTACAATTTCAATCTATCTAATCGAATAGAATCTACAGATTGCGTGTTGAAGATAAATTATTTTACTAAGAGTATTAGTAATTGACTGACCCGGTCTCTCCAGATCTCCTAACAGTACTATTTCTAGGGTCAATTTTAGATCAATGCTATGCATTTTCAGCCATTCCTGAACCTGAGACCAGAACCTGAGACCAGAAACAGGCTACCTGAGGGCAATACCAAAATAAATAGTCTATTGATTCTGTATCCTCACAACAAAATCTGCAGAGCTTCGATCATTTTATGCCCTAAATATTCAACATTTTGTTGGTGGCAAGAATTCTATATACTAATTTTAGTCTTGAATCTTGCGTTGTTTTATATATCAACTCATACACCCTGTACCATGGAATCGGTACATCAAAAATCTCTTCAACTATTTTGCAATCTGTATGGCACAGTTGTCAACATCCTGGTCCTCAAATGAAACTGGTATACTTTCCTATTTATGCTATTTTTATTCCTCCGCCAGTTTTGATCCTTTATATTGGGCAGACAGACCAGTTCCCTACCTCCCCCCGCTGCCACCCGCCTCCTCCATTTTTGGGGCAATGCTGTAATCAATTGGTTGTACTATTGGATTGAGCAGACCTTCCTGAACAATTCTGATAACTCCATGAAGGACATAACTCTACCATTACAATTTACAATATCATTTAAGAACAAAATACCCTTTTCAAACATCTTTCCCATAAATACAGGTATTTTATCAACCACCACATTTGAGGTCAGCCATAATATTTGTTGTAATATTTGTTCTATTGTTTCAGGGGGATGAAATTGAAATTGTAGCCAGCTCTGCAATGCTTGTTTGAAAAAGACAGATACTTTGGAAAAAGTATCATTTTCAATTAATCGAAAATGAGACATGGAAATCTGCACAAAGGCAAAAAGGCCATTTTTAAACAATGGATGAGCTTTTCTTAGTAATCTACTTGAGAACCATTTAGGGTTCAAATAACACTTTTGAATGAGTGAAGCTTTTAGAGAGAGGTTTAGGGCTTTTATATTTAATGATCTCAACCCACCCAATTCATATTCATTATATAGATAGGCTCGTTTTATTTTGTCTGGTTTAGCGTCCCAGATAAAGCAAAATATTTTTTGCTCATATGATTTGAAAAACGAATCATCAGGAGTAGGCAGCACCATAAGTAAGTGAGTAAACTGAGATATGACTAAGGAGGTAATTAGAGCAATTTTTCCATAAATAGACAGGTATTTACCTCTCCATGGTTGCAGGATCTTGTCTATTTTTACAAGTTTGGGTGAGGTTGTTAGTAACAGGTCTCTTGGTCTCTCACTCTCATCCCATGAGGTGCGTCATCGCTCTTTTCTCTCCTTTCCCACCCACTTCCACTGGGCCTGTCCCTCCTCTGTCTCTCATATGTCCATCTCTCTCTCCTAGCACCACACGCTTCAGTCAATGGAAGTCCAAGGCCATGCAGCTCCTGTGCTGCGGGAATAATGACTCACACTTCCTCTGATCATCCACTGCCAGCGCTCTCTCTTTCATTCCCCCTCCCTCCCTCCACAAACCCACCTCATGGAGTTATGGGAGAATAACACTGGTGCCCGCCTCTAACAAATAGGCCTTCTTGTACCTCTCATTTCCCTGTCCACAGAGGAGAGTCAAAATGGGCCTAATGAAATCTCCCTGACGTGCCTTGAAGAATGTCTCTCCATTATGGATACAGACAGATGGGCTGGAACGGCATGGCTAGGGTAATACATTATGAACGCACACACGCACAGATGCACCCACACACACAAGCAGACCCACACACACGCAGACCCCCACACACACGCAGACCCCCACACACACGCAGACTCCCACACACACGCAGACTCCCACACACACGCAGACTCCCACACACACGCAGACTCCCACACACACGCAGACTCCCACACACACGCAGACTCCCACACACACGCAGACTCCCACACACACGCAGACTCCCACACACACGCAGACTCCCACACACACGCAGACTCCCACACACACGCAGACTCCCACACACACGCAGACTCCCACACACACGCAGACTCCCACACACACGCAGACTCCCACACACACGCAGACTCCCACACACACGCAGACTCCCACACACACGCAGACTCCCACACACACGCAGACTCCCACACACACGCAGACTCCCACACACACGCAGACTCCCACACACACGCAGACTCCCACACACACGCAGACTCCCACACACACGCAGACTCCCACACACACGCAGACTCCCACACACACGCAGACCCACACACACAAGCAGACCCACACACACAAGCAGACTCCCACACACACGCAGACTCCCACACACACGCAGACTCCCACACACACGCAGACTCCCACACACACGCAGACCCACACACACAAGCAGACCCACACACACAAAAATGCATGAGGATGCACGCACGCACACACAAACACACTTCCAGCTAATATCACCTAAGATGACATTTGAGAGCAAATGTTGTACAGACAAATATCATGAGGACCATTAAACGAGTGAACACACATCACTGACAAACTGAAATGGTCCACCCAACAGTGCCACTTCAACCTCAGGCGACTGAAGAAATTTGGCTTGGCACTTAAAACACTCACAAACTTTTACAGATGCACAATTGAGAGCATCCTGTCGGGCTGTATCACCGCCTGGTACGGTAACTGCAGTGCCCGCAACCGCAGGGCTCTCCAGAGGGTGGTGCGGTTTGCCCAACGCATCACCGGGGGTGCACTACCTGCCCCCCAGGACACCTGCAGCACCCGATGTCACAGGAAGGCCAAAAAGATCATCAAGGACAACAACCACCCGAGCCACTGCCTGTTCACCCCGCTATCATCCAGAAGGCGAGGTCAGTACAGGTGCATCAAAGCTGGTACCGAGAGACTGAAAAACAGCTTCTATTCCAATGCCATCAGACTGTTAAATAGCCATCACTAGCACATTAGAGACTGCTGCCCTATTTACATATACTTGAAATCACTGGCCACTTTAATAATTGGAACACTAGTCACTTTAATAATGTTTACATATTTTGCACTTCTCATCTCATTCAGTATGTATATACAGTATTCTATTCTATTCTACTGTATTTTAGTCTATGGTGCTCCGACATTGCTCGTCAGCTATTTTACTTTAAATGTGTGTGTAGTGTGTGTATTGTTGTGCAATTGTTAGACATTACTTGTTAGATATAACTGCACTGTTGGAACTAGAAACACAAGCATTTCGATACACCCGCAATAACATCTGCTGAACATGTGTATGTGACAAATCAAATTTGATGTTATGGATTAAACATAATCTCCTCCATAACATCATGAGAGACAAGAACCTTGATGAGAAACCTTATGCAGTGTCTACAGAATACTCATCTACAGTTGAAGTCAGAAGTTTACATACTGTCACGCCCTGACCGTAGAGAGCGTTTTATGTCTCTATTTTGGTTTGGTCAGGGTGTGATTTGGGTGGGCAGTCTATGATCTATGTCCTATGATTTTCTATTTCTATGTGTTTGGCCGGGTGTGGTTCTCAATCAGAGGCAGCTGTCTATCGTTGTCTCTGATTGAGAACCATACTTAGGTAGCCTTTTCCCACCTGTGTTTTGTGGGTAATTATTTTCCGTGTCTGTTTGTGTGCACCTCGGTTGCGTCACATTCTTTGCTGTTTACCTGTTTGTTTTTTGATTGTTTCAATTTCACTTTAATTAAAAGATGTGGAACTTGGTCGATTTATGACAGGGAGTTTGAGGATAACGAGCGTGACACATACACCTTAGCCAAATACATCTAAACTCAGTTTTTCACAATTCCTGACATTTAATCCTAGTAAAAATACCCTGTCTTAGGTCAGTTAGAATCACCACTTTATTTTAAGAATGTGAAATGTCAGAATAATAGCAGAGATAAGGATTTATTTCAGCTTTTATTTCTTTCATCACATTCCCAGTGGGTCAGAAGTTTACATACACTCAATTAGTATTTGGTAGCATTGCCTTTAAATTGTTTAACTTGGGTCAAACGTTTTGGGTAGCCTTCCACAAGCTTCCCACAATAAGTTGGGTGAATTTTAGCCCATTCCTCCTGACAGAGCTGGTGTAACTGAGTCAGATTTGTAGGCCTCCTTGCTTGCACACGCTTTTCAGTTCTGCCCATACATTTTCTATAGGATTGAGGTCAGGGCTTTGTGATGGCCACTCCAATACCTTGACTTTGTTGTCCTTAAGCCATTTTGCCACAATTTTGGAAGTATGCTTGGGGTCATTGTCCATTTGGAAGACCCATTTGCGACCAAGCTTTAACTTCCTGACTGATGTCTTGAGATGTTGCTTCAATATATCCACATAATTTCCCTACCTCATGATGCCATCTATTTTGTGAAGTGCACCATTCCCTCCTGCAGCAAAGCACCCCCACAACATGATGCTGTCACCCCCGTGCTTCACGGTTGGGATGGTGTTCTTCGGCTTGCAAGCCTCCCAGTTCTGTTTTTGTTTCATCAGACCAGAGGACATTTCTCCAAAAAGTACAATCTTTGTCCTCATGTCCAGTTGCAAACCGTAGTCTGGCATTTTTTATAGCGGTTTGGGAGCAGTGGCTTCTTCCTTGCTGAGTGCTCTTTCAGATTATGTTGATATAGGGCTCGTTTAACTGTGGATATATATACTTTTGTACCTGTTTTCTCCAGCATCTTCACAAGGTCCTTTGCTGTTGTTCTGGGACTGATTTGCACGTTTCGCACCAAAGTATCTCTAGGAGACAGAACGCGTCTCTTTCCTGAGCGGTATGACGGCTGCGTGGTCCCATGGTGTTTATACTTGCGTACTATTGTTTGTACAGACATTTGGAAATTGCTCCCAAGGATGAACCAGACTTGTGGGGGTCTACAATTTTTTCCTGAGGTCTTGGCTGATTTCTTTTGATTTTCCCATGATGTCAATCAAAGAGGCACTGAGTTTGAAGGTAGGCCTTGAAATACATCCACAGGTACACCTCCAATTGACTCAAATTATGTCAATTAGCCTATCAGAAGCTTCTAAAGCCATGAAATAATTTTCTGGAATTGTCCAAGCTGTTTAAAGGCACAGTCAACTTAGTGTATGTAAACTTCTGACCCACTGGAATTGTGATACAGTGAATTATAAGTGAAATAATCTGTCTGTAAACAATTGTTGGAAAAATTACTTGTGTCATGCACAAAGTAGATGTCCTAACCGACTTGCCAAAACTATAGTTTGTTAACAAGAAATGTATGGAGTGGTTGAAAAACAAGTTTTAATGATTCCAACCGAAGTGTATGTAAACTTCCGACTTCAACTGTATATGCATTGTTGCCAATGAAACATAACAAACATGACTAAGTATTGAATCTCTTTTGACTGTTTCAGTCTAAATGCTATGTAGGAGCACTGCTACACACATACACACATTCCATTAGTAGACCAAAGCTCTCCAAATGCCGTGCTGGAGGGCTAGCTAGATAGTCAACTGAGCTGGGAGACTAAAACTGGCATGGTTTTACAATAAATAGGCCTTAACCATGGTGCCCGCCTGCCTGCTGAAATTCAGGTGCTGATTACAGAACTGCGCTGCCAAGGTTCAATCTGAGTCCACCTTCCGCTGAGACAGGCGGCTGCAGGAGGCCAGGTTCATCCCTCCAGCTAAATCATGAAGCTAGATCATCCATTACTGAACCCAGCCAGACCAACAGAGAGTCAGTAGCTGCTGGAGAAGAAGCAGATTCACATACCAATGTATTTCAACGATTGGAGGGAATCTACATGTTGTGTATCTATTTTACTTATTCCCAAGTTTGGAAAGTGAGATTTGAACCAGATCTGTGGATATCTCACAGCTAGTTTTTACAGGTGGCATGGCCAGGAAACATGGAAGATTCCGTGTGTTATTGGACAGGTAGGCTGGGGTGGATGAAGAATATCTCCCTGTGAGAGGGCGAGAGGGACACCAGGTAAGAGATTGGGGACTGGGTCAGGGGGGGTTACTCACAGGGTATGGTGCGGAGGTAGAGGTTGTCTCTAATGATCTGCTGGAGCTCGTGGTCCACTGAAGCCTTCTGGAAGCGCAGGTTGAGGTAGTGACGCAGGTCCTTGTCTATGACGCCCCCTGGAGGAAAAGACCAATAACAACTCGGTAAGGCCTAAGAGCAGGTGTCATGGTCAGGGCCAGGAGTTTGTCCTGATCACGTGACCAGCCATACATTTTTCCTGTGGTCTGGAAAAACTCAACAGTCAAACCCATGATGTCACAATAGACAATATTTGCATATTATGCAAACAAACACCAAAGCATGGACCAGTGTGAGCTCTATCAATCAATCAATCACATTTATTTATAAAGCCCTTTTTACATCAGCAGTTGTCACAAAATACTTCTACAGAAACCCAGCCTAAACCCCCAGAGAGCAAGCAATACAGATACAGAAGCATGGTTCTATCGGTTCAACATCTGTCAACATAGCCGTTGGATTGGGAGTGAGGGTGTTAATTGGTGAATGAGGCAAACATGTGTTGAGAGAAATGTCTACACATCTAGACATAAATACATAATGAGGTCTCTGGGGGGTCTTTCTCTCCCCCTCCCTCCTTTTCCACACCCCCCCCCATCGCAATTATGAATGGGCTAAAGCTTGCCCACTCTAAATTTGCCTCCTCAGCAGGATGGAGGGAGGCATCGAAGGGGACGAGGGAGGGGTCGAAGGGGAAGGAGAGAGGGAGGCAACGGCAAAGCTCCAGGGAGAGAGAGAGCGAGAGAGAGGGCTGGAATGGACACAAGCCTCACCGATACACCACATTTGTACTACTACCACTCACTGTGTCTGTCTGCCTGTCTCGCTCTGCCTGTCTGTCTGACCCCATATATTCCACTATGGTACCATCACACAATCCCACGTACACCATATACAGTGTTGACATCCACACACTCCACACACATAGCCTGCAACCACAGGAGGTTTAATGGCACCTTAATTGGGGAGGACAGGCTTGTGGTAATGGCTGGAGCGGTATATTTCCATGTGTTTGATGCCATTCCATTCGCTCCGTTCCAGATGTTATTATGAGCCGTCCTACCCTCAACAGCCTCCTGTGCTACAATATCCTCTTGAAATATCCTCCATCTCAAGCCAACCAAGAGGGCACACGTCCTCAAACCAATGGAATTCCCACTGAAACAGGATGACTGAATGGACTCGTCATTTCCCTTGATAACGCTAAGAGGGAACCAGAGAAGAAATGTGCCCCTAACCTTCAGCAGACACTAAAAGACAGGAATTTGGCCCAATGCCTGGCAATGCTTAGGTCCTCTATCTCATCTTTCAGACCCCAAGGCAACGACATTCAAGCGTTCCGTCTGTTGGAGAGCATGCGCACTGACAGACACAACGCAATCTCAATGTGTCAGCCAGAGAGCGTTTTATAATGAGCGTCGAGAAGTCACATGAATTCATGAATAACCTACTTTTGAAGAACAAGTTTATCTGCCGACAACGTCGGAGGAATGTTTTATCTACTGCATTCTCCTTTCTCCCTCTCTCTCGCACCGCACCAACATTGTACAAATGAATAGCCTAAACATGAATTTATAATCAAAGACTACGCCTGAATGGGGTCAGAAATAAAATCCTGTTCTGCCAAGGAAACAAAACAACCCAACCAGCCAATTGACATCAGCATGAGAAAGAGGCTATGCCATGTTAACCCACACAGTAAAAAACAGACTGATACATACATCATTCAATGCAAAAAAAAACACACACACACACACACACACACACACACACACACACACACACACACACACACGATACCTCTTCCCCCCCACACACATACCTAAATTCACCAACGACACACAGTAAAATGCACCTCTTGCACGGCGGCTCTCACAGTTGAGTGTTATTGGCAGCCAGCTGTGTCAGTGTCCGTTCTCCACAGGTACGTATATCTCCACAAAGAGCCCAGCCAGCAGCAGCCTCTTCCAGGCTCACAGTCAGTACAGCAGTGAAGAAACCCCTCTCCTCCAGTCCCACTCACTGTGTCTATCTGTCTGATCCACACCACCTCTCCTGGTCCTACTCATTTCATCCACGGATGGGAGAGGAAGGGGAGATGAGGCAGGAGAAAGAACGAGAGAGCGAAAGAGAGAGTGTGTGTGTGAGTGAGAGAGAGGAGGAGAGAGGGAAGGGGGGGTGCGACAGTTGGGAGGCAACAAAGGAAGCAGGCTCCGGCGGTGTGGACCTATCACAATAAGATCCCTCTTTCCAATAGATTGTGGGATTCTAAAGTCCACCGGCTCCCCCTGTCTGTGGCTGCCGGTAGCGCAGGGCAGAATATTTTTTTCCTCCATGCCATCCTGTGTGCTCTGTACTTTGACAGCCCAGTGAATAATAATCTGCCCTCCTCCCAGAGCAGATGCCCCTCACTGGCACCACGTGACCCGTCTGTGACCCTGCGTCATTGCTCGTGACACATGAAGAAAAAAGAAGCTGTCTGGCCCACAACATGGGCTAAATGTGATGGTGCCAACAGCTGTCATCTGATTGAATTAAAACAATATGAGCTGTGGCCAGTAATTACTGTGTATTTACACTGCGCTGTTGCATGATGGGACAAACAAACAGAATGCAAGCAGAACACTGGTGTCAGCACTTTCTCTGAACTCATTTGTCCAATCTCCCTCTTTCTATTTCTCTCCCTCGCTCTATCCGGCACTTTTTCACTCTCTTTCTCACTCTCTCACACACAAACGCACACTCACACACACACCAGATAAGGAGAATAATCTGCCACGTACTTCAGTAGATAGACATGGAGGGCAGGTGGATTCACTTACAATGTCACTGAACATTCACCTAACATTAAAACAGCATTCCTTACTACGAGCAGCACACAGATATGATCTTCGTTCAGTGTGATTCCTGATGGAAACTTGAACGGGGACAAGATACCAGGGCTGACCCTTGGGGACTGGAGGACTGTGTAAGGACACTTAAAGACTGAAGAGTCTGCATCCTATAAACTTCACCTCTACATGTTGGGCTGTTCAGTGTGTGACCTTCATATAACCCACTTCCAGGAGGAGGATGGTAAAGTAGGTCTTCAGTTAGGTGCACTACAATAGCAGGTGAGTGTCCTCTCTATGGCCCAGGGCTGGTGAAGGATGACACAGCCGTGTGTGTGTGTATGTGTGTGTGTGTGTGTGTGTGTGTTTGTGTGTGAGTGTGTGTGAATCAATGCGGTGTATGAGGAGGTCACTACAGCGTTCAGTCCTCTAGTGATGAGATCAGTGTGGAGTATCTCTCTCTAGTGGGATGAGGCCATTTCTCATCCCACTCACTCTGCGCTATCATGACACGCCTGACAAGTGAGGAGGACGGGGGGGATGGGCGGAAGAGAGGAGAAGGAGAAAGGGAGGACAGGAGATATGGACAGAGAGTGACAGTCAGTGCTGCAGTAGTAGTGAGGTAACACAGCAGCAGTAGTAGTGAGGTAACACAGCAGCAGTAGTACTGAGGTAACACAGCAGCAGTAGTACTGAGGTAACACAGCAGTAGTAGTACTGAGGTAACACAGCAGTAGTAGTACTGAGGTAACACAGCAGCAGTAGTACTGAGGTAACACAGCAGCAGTAGTACTGAGGTAACACAGCAGCAGTAGTACTGAGGTAACACAGCAGCGGTAGTACTGAGGTAACACAGCAGTGGTAGTACTGAGGTAACACAGCAGTAGTAGTACTGAGGTAACACAGCAGTAGTAGTACTGAGGTAACACAGCAGTAGTAGTACTGAGGTAACAGCAGCAGTAGTAGTACTGAGGTAACAGCAGCAGCAGTAGTACTGAGATAACAGCAGCAGCAGTAGTACTGAGGTAACAAAGTAGCAGTACTGAGGTAACAGCAGCAGTAGTACTGAGGTAACAAAGTAGCAGTAGTACTGAGGTAACAAAGAGCAGTACTGAGGTAACAGCAGCAGTAGTACTGAGGTAACACAGAAGCAGTAGTACTGAGGTAACACAGTAGCAGTAGTACTGAGGTAACACAGCAGCAGTAGTACTGAGGTAACACAGTAGCAGTAGTACTGAGATAACAGCAGCAGTAATAGTACTGAGGTAACAGCAGCAGTAGTAGTACTGAGGTAACAAAGTAGCAGAAGTACTGATGTAGCAGTAGTACTGAGGTAACACAGCAGCAGTGGTACTGAGGTAACAGCAGCAGCAGTAGTACTGAGGTAACAGCAGCAGCAGTGCTGAGGTAACACAGCAGCAGTAGTGCTGAGGTAACAGCAGCAGTAGTGCTGAGGTAACAGCAGCAGTAGTACTGAGGTAACAGCAGCAGTAGTACTGAGGTAACAGCAGCAGCAGTAGTACTGAGGTAACAGCAGCAGCGGTACTGAGGTAACAGCAGCAGCGGTACTGAGGTAACAGCAGCAGTAGTACTGAGGTAACAGCAGCAGCAGTAGTACTGAGGTAACAGCAGCAGCAGTAGTACTGAGGTAACAGCAGCAGCAGTAGTACTGAGGTAACAGCAGCAGCAGTAGTACTGAGGTAACAGCAGCAGCAGTAGTACTGAGGTAACAGCAGCAGCAGTAGTACTGAGGTAACAGCAGCAGCAGTAGTACTGAGGTAACAGCAGCAGCAGTAGTACTGAGGTAACAGCAGCAGCAGTGGTACTGAGGTAACAGCAGCAGCAGTAGTACTGAGGTAACAGCACCAGCAGTAGTACTGAGGTAACAGCAGCAGCAGTAGTAGTACTGAGGTAACAGTAGCAGTAGTACTGAGGTAACAGCAGCAGTAGTAGTACTGAGGTCACACCAGCAGTAGTAGTACTGAGGTCACACCAGCAGCAGTGGTACTGAGGTAACAGCAGCAGCAGTAGTACTGAGGTAACAGCAGCAGGAGTAGTAGTACTGAGGTCACACCAGCAGCAGTGGTACTGAGGTAACAGCAGTAGCAGTAGTAGTACTGAGGTAACAGCAGCAGCAGTAGCAGCAGTAGTAGTACTGAGGTAACAGAAGCAGTAGTAGTACTGAGGTAACAGCAGCAGCAGTAGTACTGAGGTAACAGCAGCAGCAGTAGTACTGAGGTAACACAGAAGCAGTAGTACTGAGGTAACAGCAGCAGCAGTAGTACTGAGGTAACAGCAGCAGCAGTAGTACTGAGGTAACAGCAGTAGCAGTAGTAGTACTGAGGTAACAGCAGCAGCAGTAGCAGCAGTAGTAGTACTGAGGTAACAGAAGCAGTAGTAGTACTGAGGTAACAGCAGCAGCAGTAGTACTGAGGTAACAGCAGCAGCAGTAGTACTGAGGTAACCGCAGCAGTAGTAGTACTGAGGTAACAGCAGCAGTAGTAGTACTGAGGTAACAGCAGCAGTAGTAGTACTGAGGTAACAGCAGCAGCAGTAGTACTGAGGTAACAGCAGCAGCAGTAGTACTGAGGTAACAAAGTAGTAGTACTGAGGTAACAAAGTAGCAGTAGTACTGAGGTAACAAAGTAGCAGTAGTACTGAGGTAACAGCAGCAGTAGTGATACTGAGGTAACAGCAGCAGTAGTACTGAGGTAACACAGAAGCAGTAGTACTGAGGTAACACAGTAGCAGTAGTACTGAGGTAACAGCAGCAGCAGTGGTACTGAGGTAACACAGCAGCAGTAGTACTGAGGTAACACAGTAGCAGTAGTACTGAGATAACAGCAGCAGCAGTAGTAGTACTGAGGTAACATCAGCAGCAGTAGTACTGAGATAACAGCAGCAGTATTACTGAGGTAACAGCAGCAGTAGTAGTACTGAGGTAACAAAGTAGCAGAAGTACTGATGTAGCAGTAGTACTGAGGTAACAGCAGCAGCAGTAGTACTGACGTAAAAGCAGCAGCAGGTATACTGAGGTAACAGCAGCAGCAGTACTGAGGTAACACAGCAGCAGTGGTACTGAGGTAACAGCAGCAGTGGTACTGAGGTAACAGCAGCAGCAGCGCTACTGAGGTAACAGCAGCAGTGGTACAGAGGTAACACAGCAGCAGCAGGAGTACTGAGGTAACAGCAGCAGCAGTACTGAGGTAACAGCAGCAGCAGTACTGAGGTAACAGCAGCAGCAGTAGTGCTGAGGTAACAGCAGCAGCAGTACTGAGGTAACACAGCAGCAGCAGTACTGAGGTAACACAGCAGCAGTAGTGCTGAGGTAACAGCAGCAGCAGTAGTACTGAGGTAACAGCAGCAGCGGTACTGAGGTAACACAGCAGCAGCGGTACTGAGGTAACACAGCAGCAGTAGTACTGAGGTAACACAGCAGCAGTAGTACTGAGGTAACAGCAGCAGTAGTAGTACTGAGGTAACAAAGTAGCAGAAGTACTGATGTAGCAGTAGTACTGAGGTAACAGCAGCAGTAGTACTGAGGTAACACAGTAGCACTCAGGTAACACAGCAGCAGCAGTACTGAGGGAACACAGAAGCAGCAGATATACTGAGGTAACAGCAGCAGCAGATATACTGAGGTAACAGCAGCAGCAGATATACTGAGGTAACACAGCAGCAGCAGTACTGAGGTAACACAGCAGCAGAGGTACTGAGGTAACACAGCAGCAGCGGTACTGAGGTAATACAGCAGCAGCGGTAGTACAGAGGTAATACAGCAGCAGCGGTAGTACAGAGGTAACAGAAGCAGCAGATATACTGAGGTAACACAGCAGCAGCGGTACTGAGGTAGGTAACACAGCAGCAGAGGTACTGAGGTAACACAGCAGCAGCGGTACTGAGGTAACACAGCAGCAGAGGTACTGAGGTAACACAGCAGCAGCGGTACTGAGGTAACACAGCAGCAGCGGTACTGAGGTAATACAGCAGCAGAAGTACTGCGGTAACACAGCAGCAGTAGTGCTGAGGCAACAGCAGCAGCAGAAATACTGAGGTAACAGCAGTAGTAGTAGTACTGAGGTAACACAGCAGCAGTGGCACTGAGATAACAGCAGCAGTAGTACTGAGATAACAGCAGCAGCAGTGGTACTGAGGGAACACAGTAGCAGTAGTACTGAGGTAACAGCAGCAGCAGTGGTACTGAGGTAACACAGCAGCAGTAGTACTGAGGTAACACAGCAGCAGTAGTACTGAGGTAACACAGTAGCAGTAGTACTGAGATAACAGCAGCAGCAGTAGTAGTACTGAGGTAACAGCAGCAGTATTACTGAGGTAACAGCAGCAGCAGTAGTAGTACTGAGGTAACAGTAGCAGTAGTACTGAGGTAACAGCAGCAGTAGTAGTACTGAGGTCACACCAGCAGTAGTAGTACTGAGGTCACACCAGCAGCAGTGGTACTGAGGTAACAGCAGCAGCAGTAGTACTGAGGTAACAGCAGCAGGAGTAGTAGTACTGAGGTCACACCAGCAGCAGTGGTACTGAGGTAACAGCAGCAGCAGTAGTACTGAGGTAACAGCAGTAGCAGTAGTAGTACTGAGGTAACAGCAGCAGCAGTAGCAGCAGTAGTAGTACTGAGGTAACAGAAGCAGTAGTAGTACTGAGGTAACAGCAGCAGCAGTGGTACTGAGGTAACAGCAGCAGCAGTAGTACTGAGGTAACAGCAGCAGCAGTAGTACTGAGGTAACCGCAGCAGTAGTAGTACTGAGGTAACAGCAGCAGTAGTAGTACTGAGGTAACAGCAGCAGCAGTAGTACTGAGGTAACAGCAGCAGCAGTAGTACTGAGGTAACAAAGTAGTAGTACTGAGGTAACAAAGTAGCAGTAGTACTGAGGTAACAAAGTAGCAGTAGTACTGAGGTAACAGCAGCAGTAGTGATACTGAGGTAACAGCAGCAGTAGTACTGAGGTAACACAGAAGCAGTAGTACTGAGGTAACACAGCAGCAGTGGTACTGAGGTAACAGCAGCAGCAGTGGTACTGAGGTAACACAGCAGCAGTAGTACTGAGGTAACACAGTAGCAGTAGTACTGAGATAACAGCAGCAGCAGTAGTAGTACTGAGGTAACATCAGCAGCAGTAGTACTGAGATAACAGCAGCAGTATTACTACTGAGGTAACAGCAGCAGCAGTAGTACTGAGGTAACAGCAGCAGCAGTAGTACTGAGGTAACCGCAGCAGTAGTAGTACTGAGGTAACAGCAGCAGTAGTAGTACTGAGGTAACAGCAGCAGCAGTAGTACTGAGGTAACAGCAGCAGCAGTAGTACTGAGGTAACAGCAGCAGCAGTAGTACTGAGGTAACAAAGTAGTAGTACTGAGGTAACAAAGTAGCAGTAGTACTGAGGTAACAAAGTAGCAGTAGTACTGAGGTAACAGCAGCAGTAGTGATACTGAGGTAACAGCAGCAGTAGTACTGAGGTAACACAGAAGCAGTAGTACTGAGGTAACACAGCAGCAGTGGTACTGAGGTAACAGCAGCAGCAGTGGTACTGAGGTAACACAGCAGCAGTAGTACTGAGGTAACACAGTAGCAGTAGTACTGAGATAACAGCAGCAGCAGTAGTAGTACTGAGGTAACATCAGCAGCAGTAGTACTGAGATAACAGCAGCAGTATTACTGAGGTAACAGCAGCAGTATTACTGAGGTAACAGCAGCAGTAGTAGTACTGAGGTAACAAAGTAGCAGAAGTACTGATGTAGCAGTAGTACTGAGGTAACAGCAGCAGCAGTAGTACTGACGTAAAAGCAGCAGCAGGTATACTGAGGTAACAGCAGCAGCAGTACTGAGGTAACACAGCAGCAGTGGTACTGAGGTAACAGCAGCAGCAGTGCTACTGAGGTAACAGCAGCAGTGGTACTGAGGTAACACAGCAGCAGCAGTAGTACTGAGGTAACACAGCAGCAGTAGTGCTGAGGTAACAGCAGCAGCAGTACTGAGGTAACACAGCAGCAGTAGTGCTGAGGTAACAGCAGCAGTAGTGCTGAGGTAACAGCAGCAGTAGTACTGAGGTAACAGCAGCAGCAGTAGTACTGAGGTAACAGCAGCAGCGGTACTGAGGTAACACAGCAGCAGCGGTACTGAGGTAACACAGCAGCAGAGGTACTGAGGTAACACAGCAGCAGTAGTACTGAGGTAACACAGCAGCAGTAGTAGTACTGAGGTAACAGCAGCAGTAGTAGTACTGAGGTAACAAAGTAGCAGAAGTACTGATGTAGCAGTAGTACTGAGGTAACAGCAGCAGTAGTACTGAGGTAACACAGTAGCACTCAGGTAACACAGCAGCAGCAGTACTGAGGGAACACAGAAGCAGCAGATATACTGAGGTAACAGCAGCAGCAGATATACTGAGGTAACAGCAGCAGCAGATATACTGAGGTAACACAGCAGCAGCAGTACTGAGGTAACACAGCAGCAGAGGTACTGAGGTAACACAGCAGCAGCGGTACTGAGGTAATACAGCAGCAGCGGTAGTACAGAGGTAATACAGCAGCAGCGGTAGTACAGAGGTAACAGAAGCAGCAGATATACTGAGGTAACAGAAGCAGCAGATATACTGAGGTAACAGAAGCAGCAGATATACTGAGGTAACACAGCAGCAGCGGTACTGAGGTAATACAGCAGCAGAAGTACTGCGGTAACACAGCAGCAGTAGTGCTGAGGCAACAGCAGCAGCAGAAATACTGAGGTAACAGCAGTAGTAGTAGTACTGAGGTAACACAGCAGCAGTGGCACTGAGATAACAGCAGCAGTAGTACTGAGATAACAGCAGCAGCAGTGGTACTGAGGGAACACAGTAGCAGTAGTACTGAGGTAACAGCAGCAGCAGTGGTACTGAGGTAACACAGCAGCAGTAGTACTGAGGTAACACAGTAGCAGTAGTACTGAGATAACAGCAGCAGCAGTAGTAGTACTGAGGTAACAGCAGCAGTATTACTGAGGTAACAGCAGCAGTAGTAGTACTGAGGTAACAAAGTAGCAGAAGTACTGATGTAGCAGTAGTACTGAGGTAACAGCAGCAGCAGTACTGAGGTAACACAGCAGCAGTGGTACTGAGGTAACAGCAGCAGTGGTACTGAGGTAACACAGCAGCAGCAGTAGTACTGAGGTAACAGCAGCAGCAGTACTGAGGTAACACAGCAGCAGTAGTGCTGAGGTAACACAGCAGCAGTAGTGCTGAGGTAACAGCAGCAGCAGTATGAGGTAACACAGCAGCAGTAGTGCTGAGGTAACAGCAGCAGTAGTACTGAGGTAACAGAGCAGCAGTAGTACTGAGGTAACACAGCAGCAGCAGTATGAGGTAACACAGCAGCAGTAGTACTGAGGTAACACAGCAGCAGTATGAGGTAACACAGCAGCAGTAGTGCTGAGGTAACACAGCAGCAGTAGTACTGAGGTAACACAGCAGCAGCAGTATGAGGTAACACAGCAGCAGTAGTACTGAGGTAACACAGCAGCAGTAGTGCTGAGGTAACAGCAGCAGTAGTACTGAGGTAACAGCAGCAGTAGTGCTGAGGTAACACAGCAGCAGTAGTGCTGAGGTAACAGCAGCAGCAGTATGAGGTAACACAGCAGCAGTAGTGCTGAGGTAACAGCAGCAGTAGTACTGAGGTAACAGCAGCAGTAGTACTGAGGTAACAGCAGCAGCAGTAGTACTGAGGTAACAGCAGCAGCAGTAGTACTGAGGTAACAGCAGCAGTAGTACTGAGGTAACAGCAGCAGCAGTAGTACTGAGGTAACAGCAGCAGCGGTACTGAGGTAACACAGCAGCAGCGGTACTGAGGTAACACAGCAGCAGCGGTACTGAGGTAACACAGCAGCAGCGGTACTGAGGTAACACAGCAGCAGAGGTACTGAGGTAACACAGCAGCAGTAGTGCTGAGGTAACACAGTAGCAGTAGTACTGAGGTAACAGCAGCAGTAGTAGTACTGAGGTAACAAAGTAGCAGAAGTACTGATGTAGCAGTAGTACTGAGGTAACAGCAGCAGTAGTACTGAGGTAACACAGCAGCAGCAGTACTGAGGTAACACAGAAGCAGCAGATATACTGAGGTAACAGCAGCAGCAGATATACTGAGGTAACAGCAGCAGCAGATATACTGAGGTAACACAGCAGCAGCAGTACTGAGGTAACACAGCAGCAGAGGTACTGAGGTAACACAGCAGCAGCGGTACTGAGGTAATACAGCAGCAGCGGTAGTACAGAGGTAACAGAAGCAGCAGATATACTGAGGTAACACAGCAGCAGCGGTACTGAGGTAACACAGCAGCAGAGGTACTGAGGTAACACAGCAGCAGCGGTACTGAGGTAACACAGCAGCAGCGGTACTGAGGTAATACAGCAGCAGAAGTACTGCGGTAACAGCAGTAGTAGTAGTACTGAGGTAACACAGCAGCAGTGGCACTGAGATAACAGCAGCAGTAGTACTGAGATAACAGCAGCAGCAGTGGTACTGTGGTAACACAGCAGTAGTGATACTGTGGTAACACAGCAGTAGTGATACTGAGGTAACACAGAAGCAGTAGTACTGAGGTAACACAGCAGCAGTAGTACTGAGGTAACACAGTAGCAGTAGTACTGAGGTAACAGCAGCAGTATTACTGAGGTAACAGCAGCAGTAGTAGTACTGAGGTAACAAAGTAGCAGAAGTACTGATGTAGCAGTAGTACTGAGGTAACAGCAGCAGCAGTACTGAGGTAACACAGCAGCAGTGGTACTGAGGTAACAGCAGCAGCAGCGCTACTGAGGTAACAGCAGCAGTGGTACTGAGGTAACACAGCAGCAGCAGTAGTACTGAGGTAACAGCAGCAGCAGTACTGAGGTAACACAGCAGCAGTAGTGCTGAGGTAACAGCAGCAGCAGTACTGAGGTAACACAGCAGCAGTAGTGCTGAGGTAACAGCAGCAGTAGTGCTGAGGTAACAGCAGCAGTAGTGCTGAGGTAACAGCAGCAGTAGTACTGAGGTAACAGCAGCAGCAGTAGTACTGAGGTAACAGCAGCAGTGGCACTGAGATAACAGCAGCAGCAGTGGTACTGTGGTAACACAGCAGCAGCGGTACTGAGGTAACACAGCAGCAGTGGCACTGAGCTAACAGCAGTAGTAGTACTGAGGTCACACAGCAGCAGTAGTACTGAGGTAACAGCAGCAGCAGCAGTACTGAGGTACCAGCAGCAGCAGCAGTACTGAGGTACCAGCAGCAGCAGCAGTACTGAGGTACCAGCAGCAGCAGTAGTACTGAGGTAACAGCAGCAGCAGCAGTACTGAGGTACCAGCAGCAGCAGTAGTACTGAGGTAACAGCAGCAGTAGTACTGAGGTAACAGAAGCAGTAGTAGTACTGAGGTCACAGCAGCAGCAGTAGTACTGAGGTAACAGAAGCAGTAGTAGTACTGAGGCCACAGCAGCAGTAGTAGTACTGAGGTAACAGAAGCAGTAGTAGTACTGAGGTAACAGCAGCAGCAGTAGTACTGAGGTAACAGCAGCAGCAGTAGTACTGAGGTAACAGCAGCAGCAGCAGTAGTACTGTAGCAGAGAGACAACCTGGACTTAGACAAATGCATGCAAATAAACATGCTGAAGCAAAGGCAGACACACACTGTCCATAGTATCAGAGAAATACAGAACATGCATGAACATTACAATATGTGCAAGTGAACCTGTAGGCATATCTACATACATCACAAAATGTCTCTTAAGTGTGACCTTGACAGAAAACACTCGCTATTCATTTCTCTGTAGGCTATCTAGAGGCAGTAGTGTTTTAGACACAGACAGAAAAGGTCACCAGTCGCCTTCAGTGGACCAAACACCTCTAGAAACCAATATATGTGGGAAATGACTGTTCTCCTTCCACAGCAGAGTAAAGTATGGAGTCTGAGCCTGCGGTAAGCAGGTGTCATGGAAGCCCCAGGAGAAGGAACAGGCTGTGGAGTCTAAAAGTGAGGAGGGAGACAGCTGTTCCCCTCTGGGAGTTGTGAGCTCAGAGAGGTGCCTCGTATGCTACATCATTTAGACTAGCCTAGCGTTACCAGCCTGAGAGGTGCCTTTTTACCACGGCTAGCGTAGCCTATCCTAGCGCTGACTATTTACCAGCCTGTTGTGTTCAGCTCAGGTGAAACCACTCAATAGTCCTCCAAAGTAGCTCTGACTGAATCCTGCAGCGATCACTGCGGGCACCCTTTCATCCTGGCATCTATTAAATGCAATGCTGAACACGGTGAATAACAGATACAGGCTTCTATAAAGAGCCTTGATGAGACAGTACTTCTCTTAAAATCACTGGGAAATGAACAAGGCCCTCTACGGTGTGCATACTAAAGCGCAATCATACAAAATACAATCTCTCTCTCATTCACACACGTGCGCACAAACACATGCATTCATACACACACAGCAGAAGAAAGGTGGATCTACACATTGGTGCATAGATCATTTGCATGGCTTGTCAGTGAGACGTGAGAAGACTACCATAAAGATGTCAGTGCCATGTGCCAAGCACCCTGCTCCTCACGCAGCCTGAACAGCTTCTGTTCTTAACAACACCATTCAGTCTCATGTCAATGTGTATGATGCACTGGAAATTACCTCAGTGTGTGTGTTTCTTTGTGTAATAAAGAGAGGGGTGTTAGCAGACAGCTGTTTATATAATTAGCCTGTAATTAGAGGGCTGCGGTCATCTGAAACCACAGCAGTTCCACCAGGCACACTCATTTAGCTGTCTAAAGAGCACACTGTCAACAACATGACATCAACACTTTATGTGGGTTGATACCAGTGGCGATTTTAACATGTACATCTTGGTTGGGCAAACCCCCCAAAATGTGTTTTGATGCATGCCAGCAAAGCAACTACACAACATAACACTAAACAATATATTAATTGCACTATAACGGTGACAAACGGTGCCCACAAACTGTTAGGGCCTACATAAAGCTGTCACAACAGCAGAGTCCCAACAGCAGTCCCAACACCTTACCACTGCTACACCTGGCTATCAGCGGAGCCTTGTCTGGCAGCAAAACAGTTCATTTAGCCTCATTTACCGCCTTTAAAAAAAACAAGGCTGATATGGCTGACTTGCTTAAACAAATGTGGTTTCTACTGACAATTGAGATGTACAAACTATGGCATAAGGGGACGACGAGCGTATATGTGTCCAGATCCCTCCGGTACTGATGCTCTGTCACGCCCTGACCTGAGATATCTCTGTTTTCTTTATATTTTGGTCAGGTGTGAATAAAAGTAAAACTAAGTGTATGTTGTGTAGTAAGCTGTTAGTAGCCCATGTGCCTTTCCCTAATCATTTGGTCCCTTTTCCCCTCATAATTTAGCCTACTGTTCTGACTTGGTGGTGCACATGTAGTCTATAGCTTGTTTTAGAGAAATATCATCATCGGAAATTGTAAGAGCTTTCATTGTCTGCTTTTTCTACGGTTCTGACTTGGTGTACAGGGAGAATACTGTAAGAACGGCCCATGTTCTGAATTCTGGCGCTGTACATTTCAGAAGTGCTGAACAAATAGTTATATTGACTACGTCCGTGCTAGCTCGCTCATTAATGTATTAATTGAAATTACAAATTGCCTCATATTGTCACGCTGTTATAAAGGATTTTGGAGACAGGCGCAGGAATACACAATAGGGGTTTTTAATACACCCAAAACAAACACGTATACAAATCAATGGGCTGTACCCAAACAAAAGAGCGAGGGTAAACCTTGTTGAACGACCCGGGACGATACCCGTAATACACAATATATATATAGCACGCAGCATAACAGCTGCACCAACGCATAGGTACTCACACAGCCAACGGACATGGGAACAATAACCGACAAAGACAGAGGGAACAGAAGGCACATATATAACATACTAATCAGGGGACATGGGAATCAGGTGTGTGTAATCAGACAAGACAGTCCGGGGTTGATGATAATGAATCCCGTTCAGTGAAGCCTAGAAAGCCGGTGACTTGGACTTCCGGAACTGGTGAACAGAATGAGCATGTCACGTTCGTCGTATGAATCGGACCAAGGTGCAGCGTGGTATGCGTACATTCTTCTTCATTAAAGAAAGAACACTGAACAAACTAACAAAACAACAAAACATGAAGCTATATGAAATAGTACAGACAGGCAACTAAACATAGAATAAGAACCCACAAACACCAAAGGGAAATGGCTACCTAAATATGATCCCCAATCAAAGACAACGACAAACAGCTGCCTCTGATTGGGAACCATATCAGGCCACCATAAACATACAAATACCTAGACCTACAAAACCCTAGACAATACAAAACCCCTAGACAATACAAAAACTAGCGTATCCACCCTAGTCACACCCTGACCTAACCAAAATATAAAGAAAACAGAGATATCTCAGGTCAGGGCGTGACCGTATCCCCCCCCCAAAGGTGCGGACTCCGGCCGCAAACCTGAACCTATAGGGGAGGGTCTGGGTGGGCATCTACCCTTGGTGGCGGCTCTGGTTCTGGACGACGCCCCCCCTCTTTACGCTGATCCCTCCGCCTTTGTAGAACCGGACCGTGGATCATCGCCGGAAGCTCTGGACTGCAGATCATCGGCGGAGGCCCCGGACTGGGAACCGTCTCTGGAGACCCCGGACTGGGGACCGTCGCTGGAGACCCCGGACTGGGGACCGTCGCCGGAACTGGTGGTACCGGGCTGAGGACACGCACCTCAGGGCGAGTGCGGGGATGAGGCACAGGCCGTACTGGACTGTGGAAGCGCACTGGAGGCCTGATGCGTGGTGCCGGAACTGGTGGTACCGGGCTGAGGACACGCACCTCAGGGCGAGTGTGGGGAAGAGGCACAGGCTGTACTGGACTGTGGAAGCGCACTGGAGGCCTGATGCGTGGTGCCGGAACTGGTGGTACCGGGCTGATGACACGCATCTCAGGGCGAGTGCGGAGAGGAGGCACAGGACGTACTGGACTGTGGAAGCGCACTGGAGGCCTGATGCGTGGTGCCGGCACTGGTGGTACCGGGCTGAGGACACGCAACTCAGGGCGAGTGCAAGGAGCAGGAACAGCACGTACTGGACTGTGGAGGCCCTCTGGAGGTCTGATGCATGGTGCCAGCACTGGTGGTACCGGGCTGGGGACACGCACCTCAGGGCGAGTGCGGAGAGGAGGCACAGGATGTACTGGACTGTGGAGGCGCACTGGAGATCTGTAGCGTAGAGCTGGCACAATGCGTCCTGGCTGGATGCTCACTTAAGCCCGGCAAGTGCGAAGAGCTGGAATAGAGCGCACCGGGCTATGAATGCGAACTGGAGACACCGTGCGCATCACTGCGTAACACGGTGTCTGACCAGTCACACGCTCCCCAGCACGCCCGCTCTGCAGCGCTCTCAATGCTAGCACCTCTCTCCGGAATCGTGCGTCGAACTCCTCATCCGACTCCCTGACTGGCTCTGGTTCGCTCCTCGGCTCCGCCGACTGCTCCATGTGCCCCCCCCCCCCCAATTTTTTTTGGGGGGGTTCCTGTGGCCTACCTCGTTGGTATAACTCCTCGTAATATCGCCGTTCCGCTTTTGCTGCCTCTATTTCCTCCTTCGGAAGGCGATACTCCCGAGCCTGCGTCCAGGGTCCTGCTCCATCCAAAATCTCCTCCCAGGTCCATTCCTCCTGAACACGCTGCTTGGTCCATTTATGGTGGGTTCTTCTGTCACGTTCGTCGTATGAATCGGACCAAGGTGCAGCGTGGTATGCGTACATTCTTCTTCATTAAAGAAAGAACACTGAACAAACAAACAAAACAACAAAACGAACGAAACGTGAAGCTATATGAAATAGTGCAGACAGGCAACTAAACATAGAATAAGAACCCACAAACACCAAAGGGAAATGGCTACCTAAATATGATCCCCAATCAGAGACAACGACAAACAGCTGCCTCTGATTGGGAACCATATCAGGCCACCATAAACATACAAAACCCTAGACAATACAAAACCCCTAGACAATACAAAACCCCTAGACAATACAAAAACTAGCGTATCCACCCTATTCACATCTAAAACAAAAATCCAGAAAATCACATTGTATGATTTTTAAGTAATTAATTTGCATTTTATTGCATGACATAAGTATATATGACATAAAATTGTAGACCTGCACAAGGCTGGGATGGGCTACAGGACAATAGGCAAGCAGCTTGGTGAGAAGGCAACAACTGTTGGCGCAATTATTAGAAAATGGAAGAAGTTCAAGATGACGGTCAATCACCCTCGGTCTGGGGCTCCATGCATGATCTCACCTCGTGGGGCATCAATGATCATGAGGAAGGTGAGGGATCAGCCCAGAACTACACGGCAGGACCTGGTCAATGACCTGAAGAGAGCTGGGACCACAGTCTCAAAGAAAACCATTAGTAACACACTACACCGTCATGGATTAAAATCCTGCAGCGCACGCAAGGTCCCCCTGCTCAAGCCAGCGCATGTCCAGGCCCGTCTGAAGTTTGCCAATGACCATCTGGATGATCCAGAGGAGGAATGGGAGAAGGTCATGTGGTCTGATGAGACAAAAATAGAGCTTTTTGGTCTAAACTCCACTCGCCGTGTTTGGAGGAAGAAGAAGGATGAGTACAACCCCAAGAACACCATCCCAACCGTGAAGTATGGAGGTGGAAACATCATTCTTTGGGGATGCTTTTCTGCAACCCCAACCTCCTTCCCTCAGTAAGAGCATTGAAGATGGGTCGTGGCTGGGTCTTCCAGCATGACAACGACCCGAAACACACAGCCAGGGCAACTAAGGAGTGGCTCCGTAAGAAGCATCTCAAGGTCCTGGAGTGGCCTAGCCAGTCTCCAGACCTGAACCCAATAGAAAATCTTTGGAGGGAGCTGAAAGTCCGTATTGCCCAGCGACAGCCCCGAAACCTGAAGGATCTGGAGAAGGTCTGTATGGAGGAGTGGGCCAAAATCCCTGCTGCAGTGTGTGCAAACCTGGTCAAGAACTACAGGAAACGTATGATCTCTGTAATTGCAAACAAAGGTTTCTGTACCAAATATTAAGTTCTGTTTTTCTGATGTATCAAATACTTATGTCATGCAATAAAATGCAAATTAATTACTTAAAAATCATACAATGTGATTTTCTGGATTTTTGTTTTAGATTCCGTCTCTCACAGTTGAAGTGTACCTATGATAAAAATGACAGACCTCTACATGCTTTGTAAGTAGGAAAACCTACAAAATCGGCAGTGTATCAAATACTTTTTCTCCCCACTGTACATCCACACACACATAATTATATATAAACTACCAATATATATACAGTCCATTCAGAAAGTATTCAGAACCCTTGACTTTTAGACTTAAATATATTGCCACTGGTTGATACCATTAGGCTACATTCAGTGGTAGTACTGCTGATGTGATTCGTCAGATTTGTACATCCCTTTACATCTACCTGTTTCTCCACCTCTCTACCCGTTTCTCCCTCTCTCTTTCTCTCTACCTGTTTCTCCACCTCTCTACCTGTTTCTCCACCTCTCTACCTGTTTCTCCACCTCTCTACCCGTTTCTCCCTCTCTCTTTCTCTCTACCTGTTTCTCCACCTCTCTACCTGTTTCTCCATCTCTCTACCCATTTCTCCATCTCTATTTCTCTCTACCTGTTTCTCCACCTCTCTACCTATTTCTCCACCTCTCTACCCGTTTCTCCCTTTCTCTCTACCTGTTTCTCCACCTCTACCTGTTTCGCCACCTCTCTACCCATTTCTCCACCTCTCTACCCATTTCTCCACCTCTCTTTCTCTCTGTTACACATGTTTTATCTCTTACTCACATGCAGACACACAAAGAGGCACGGACGTACACACACACACATACACACGTGCACATACACACAGTTTATCTCACATTCCCTCTCAAACACACAATCTATCCCTTTCTCTCTCTTCCTCTCTGTCTCTTCTGTTAACTGTACTCCCACAGGTGACTGTTCTGTCGTACCTGCTGGTTACACCGTGCTGACCAACTTCGCTAGCAGAAATTGCCATAGAAATTGGCCTCTCCGATGCATTTGTCTCCTGGCAGGGAGGCCCCACTTTAGGTGGTGGAACAAGACAGGCTCCGTGCTGATAGTGCTGCTGGAGCAGGAAATGGAATGTGTCCGTCATAAAGACGGCTGGGCTGTTGGAATGGATTGGCCGCGCTGTTCGTCTGCATACGCCTGCTACCTTCCACTGTGCCTCGGCGCACACCGGCGACACGGCAATTGGCGAAACATTATTACCTGACCACTGTATCAAAAGTAGCACGTCAGACATATGATTGGGCTCTACTGGAGTGGCAGGAATAAAGATGGGTGTTTATGGGTAAAGCTGTTGATGTCTTGGTAGCCCCTATACATGTGAAATGGACATGACGAGCAGAGAGTGAAACTACCACTGGTAGTGAGCCCTCATCTCCAAGCTCTCTACCCAGGAGGACATGCTATTTGGTGTGACTTTGGCATCAACTACAACAAAAATGTCAATAAATAAATCACAGGCCGACCTCAGTTGGGAAACGTGTGTTCGCCAAATAATACATCAAGTGGAATTAAACTTCAAAAGACAGCCAGTGTGTTGTCCAACTGAGCACTGTAATGACTGCAACCCCAGCAACCCCTCTCTGCCTCTCTATGCCTCTCTCTGACTCTCTCTCCATTCTGAACAGGGTTAAGAAAAGAGCAGCGATATATTATCCACAAATCTATCTGTCTGTATTTCTGTATTCATTGGGAGCTTCAACAGATCAAAGGGGCTGTGTGAGGATCTGTGTGTGTAAAACCGTTGGTGAGATGCGAGAGCAGGGCTACCTGTCTTGAAGGAGATCGGTAGACAGCAGATGGGCCTATCAAAGAGCTGCCACCTCACACAATGCATGTCATGCACCAGGCGTTCATCTCATCTGATGCTAGGGGAGAGGCGGGGGAGACGGGGGAGACAGATGGACAGGGAAGGGAGAGGAAGCAGGTATTGTATGGGTAGTTCTAGATTTTGATTTATTAGGATCCCCTATTAGTCGACGCCACTGGGGACAGCTAGTCTTACTGGTGTCTGACACGTAACGAAAAAGACATTACAGACAAAATACTTTACAATTTACATACGTTTAAAAACATGAACATGTAGCGCCGTGTGTGTGTGTTTGTGTGTGCATCTATCAATTCCACATACATGTCAGTAGAGTGGAAGGGGGAGACATAAGAGAGTATGAAACAGTTTTACCACTTGTTGGGATGGGAGCAGTCAATTCACACTATGAATAGGTTGTGGCAGGTAGCCTAGCGGTTAACAGCATTGGGCCGGTAACTAAAAAGGTTGCTGGTTCAAATCCCTGAGCTGGCAAGGTGGGAAAATCTGCTGTTCTGCCCTTGAGCAAGGCCCCCAACAACAACTGCGCTGTGGACGTTGATTAAGGCAGCCCTCCGCACCTCTCTGGTTCAGAAGGGTTGGGTTAAATGCAGTCAGTTGTGCAACTGACTCGGTATCCCCTCCCCAGTGGCGTACTCAAAAGAATAACTTCACTGGTTAGCCGAATGTTATGATGAAAAGCCTCTTTTACTTTTGTGTTTGACACAAAAAGCCCATCTTTATTTCTGGTATACACATCATCAGAATACGCAGACAAATGTAGAAATGTGGTATTGGCTATATGCTTCAGGACAGGCATATTTAGATGTTTATACTGAGACCAGACAATAACTCTGTGGCAATCACCCAGTTTCCCTGATAACAAAATAGCTTCCATCCCACAATGAAGGTGTAGCCCGTCTTATACAGAGAGAGAGAGAGAGAGAGAGAGAGAGAGAGAGAGAGCTACAGTTGTGAGCCATTCTCACAGGCTTCAACACCCAAATAATTGCCAAAGACTCCAGCCACCCGAGGCATGGACTGTTGAAACTCAAAAACTTGAAACCTTTTCATCCAGAAATGGCCGTATTGTTTGGCGTGTCACAGATGCTGAGCTAACCACAACCCCCAGGTCTAATGACTGTCGTGGTACTGTGGTGTGGGTGGAATGCCACTGGAGGTCATCTGAACAGCCGTGATGTCACTAAATGGTCTGCAGTCAAGTCTGGTCTGCATGGGAATCCATAAAGCCATGTGACCTAACCATGAAATACTCTGTCTCTTAGCCTGGCGACCACTGTGTTTTTCCAGATCTGGGGCTTTATGTGCTGTATCAAGCGTTTCAGAGTAGGAGTGCTGATCTGGGATCAGAATCAGATCCCCCCTTCTCCATGTAATTTATTGTGAGCTAAAAGGCCAAACTGATCCGAAATCGGCAATCCTGCTTTGAGACGCTACATGTGGTCAGAAGTTGGAAAAGTGTTGCACTACTCAACATGTGCTGAGGCTGAGCAGCAGTGGTTGGACCACCCGGTGGAGTGGTAGTGTTGTCAACACAGCATGGGTCTGGCTTTAGTTCTGACATGGTTTACCATAGGCCCGGCTGTGCTTTAGCCCCCGCTCCTCTCTGTAAGCAGAGATGAAAAACTTGACTAACTGACAGTCTGCGCAAAATAGAAGGGAGGGAGGGAGGGTGATGGCATAGCCAGGGAAGAGCTCAGACTTGATCAATTTCTCTGCCTGAGAGAAGATGAAGAGGGGGAGGAGGAAGGAGAGGAGGGGATGGATCAATAGTTTACTTCTTAATTGACCTTTCATTAAGAGGTTGGTTCTGGGCTCAGTAATCACAGACGTCCCGTGATGGAGCCATTTAGGGATATCGAGCTGCTAAAATCTATACAGGCTCAGAGTGGAGCAGCACAGCCCAGACCCCCCTCTGATGAACACTGTTACAGCTACACACAAGACTACACAGCTCATCCCCACCACTGATTACCACAGGATTTACGAGCCTTGCCTGCCCTCCCGCTTGGGTTCCTGCACTGCTAACAGGCACACACACACACACGCAACAAACAAACACTTCAATACAAACGCAGGCTAAAATGTACACACAGACACACACATGCTTGTGCATCCAACTACCCTCCACACACATGCAACACTGAGGCAAGCACCTTGTTAAAATTATAGGAGACAACTACATTAGAATCCAATGCAATTACAACATTATAAACACACGTGCACATATTCCATACGAGAAGACAAACAACCAAACAGGAGTGTGTGCTAAGCCAACTCTGACCTGGGCTGCCATTGTGGCTCTAATGATGCAGCCTGAGCCTGGTTCCTCACGGGTCGCCCTAGGGCTCCATGCTGGACTATGGAGTGAAGGTGTCACCAGGGTGATGAATGGGCTCAGTGTGGTGCGCTTGTGCAGCAGGATGCAGGAAGCCAGGCCTCATTGATATTAATGGCTGACTTCACCTGGAGGCTGGGGACCAGCTAATGGCTGCTGCTGGGCCGCTCCTGATGCCTGTCACTGATACAGCGAGTGGTCTTATTACAGCGAGTGGTCTTATTACAGGGCTCGCTGGGCCAAGGTAATTGCACTAACCCAACACGAGGCCCGGGCGAAGCTTGGCATGTGAGCCTGCCTGTAATGGAGGCTGATGGGCGAGAGATTCAAAAACGCTGCCGTCGAATCGCGCACCAGACATCTCACCGTCCCCTCTGGAATATTTATTTTCAGTGGCGGAGATGGTAATAATTATGAAAGGATGTCAGCGACGGTGTACGAGGCATGTACAGTACCTTCATGAGAGCAAATGTAATGTACTCGGGAGCTGAAGCAATGGTCTCTGTCAATGTGTCTTCAGTCAGGGACTGGATGCAGTGTCAGTGAGTACATTATTACTGTGCTGTATGAGGCGACTTATAGAATATTCTCATTCAATTATGTTGTAATGAACTGTGACACTGTCTGGGAGAATCAGAAGGGAAATGTCAATTTAAATATTTGTATTAAATTGAATCGCAGACAGAGGAAGCCATAGGAAGGACCATTACGCATGCACGCACACACACACACACACACACACACACACACACACACACACACACACACACACACACAGACACAGACACAGACACAGACACAGACACAGACAGAGGAAGGGTTGGAATGCAACCCAGTGTAAAGCTCATTCACCGTGCTGTTATACCGTAGCTCATCTAAGGTAATAAAACTCCACCAGGGATCCCTGTCTGTCAGGTCAGATTCCAACAAGACTCTGGACTAAAGCTCACTGTGGTTGTTAAGGGATTACCCAACTCAAGGTGATGTCCTGGCCTACCATGAACGTTTGGATGAGAAATATTCATTCATCATGTGCTTTTGTGAGTCTGGAATGCAAATTAAAAGGTCATATGCAAAAAATGCCTTTTACCAGCCGCTTTATCTTATGAAGACACATCATGCAATCTACATAACATTAGCAAACAAATCTGCATAGAAATTAAGGCATTTTCATTATTTACGTATTCTTTCCATTCAAATCCACAGCTGGAACGTGGAACGCAGACCACAGAGGGAGAAGAAAACTACAGCAAACACAAAGATCAGTCCCCGGAGTGTCAATCAAACAGGCCGTCGCTGTGGCGCGGCGTCGCTGTGGCGCTGTGGCGCGGCTTCGCGGACTGTTGTTGTCCATTAATGATTCAACAAAGCGCCACATTGATTTTGGGCGAGTGTGAACTGAGAGGTTAATTAGAAATGCAGCAGCCGTCAGGACCCTCCGTTTGTCTGAAGGTAATTACTGATGACATAGACACTCTCTGTGGAGGAGAAGAACAAAAAGAGGGGAAGGCAGGGGAGAGAAAAGACAACAGCAAAACAGATTGCTACCAAGTTTCCACTCCACAAAGTTGGCAGTAACGGTCTCAGTCGTCTCGCATCCCACTTTGTGGAGGGAAATGGACCCCATTGGGGGATTTCAGTGATGCGGTTGACATGAAGAGAAACATTGGTGTTTTCTATCACGGTGATCGATACTGGCCATTTACTCTCTACGACTCTCAAAGGGCCTAGGCAAGGGCTTAAACACCTAGGAGAGTGTGTCGGAGGATAAACACACCTAACATGGCCCGACCGCTCTGTCCTCGATTAAAACAAAGAGAGCGAGAGAGAGAGAGAGACCTTTATTGGCCCAATAGTTACATAACTAAAAGCACAAACTTTCCTTCATTTTAACAGACCTAGAAAGTTAGAACCAAGCCCCCTTCCTCGTCCACTGTACATAGAACGCCACACACCCCTCAAAGTGAGTGAGTGAGTGAGTGAGTGAGTGAGTGAGTGAGTGAGTGAGTGAGTGAGTGAGTGAGTGAGTGAGTGAGTGAGTGAGTGAGTGAGTGAGTGAGTGAGAGAGAGAGAGAGAGAGAGAGGCTGATCTACTGATCCTAGACCTTATTCCCTCTCTGCCTATTGAGCCAGACAACTCTGGCCTACTTAGAGAACACAAACCGAAGGTCTATGTGTTTCCGTATCTGTGTGTAGCCTCAGTGTGCACAATTTGGGAGCACATATGAGTAAGCCTACACAACTAGAGATGGTGAATGTTTGTATTTGTCACGTCCCATCACTGTTTTACATCAGTAGTAGCTGTGGGCCAGAGCCGAGCCAAACTCTCCCAGACAGCTCAGAACACTGGGCCCACTTCTGCAGAGCACTTTGAGATGAAGTTTTCCCTTCCAGACTTCAGATGGAGATATGTGCACATTTCCAGTGTGGCCCCATACTGGGGATGAGTGTGGCTCAGTTGGCCTGAGCGCTGGGGGAGATAGGCGGCATGGCATGCGACTGAGTCTCCTGCCTAGAGCGCCTGACAGCCGCGACCTCTGACCCTACACTCCATCAGCATCAATGTCAAAGCAGCCAGACCAGAGCTAGCAGGGGTTACCCTCCAACCCCCTCGTACACAGGCTACGTGATCATATTCACATACATGTCATGTACATGCTGTGGTAGTTCTATGGGGGATCAATAGTTTGTCTTTCAACGCTGCTTTAGATGAAGCTTTCCCACAAACAATGTTAAAAATGCAGGCATTCAAAATCAGGGGTTATGAAAGCACAAACTTTTCAAATACATGCGCCTGTGAATCTTCTAGTTAAGCTGATGTTCATATTAACCAGCACCAGGCACAAACACCAAGGCATGTTAGATAGAGCGCCATAAGTCAAAACTCATTTTACTTCAGCCGCTCAGGTATAAACACCTCTGGCCCTAAAGGTTCTTTCTCATATCACTCTCCTCCCCTCCTCCTCTCATAACACCAGGGCTCCTGATAGGGGGTTGATGATCGCTGAGGGAGAGATGGAGGGAGAGAGCGGGAAGGAAGGAAGGTTCATCAGACAGTAAATGCCTCCCTGAAAGCCAATCTCATCTATATGCAGATGACATAAATATTGATGTGTTGCGGCGCTCTCAGCTCGTTCTGCTTAATTGACGCGTGCGGCTTCCATATCACTGTGAGGACGTTTCCTCTCCAACATAGTCGTCTGTCTCAGGTACAGCAGACTCAGAAACAACGCGCTGGTAAGTAAGCCTTAATAAGCCTTAACGAGAACGGCAGACAGACGCCTTGACCTCGGTGGCCCACAAACAACATTACACAAACAAGCCCTCAGACAGAAAAAGGAGAGAGAGACAGAGTTGATTAGGAATGGAATAGATTCTAGCTTATTTGTTGAATAGAATAGATGTGAAGCTATAGTAGCTAAACATGCCATTTCACACTAGAGAATGAATGAAGCTATAACAGAAGTCTATGAGAGGCTGCCACAATGATATAGACTGGAGGAGATGGTTCTGTAGCACGAATTATAGCTCAGAAATAGGGCGATAGAGAGAAAGAAAGAGAGATAGAGATATTCCCTGTTGCTCTGTGTCTGTGCGGCCTATTCCAGGCATGCTCAGAGTCCAGTGTGCTGCTGTGATCCCCGACAGCGTGCAGAGAGAGAGAGCCTGCAGCCCCAGCCCTATTTTCAGCTCCAGTGGACAGACGCAACAACCTGCGCTCTCTACCTCCCTTTTCTCCCCCTACCATTCTCTCTCCCCCTACCATTCTCTCTCCCCAGCCACAGAAGATCAGTCCCACTCAGTTTAACCCTACACACACCAACTTACCCAAGGGAGCTGACATGAGCATCGACACACAAACCAGCCACAGCAGAATTCATTCACAGCATTACTCAACACAGCATCAGTCAACATAGCATTACTCAACACAGCATCAGTCAACACAGAATTACTCAACACAGCATTAGTCAACATAGCATTACTCAACACAGCATCAGTCAACACAGAATTACTCAACACAGCATTAGTCAACATAGCATTACTCAACACAGCATCAGTCAACACAGAATTACTCAACACAGCATTACTCAACACAGAATTACTCAACACAGCATTACTCAACACAGCATCAGTCAACATAGCATTACTCAACACAGAATTAGTCAACATAGCATTAGTCAACACAGCATTAGTCAACATAGCATTACTCAACACAGCATCAGTCAACACAGAATTACTCAACACAGCATTAGTCATCACAGAATTACTCAACACAGCATCAGTCAACATAGCATTACTCAACACAGAATTACTCAACACAGAATTACTCAACACAGCATTAGTCAACACAGCATTAGTCAACATAGCATTACTCAACACAGAATTACTCAACACAGCATTGCATGTAACTGTTACTTCACATTTTCTAACACAGAATGACATCAAGTGAGGAAATTAAGAGAACATTGGTGTTTCGGGACAAAGGGAGAACATCTCAAATGGCAGCCAACCCAGAAATGTAAAAACTGATCCTAGATCAGCAGTCCTACTATGAATACCGGCACTGGACACTATACTGCCTATAGCACAGTAAAGTCTGTGCTATAGGCAGTATTGTGTCCAGTGCCTGTATTCACAGTAGAACTGCTGATCTAGGATCAGTTTTTTCATTTAGATCATAATGAAGAAGATTATATGGACAGATCCTAGATCAGCCGTGTTGGTGATGATCATAATAATATAACATCTCCATCCAGAGCCATATGGATTCATGGACTAACAGAGAGAACGAGACGCTACATTGACTGCTGATTGATTGTGAGATAGAATGTCATGCTGCTCTGCTCTCACTAGCAGGAACCAGCTACAGTGGATTATCCACTATTCAATTGACATATAACTTCAATTAAATGTAATTATGTTTGGATGGGAGGGATAGGACCATGGGATCCTGAGGGACAGTGCCACTACGTTCCAACTAGAGAGAGGGACAATCAGCTGGCTACCATTTATACTGCAGGGTGGTTAAGGTCTTTAGTGTCTGCATTCATATTCCCATTAAGATATTCCAAGAACAGCACTTTTAATTCAAGCGATTGTCTCTCTCAAGCGATCTCATTCTCTCTCTCTCTCTAGCTCTCTCGTCCTCTCCCTCTTTCTCTGGTCCCTTTTTATTAAATCAGGTTGACATTAGAAATACAATTCAGCATAATGTATAGTCTTCCCTTCCATAAATGCGTAGCAGTCTCGTAGCAGTCTATTCATCACAATGAATAAAGTGACCAATTGAAGTAAACACATTTTTATACAGAGCCAACTCTGCAAAGTAAAGGTCAAGAAAGCTCCAAAACTGCAGAGTTGAACCTTTTCAGGGGAAAATACACGAAGACTCCTGACTCCATAACTCCTTTCCATTACCCTCTTTACTATCACAGCAGAGAAGTTCAGCTTTCCTGTCCGCGCTGTCCATCATGACAGGGTCCACTAAAACTGTCTTACACAACCATGTAGAGCCATCCGTCAAAATGACAATTGTCTTTATTGTCACTATACGTCCCACTTCTACGGCGATCAATCAAACTAGGTAGAGATTGGAGCGTTTCAACCTGTAACATTACCATAAAGAGGCTCTCATATGATGTTGACCAATCAGGATGCGGAATGACTCTTAGGCTCCTCCCCCACATGCCCCGCCCCTATAATATGGACCAATCAATGTGCTTCAGGTTTCGAAAACTCCTCCCTATAGGCAGTTGTTCAATTTCTCCAAGGAGCAAGTGCCTCATTCATCCAGCCTCACTATGCCAGAGTGACTGACAGTCAGAGGGAGTAGCTGCTATCTGTGAGCAGTTCAATCAACAATATGAAAGATTCATGGAGTCCTATCAGTCTGCTTGGGACCCAGCACACAAACTCCTCATCTCTCATCACACCTCTGGCCACAGACACACATACAGACAGACGCCTCTGCTGCCTCTTCTCCCTCGCTCCTCAACACTCGTCTCCATCAGCTCTGTGTTGGCTGTGCGTGTGTGTTTGTGTGTGTGTGTTTATGTGTTTGTATGTGTGTTTGCGTGTGTGTTTACTGCAGGGCTGTCTGTCTGGAACTGTTTGCAGCTCAAGACTGCCCTCTATGGGAGAGTGACAGACTAACTGTTATCAGAGGTAATCTAGAAAGCAAACAGCAATCATGGTCAGTAACAACTTTCTCCTGAGACTGCCCCTGACTTTGACATCCACACCTACACCAAAAACAAAGAGAAGGGATGCTACTGGCTGACAGGCACAGAGAACCAATGGAAAGAGTGTCTGTGTTCCTGGGCCTGTCCCTTTCCCCATGCAGAGTCCCCAGCTGTGGGTTTGGACCGTGGCACTCTGCTTATCATCCAATCCTGTCTGACGCACACACCAGACGGAAACAGGAGCGGAAAACGGAGAGATAGGGAACGAGAGAGAGAGAGAGAGATGGAGAGAGAGAGAGATATGTAGAGATGGAGAGAGAGAGCGAGAGAGATGTAGAGATGGAGAGAGAGAGAGAGCCAGAGAGAGAGAGGAATGTTTCACAAACTACCTGTTCTCTGTCAGAGCTGCCTGCAGTCTCTCTTGGTATCAGTGATCTTGTCATGGAACATTTTCAGCCCAGCTCCATTCCAACTCACATCAGTCAAATCAGAAGGCTCCACGTTTTCTAGATCCCCATTTTGTTGGGACTGCAACCAAGGACGTGATGTGAGGTAATACTGCCCCATTCTTTCCATGTGAGGTGAAAGGGGTTTGGCTCCTCTCAACCACACACACAGAAATAGTTTGCCTTGCCTACGGCCAATATTGTTAAAAGCTTTCTTACATTACACAATGTGGGGTATTAAAAGATCATTTTAAGGTCGTTTACCTTCAAATGTTTAACTGTTATTAGCAAATGTAGCCATTATTGTGCAGAGAGCAAAGTTATGATGTTGTTTAGTACTTGAGTTCTTGACAACTGCGATAGCATTATGAGCCAAATAAAGCAACAGAGTCAAACTGTTTTCTCCAAAGTGAACATCTGTGAAGGTCAACAGAACCAGGCTCACAGTGTAATGATAAGATACGGGACGACCAGTCTAAAGAAACCGCTGCTTCTCTTCAAACTGCACTAATTCACATTCTCAACTGTGATCTCCCATTTTGATTGAAGTTTGTTCCAACCCAGTTGCCATGAGCAGACGAAACAAAGATTATGTTTCTACATAATAATCAAGAATGTTGTCGAGGGAGGCCATTTTAATTTCAGCTGTCCTTCTTGTCCTTTTCTCATTTCCACTGGATTATCTCGGAGGCCTTTCCAATATCCACAGCACTGTCATCATAATCACCGCCTGGAGAAAAAGGAAAAACATCTCCACTCTTTTGTCCTCTCTTCTGTGGACTGTTGTACAACATCCTACTGAAACATTATTAGACTTTCCTATTGTAATATTGTAATATTGTAATATTTTGTTGAAGGTAGGAGAGATAGCATTTAAAGAGCTGGGGGTGTCCTTCCTCCTCTTCTAGCCCCTCTCCTCTGTCTGCCTTGACCTCATGCTGAGTAATAACAAGCTATGTCGGCCATTACTCCACTGTGAATACTTTAGGGCGCTAGGCTCTCTTAGATTGAGTTAATAATTCAGCAGCTCAGAACAGAGTGTCTTTTAAGAGTAAAAACAGAGCGGACGTGATTAGCCACCACCACATACTTTGATATCATTTTTCTGTCGCTTCTTTCTTCTTTTCTCCATCACCACCATGCTCCTTTTTTTTGCCCGACAGCAAGACAAACCATCCACTTCCAACATACACGCTACGTGTGGGAAAAAAGAACATTGAATTTCAAATCAAGAAAGAATCATTTCCCCCGCCCATAAAAATAGTAATATCCCCATCCGGTCGTTGGCCTTCAAATGGCTTCTCTCATCGTTTTATCTGCGGTTTCTTTCCACCACGCTAATTTTTCTACGCCACATCAAACCAAGCATGTGTGAAGCAGCAGCTTATTTTCTGATTCACTCTACCAGCCATCTCTATGTAGCACAGCCCTATGGGTCCAGGTAATAGGGAGGTAGATACCAGTCATCTCTATGTAGTACAGCCCTATGGGTCCAGGTAATAGGACTGTAGATACCAGTCATCTCTATGTAGCACAGCCCTATGGGTCCAGGTAATAGGGAGGTAGATACCGGTCATCTCTACGTAGTACAGCCCTATGGATCCAGGTAATAGGGAGGTAGATACCGGTCATCTCTACGTAGTACAGCCCTATGGATCCAGGTAATAGGGAGGTAGATACCGGTCATCTCTACGTAGTACAGCCCTATGGATCCAGGTAATAGGGAGGTAGATACCGGTCATCTCTACGTAGTACAGCCCTATGGATCCAGGTAATAGGGAGGTAGATACCGGTCATCTCTACGTAGTACAGCCCTATGGATCCAGGTAATAGGGAGGTAGATACCAGTCATCTCTATGTAGTACAGCCCTATGGGTCCAGGTAATAGGGAGGTAGATACCAGTCATCTCTATGTAGCACAGCCCTATGGGTCCAGGTAATAGGATGGTAGATACCAGTCATCTCTATGTAGCACAGCCCTATGGGTCCAGGTAATAGGGAGGTAGATACCGGTCATCTCTACGTAGTACAGCCCTATGGATCCAGGTAATAGGGAGGTAGATACCGGTCATCTCTACGTAGTACAGCCCTATGGATCCAGGTAATAGGGAGGTAGATACCAGTCATCTCTATGTAGTACAGCCCTATGGGTCCAGGTAATAGGGAGGTAGATACCAGTCATCTCTACGTAGTACAGCCCTATGGGTCCAGGTAATAGGACTGTAGATACCAGTCATCTCTACGTAGTACAGCCCTATGGGTCCAGGTAATAGGGAGGTAGATACCAGTCATCTCTATGTAGTACAGCCCTATGGGTCCAGGTAATAGGGAGGTAGATACCAGTCATCTCTATGTAGCACAGCCCTATGGGTCCAGGTAATAGGGAGGTAGATACCAGTCATCTCTATGTAGTACAGCCCTATGGGTCCAGGTAATAGGATGGTAGATACCAGTCATCTCTACGTAGTACAGCCCTATGGATCCAGGTAATAGGGAGGTAGATACCAGTCATCTCTATGTAGTACAGCCCTATGGGTCCAGGTAATAGGATGGTAGATACCAGTCATCTCTATGTAGTACAGCCCTATGGGTCCAGGTAATAGGATGGTAGATACCAGTCATCTCTACGTAGTACAGCCCTATGGGTCCAGGTAATAGGACGGTAGATACCAGTCATCTCTACGTAGTACAGCCCTATGGGTCCAGGTAATAGGACGGTAGATACCAGTCATCTCTACGTAGTACAGCCCTATGGGTCCAGGTAATAGGGAGGTAGATACCAGTCATCTCTACGTAGTACAGCCCTATGGGTCCAGGTAATAGGACGGTAGATACCAGTCATCTCTACGTAGTACAGCTCTATGGGTCCAGGTAATAGGACAGTAGATACCAGTCATCTCTATGTAGTACAGCCCTATGGGTCCAGGTAATAGGATGGTAGATACCAGTCATCTCTATGTAGCACAGCCCTATGGGTCCAGGTAATAGGATGGTAGATACCAGTCATCTCTATGTAGCACAGCCCTATGGATCCAGGTAATAGGACGGTAGATACCAGTCATCTATATGTAGTACAGCTCTATGGGTCCAGGTAATAGGATGGTAGATACCAGTCATCTCTATGTAGCACAGCCCTATGGGTCCAGGTAATAGGATGGTAGATACCAGTCATCTATGTAGTACAGCTCTATGGGTCCAGGTAATAGGATGGTAGATACCAGTCATCTCTATGTAGCACAGCCCTATGGGTCCAGGTAATAGGATGGTAGATACCAGTCATCTCTACGTAGTACAGCCCTATGGGTCCAGGTAATAGGACTGTAGATACCAGTCATCTATGTAGTACAGCTCTATGGGTCCAGGTAATAGGATGGTAGATACCAGTCATCTCTACGTAGTACAGCCCTATGGGTCCAGGTAATAGGACTGTAGATACCAGTCATCTCTATGTAGCACAGCCCTATGGGTCCAGGTAATAGGGAGGTAGATACCAGTCATCTATATGTAGTACAGCCCTATGGATCCAGGTAATAGGGAGGTAGATACCGGTCATCTCTATGTAGCACAGCCCTATGGGTCCAGGTAATAGGGAGGTAGATACCGGTCATCTCTATGTAGCACAGCCCTATGGGTCCAGGTAATAGGGAGGTAGATACCAGTCATCTCTATGTAGTACAGCCCTATGGGTCCAGGTAATAGGGAGGTAGATACCAGTCATCTCTATGTAGCACAGCCCTATGGGTCCAGGTAATAGGGAGGTAGATACCGGTCATCTCTATGTAGCACAGCCCTATGGGTCCAGGTAATAGGGAGGTAGATACCAGTCATCTCTATGTAGTACAGCCCTATGGGTCCAGGTAATAGGATGGTAGATACCAGTCATCTCTATGTAGTACAGCCCTATGGGTCCAGGTAATAGGATGGTAGATACCAGTCATCTCTACGTAGTACAGCCCTATGGGTCCAGGTAATAGGGAGGTAGATACCAGTCATCTCTATGTAGTACAGCCCTATGGGTCCAGGTAATAGGACGGTAGATACCAGTCATCTCTATGTAGTACAGCCCTATGGGTCCAGGTAATAGGATGGTAGATACCAGTCATCTCTATGTAGTACAGCCCTATGGGTCCAGGTAATAGGGAGGTAGATACCAGTCATCTCTATGTAGCACAGCCCTATGGGTCCAGGTAATAGGGAGGTAGATACCAGTCATCTCTATGTAGTACAGCCCTATGGGTCCAGGTAATAGGATGGTAGATACCAGTCATCTCTATGTAGTACAGCCCTATGGGTCCAGGTAATAGGATGGTAGATACCAGTCATCTCTACGTAGTACAGCCCTATGGGTCCAGGTAATAGGGAGGTAGATACCAGTCATCTCTATGTAGTACAGCCCTATGGGTCCAGGTAATAGGGAGGTAGATACCAGTCATCTCTATGTAGTACAGCCCTATGGGTCCAGGTAATAGGATGGTAGATACCAGTCATCTCTACGTAGTACAGCCCTATGGGTCCAGGTAATAGGGAGGTAGATACCAGTCATCTCTATGTAGTACAGCCCTATGGGTCCAGGTAATAGGGAGGTAGATACCAGTCATCTCTATGTAGTACAGCCCTATGGGTCCAGGTAATAGGATGGTAGATACCAGTCATCTCTACGTAGTACAGCCCTATGGGTCCAGGTAATAGGACTGTAGATACCAGTCATCTCTATGTAGCACAGCCCTATGGGTCCAGGTAATAGGGAGGTAGATACCAGTCATCTCTATGTAGTACAGCCCTATGGGTCCAGGTAATAGGGAGGTAGATACCAGTCATCTCTACGTAGTACAGCCCTATGGGTCCAGGTAATAGGGAGGTAGATACCAGTCATCTCTATGTAGTACAGCCCTATGGGTCCAGGTAATAGGATGGTAGATACCAGTCATCTCTATGTAGCACAGCCCTATGGGTCCAGGTAATAGGATGGTAGATACCAGTCATCTCTATGTAGTACAGCCCTATGGATCCAGGTAATAGGGAGGTAGATACCAGTCATCTCTATGTAGCACAGCCCTATGGGTCCAGGTAATAGGATGGTAGATACCAGTCATCTCTATGTAGTACAGCCCTATGGATCCAGGTAATAGGGAGGTAGATACCAGTCATCTCTATGTAGCACAGCCCTATGGGTCCAGGTAATAGGATGGTAGATACCAGTCATCTCTACGTAGTACAGCCCTATGGGTCCAGGTAATAGGGAGGTAGATACCAGTCATCTCTATGTAGTACAGCCCTATGAGTCCAGGTAATAGGGAGGTAGATACCAGTCATCTCTATGTAGTACAGCCCTATGGGTCCAGGTAATAGGGAGGTAGATACCAGTCATCTCTATGTAGTACAGCCCTATGGGTCCAGGTAATAGGATGGTAGATACCAGTCATCTCTATGTAGTACAGCCCTATGGGTCCAGGTAATAGGACGGTAGATACCAGTCATCTCTATGTAGTACAGCTCTATGGGTCCAGGTAATAGGACGGTAGATACCAGTCATCTCTATGTAGTACAGCTCTATGGGTCCAGGTAATAGGGAGGTAGATACCAGTCATCTCTATGTAGCACAGCCCTATGGGTCCAGGTAATAGGGAGGTAGATACCAGTCATCTCTATGTAGCACAGCCCTATGGGTCCAGGTAATAGGATGGTAGATACCAGTCATCTCTATGTAGTACAGCTCTATGGGTCCAGGTAATAGGGAGGTAGATACCAGTCATCTCTATGTAGTACAGCCCTATGGGTCCAGGTAATAGGATGGTAGATACCAGTCATCTCTACGTAGTACAGCCCTATGGGTCCAGGTAATTGGAATCCCTCGTGATAAGACCGTATAACCAGGGTCTCCGTATATATCCGCCTTCATAGTGGGTGGTCCGCGTAATATAACGTAATATATGATAATGTAATATATGCCATAAAATCTCTCAACTGCAAAATGATAGGCAATCTTTCAACTGTCCAACAGACGTTATAGGACCTACGTGAGTGGCATGTCAACATGACCACTGACTGGAAGGAATATTCATCCTAATTTCTTTGGCGTCGAAGTCGTCTGCTCAAATTATCTCAAGCAGGTGTTCTTTCTATGTTGTTCTACATCTACACCCTAATTGGCTCTAAACCAGTCAGGTCCAATCAGATTGAGGCTTGTAGTGGTGGTGAGAGGCCCAGTTAGCTCAGCATGGAACAGCCTAGACCCCTTCACCTGGCTCTATCCTCCCAACAATCTCCATTGACAGCACCACAGACACTAGCAGAGTAGCAGAGCTAGACACTTACTCAGCTCCTCCCATCTCCTCCAAGCCCCAGCACAGAAGCTGTTTCCATGATCCTGTTAAAATGATAGGCCTATTTCTGGCAGACACACACACACACACACACACACACACACACACACACACACACACACACACACACACACACACACACACACACACACGTACTGTATGTGCGCATACACACATGTATACACACACATACATATGTATGAGGGTCTTGCTGTATGCATAGTGCCAGCTCTGCTGTTTCAGCCACATAAACCTGTCTGGTCCAAGACTCAGCTGTAATGCCTCCCACAGCAGGCCGTCTGTCTGTCCCTCAGGTCACCTTCACCACTGATGGAGACAAACTCCTTACAAAGTCATGGAGCCCAGCTGGGCCCGCCTTAGATTGATTGATGCACATATGACCACATATATGCACGAGCACATACCTCCCCACGCACACACACACACACACACTGGAGAGGAGTCAGGGAAATAACAAATAAAACTACTGTTTACATTTCAACCATTTGTTTATCTCTAGAAAGGGATTCAACTCGCTGAGAACACAATGATATGCATGTCTGGTCCTCATAACAAGCCAATTCTCTATCGTTCCCACCGTCTTCGGCGGCGCTTAATGACTCCTATTTTTCCATTTAGATGTACCAAGAGGAAAATAGGAGGGTTATTATATTCTCTGAAATAATTATGTGCATGAATGAAACCATTGCCGTGATACATTACGTGCTACAGGAGACGAGTTGGATCTGATGTGGACAGGGCCCCTGATACACCACACAGTAGGCTGAGAGATCACAATACAAATATGATACTGAATACAATAGCTTTGTGTGTGTGTGTGTGTGTGGACGTGTTTAACTATTCTTGTGGGGACCAGAAGTCCCTACAAGAATATTAAACGAACAAAAAGTTGACCAGCTGGGGACATTTTGTTAGTCCCCACAAGGTCAAATGCTATTTCTAGGGGGTTTAGGGTGTTAGAATTAGTGTTAGGGTTAGAATTAAGTTAAATATTAAGGTTAGGAGCTAGGGTTAGTTGTAGGGTTAGGGTTAGGAGCTAGGGTTAGGTTTAGGGTTAGGATAAAGTTTAGGTTTTTGGGTTAGGGTTAGGGTTAAGGTTAGGGTTAGGGTAAGAGTACGGGTTAGGATTAGGGTTAGGTTTAGGGTTAGGGAAAATAGGATTTTGAATGGGACTGAATTGTATGTCCCCACAAGGTTAGCTGTACAAGACTGTGTGTGTGTGTGTGTGTGTGTGTGTGTGTGTGTGTGTGTGTGTGTGTGTGTGTGTGTGTGTGTGTGTGTGATTGTTAGCAAACTGTTAATCCTACACTGCTTCTGAGAAAGTGTTGGCAGTGATAAAGACAGCAATCACATTTTCACAGACCAATGACAGCCCAAAACACTCAGCACCAAACCCACACACAGGTGAGATGAACTCTGCATACATCCCAAACAAACCAGGAAATAACCACTGAGTCGCCACCAGATAGAAGTTCGAATGTCGAGAGGCTTAAAATATGCATTGAAATAGTGAACTACATGAATGCTGAGTGCCTATCTAGCAGCTCCAGACTATTTCTGTCTAGAGAGTGGGTGGCTTGCCCTGTTGCCGTGCTCCTTCACATAGTGGGATCAGTGTGTTGCTGGGTTGCCTGGTATGCATGCCAACACACACACACATATACAGGCATGCAAAGGCATGCGTACACACACACACACACACAGTCACGCGCGCGCGCACACACACACACACACACACACACACACACACACACACACACACACACACACACACACACACACACACACACACACACACACACACACACACACACACACACACACACACACACACACACAGTCACACGCGCGCACACACACACCAACACAAAAACACACACACAAACAAAAAACACAAACACATAAAAGCATACAGACGCACACAGACACACACACACACACACACACACACACACACACACACACACGAAAGCACATAGACACACACAGCCATTATGACTGTGGAGGGTAGCGCTCGCCGTGGCCCCGGCTCCTTTGTGCAGTAATTGTTAGTGGCGTTGCAAACACAGCAGAGCTCATTCACAGAGCCAGTGCCGCGCTAAAGTGCTGATTAAACACCAGCAAGAGTCAAACTGTTACACTCTTTCAACTGTACTCTCTGTATACACCCACCACTCTGTCAGCTGTCACATGGAGAGAGAGAGAAAAGAAAGAAAGAGAGACAGAGAGAGAGAGAGAGACAGAGAGAGAGGAGAGAGAGAGAGAGAGAGAGGGAGAGGAGAGAGAGAGGAGACAGAAAGAGAGAGAGAGGGGGGGAGAGAGAGTGTGGGAAAGAGAGAATGGTATTAAATAGGAGAAGAAGTGTGAAAGATGGGAACAGAGAGAGGAAATTATAGAGTGAGAAAGAGAGAGTATGAAACAGCCAGAGACATCAGGCTGAGAATAAACTCATTTCAGTGAGTTACCCAGCGAGCAGTACTTTTCAGGAACACTGCCCTGCTGCTGCTGGAAAGAACGAGTTCAGGTGGGCCGTCACGCTTCAACTAACAAAGGAAAGGAGGGGTGCTCAACAACAAAAATGATCATTATTATTTTCTACCGTTGTTGTGTCTCAATGAACCACTAGGCTAGAAATAAGAGCTGTGTGCGACGGTCAGGTCACTGAGGAAGACCTCAGCTTGACGTCAACACGGCAGTCACCTGTTCGCATCCTGTACAATGGATTCAAGAGAGCTAAAAGAAATCAATCTGCTTCTTACTTTTTTATTAACCCCCCCCCCCCCCATTCAGAGGACACAAATCATTTTTGCTTTTTACAGCTTTTCTGTCTACATATACACTGCTCAAAAAAATAAAGGGAACACTAAAATAACACATCCTAGATCTGAATGAATGAAATATTCTTATTAAATACTTTTTTCTTTATATAGTTGAATGTGCTGACAACAAAATCACACAAAAATTATCAATGGAAATCAAATTTATCAACCCATGGAGGTCTGGATTTGGAGTCACACTCAAAATTAAAGTGGAAAACCACACTACAGGCTGATCCAACTTTGATGTAATGTCCTTAAAACAAGTCAGAATGAGGCTCAGTAGTGTGTGTGGCCTCCACGTGCCTGTATGACCTCCCTACAACGCCTGGGCATGCTCCTGATGAGGTGGCGGATGGTCTCCTGAGGGATCTCCTCCCAGACCTGGACTAAAGCATCCGCCAACTCCTGGACAGTCTGTGGTGCAACGTGGCGTTGGTGGATGGAGCGAGACATGATGTCCCAGATGTGCTCAATTGGATTCAGGTCTGGGGAACGGGCGGGCCAGTCCATAGCATCAATGCCTTCCTCTTGCAGGAACTGGTGACACACTCCAGCCACATAAGGTCTAGCATTGTCTTGCATTAGGAGGAACCCAGGGCCAACCGCACCAGCATATGGTCTCAAAAGGGGTCTGAGGATCTCATCTCGGTACCTAATGGCAGTCAGGCTACCTCTGGCGAGCACATGGAGGGCTGTGCGGCCCCCCAAAGAAATGCCACCCCACACCATGACTGACCCACCGCCAAACCGGTCATGCTGGAGGATGTTGCAGGCAGCAGAACGTTCTCCACGGCGTCTCCAGACTCTGTCACGTCTGTCACATGTGCTCATGTGCTCAGTGTGAACCTGCTTTCATCTGTGAAGAGCACAGGGCGCCAGTTGCGAATTTGCCAATCTTGGTGTTCTCTGGCAAATGCCAAACGTCCTGCACGGTGTTGGGCTGTAAGCACAACCCCCACCTGTGGACGTCGGGCCCTCATACCACCCTCATGGAGTCTGTTTCTGACCGTTTGAGCAGACACATGCACATTTGTGGCCTGCTGGAGGTCATTTTGCAGGGCTCTGGCAGTGCTCCTCCTTGCACAAAGGCGGAGGTAGCGGTCCTGCTGCTGGGTTGTTGCTCTCCTACGGCCTCCTCCACGTCTCCTGATGTACTGGCCTGTCTCCTGGTAGCGCCTCCATGCTCTGGACACTACGCTGACAGACACAGCAAACCTTCTTGCCACAGCTCGCATTGATGTGCCATCCTGGATGAGCTGCACTACCTGAGCCACTTGTGTGGGTTGTAGACTCCGTCTCATGCTACCACTAGAGTGAAAGCACCGCCAGCATTCAAAAGTGACCAAAACATCAGCCAGGAAGCATAGGAACTGAGAAGTGTCTGTGGTCACCACCTGCAGAACCACTCCTTTATTGGGGGTGTCTTGCTAATTGCCTATAATTTCCACCTGTTGTCTATTCCATTTGCACAACAGCATGTGAAATTTATTGTCAATCAGTGTTGCTTCCTAAGTGGACAGTTTGATTTCACAGAAGTGTGATTGACTTGGAGTTACATTGTGTTGTTTAAGTGTTCCCTTTATTTTTTTGAGCAGTGTACATACATTTTACATACACATTTTACATACATGGTACTTTTATATAAAGCAACCGCATAACAATAATACATCAATCTGCTTTTTTTGTTGAGTGCTCCGACAACACTACCTCACACTAGTCGTTTTGGTCGTTTTTCTTGGTAAGCCATTCTCACAGAGAAAGAGAGATTGAGAGAAAGATTAAAATATAGCCATGCAGTTCAAAAATAAGGTAATATAGGGTAAGGCAGTAATAATGTGGTGTGTTGGCTGTGAGGTAGAGACAGATTTGTCCTGATGGGCCCTAGTCAGCCCTCCCAGACATTACTGCTGCACAATTTCACCCTAATTAGATGACCAGGATTTATCCTTATATGTGATTAATGCTCTCGGTGCCACGGCCCCCTGGGAGGTAACCATGGTAATGAGGCCGACGGAAGCAATCACCTGCCCTGAGAGCAGAGGCTGCAGATAGGTAGCTAACCAGTGGGCAAACACTCACACCAGAATGTGCACACACACACACACACACACACACACACACACACACACACACACACACACACACACACACACACACACACACACACACACACACACACACATATATATCGCAGGTAGTCTGTTCAAACGTGTGTATACAGCAGGGAAAACATGTCTGCACAAAATATATGTGTACAAACTCATACAGCCCAGCCACAACCCCAGGGAAAGATGTTAACACAAGAAGAGACAGCCCTGTCCCACAACACACAGAAGATACATACCCACATACCACTTCAGTGCAGACACAAATTAAGTATTCGCCATAGTTCCTCGGAGACAATGTATTCAGCACCAGACAGTGCCTGTGTGTGCCTGTGTGTGTGTCTGTATATATATATATATATATATATATATATATATATATATATATATATATATATATATATATATATATATATATACACACACACGCTGTCACTGACACTGTCACTCTGCGCATCGGCAGAGTCTAAAAGTGTCTAAAAGACCAATTGAAACGCCAAACAGGCCATTAGCGACAACGCCAACGCCAACCCCTGGTCTCTGTCAGCATCTGTCACAGACACCATCAAGACAGAAATGCATGACATCTAACGACCCTCTCAAGATGAGACCGGGACCACCTGCTTGCAGTGTGTGTGTGTATGTGTGTGTGTGTGTGTGTGTGTTTGGGGCGTGCACCAGTGCGTGTGTGCCTGCCTGCGTGTGTTTACACAGCAATAAAACAGCTGATTCATCAGGGGAAGTAGAATGCTCCTCCTCCACCAGTCAGAGTTAAAAGGATCTGCCATGCCTGTGAGACGTAACTGTACCAGCTGTCCAATGACAAGAGGACACGTCTACAGCTGCTCACTAAACACCTCCATACATTACAGTAAAACACAGACACAGTGTCACACACATCTTGTGTTAAGGTGTAAAGCTATCAGTCAACAACAAAAAATGCTTTCAGTCTCCTCTGAAACATATTGTATAAGCACAGCAGTGGAGGCTGCTGAGGGGAGGACGGCTCATAATGGCTGAAATGGAGCAAATGGAATGGCATCAAACCATGTGTTTGATGTATTTGATACCATTCCACTGATTCCGCTCCAGTCATTACAACGAGTCTGCTCCCCAATTAAGGTGTCACCAACCTCCTGTGAAGAACAGTGTCAGCTATTCAGGTAGGTATACTGTGTGTGTGTGTGTGTGTGTGTGTGTGTGTGTGTGTGTGTGTGTGTGTGTGTGTGTGTGTGTGTGTGTGTGTGTGTGTGTGTGTGTGTGTGTGTGTGTGTGCGTGTGTGTGTGTGTGTGTGTAGCATATATCCTCATATCTCAATGAGCCAGAGTGTTGCTGTTGTAATGTGTTAAAGAACGGTCGTCACTGGGGAGAGCTGCCTGCGCTGCCAATACTTAATTCCACAACCACTCCAAAACGGATGCCTCCAGAAATGAAAATGGCAAACGGGTGGAGGAAACCTTGAAATCTGCCTAGTTGTGCCAAGTCACCCACAGTGGAAGAGAGAGAGAAAGAAATACAGGAGAGAGCGAGATAAAGGCGAGAGAGAGAGAGAGACAGGAGACGGGGTGTCTCGAGGCAAACTCTACTCATACTAGGGTATTGCTCAATGCTCATGTCTCTCATACTGTAGCCGAGCAGGTCATACTGTAGCCTAGCAGGTCATATTGTAGCTTAGCAGGTCATACTGTAACCTAGCAGGTCATACTGTAGCCTAGCAGATCATACTGTAGCCGAGCAGGTCATACTGTAACCTAGCAGGTCATACTGTAGTCCAGCAAGTCATACTGTAACTTAGCAGGTCATACTGTAGTCTAGCAGGTCATACTGTAGCATATCAGGTTATACTGTAGTTCAGCAGGTCATACTGTAGCCTAGCATGTCATTCTGTAGCCTAGCAGGTCATACTTCTCTTATCCTACTTCATTTGCACATGCTGTATATAGATTTTTCTACTGTATTATTGAGTGTATGTTTGTTTATTCCATGTGTAACTCTGTGCTGTTGTATGTGTCAAACTGCTTTATTTTATCTTGGCCAGGTCGCAGTTGCAAATGAGAACTTGTTCTCAACTAGCCTACCTGATTAAATAAAGGTGAAATAAAAAACATTTAAAAATACTGTAGTCCAGCAGGTCATACTGTAGCCTAGCAGGTCATACTGTAGTCCAGCAGGTCATACTGTAGCCTAGCAGGTCATACTGTAGTCCAGCAGGTCATACTGTAGCCTAGCAGGTCATACTGTAGTCCAGCAGGTCATACTGTAGCCTAGCAGGTCATACTGTAGTCCAGCAGGTCATACTGTAGCCTAGCAGGTCATACTGTAGCCTAGCAGGTCATACTGTAGCCTAGCAGGTCATACTGTAACTTAGCAGGTCATACTGTAGTCTAGCAGGTCATACTGTAGCCTAGCAGGTCATACTGTAGTCCAGCAGGTCATACTGTAGCCTAGCAGGTCATACTGTAGTCCAGCAGGTCATACTGTAGTCTAGCAGGTCATACTGTAGTCCAGCAGGTCATACTGTAGTCTAGCAGGTCATACTGTAGTCCAGCAGGTCATACTGTAGTCTAGCAGGTCATACTGTAGCCTAGCAGGTCATACTGTAGCCTAGCAGGTCATACTGTAGTCCAGCAGGTCATACTGTAGCCTAGCAGGTCATACTGTAGCCTAGCAGGTCATACTGTAGTCCAGCAGGTCATACTGTAGCCTAGCAGGTCATACTGTAGCCTAGCAGGTCATACTGTAGCCTAGCAGGTCAAACTGTAGTCCGGCAGGTCATACTGTAGTCCAGCAGGTCCAAGATGGCAGCATGTCAAGTCGTTTGTCTGTGACTAGTACATTTTAACCTACTAATAACCTATTTATTTATGGTTGAGTAACTTCCTTGTTGTGTAGTGCAAACTATTTTGTTTTTGCTGGTGTAAAGATCACGGGTCCTCCTCAACTCGGCACTTCATTACTTGAAGTTTACCAAAGTAACCCTATCTCTGGCTGGCCTGAGTTCCTTCTTCATCCGCGGAGTGTCTCGTCCAAGCTGCTCCTTTTTGCTCTTCGCCTGGCTGTCAGTTGCAGCTCAACAATCCCCAACCCGTTCTCTCAATCGACCTCAACACCCAATCTACTCACACGCGCAAATACTCACATTCAGACTCATACATACACGCTGTCCCTCTCTCCCCTTACCTTCGTTGGCCTCTATTTTTTTAATTTGTCAGAGAAAATGACAATTTTCGTGGTATTGCTTTGTGCACTGACTCTGGAGAAAGGGAACATTGTTGCAGGGTGAGTACATCTGACAATGTGCTCTCCCATCCATTAGACATTTTGTCTGCAGGAACTCGATCTTTTTCACTCGGTCCACTCGTCCAAGTGCCGATGCATTTGTGGCAAGATGTGAACAGTACGAATGTGTCACTACCAAAGTCTAATGGTTTTAAATGACTGTTTTGTATTGTCTGGAAACTCACTTGTAGAATTCGCTTGCAGTAGGTCTCTTAAAAAAGAGAAGCCGTGCAAGGTTATTAAACAGAGGTGCCTAGTTATTCTTCTGTTGTTGATATCAGGTAACGTGCAACCTAACCCTGGCCCTAATATGCAATGTCTCCAAACCCCCTCGGATTTTAAATCAAGATCTGGTTTTGGTATTTTTCATTTAAATGTCAAAAATGGATGGGGTTAGGATTTGGGCTAAATCAACTGATGCTGATGTAATTGTGTTTTCTGAAACCTGGCTCAGCAAGTCTGTTTTTGATAAGGATATTTGTATAAGTGGTTACAATGTTAAATCGCACTGATCGAGTTAAGAAAGGTGGGGGTGTGGCTATACATGTAAAATCTAAATTCCATGTAAGTGTGGCAAAGTCTGAAACTATTTGTAAACAGTTGGAATTTCTTGCTTTGAATATTGAGGTTTCAAAGGGTCCCTCTATAACTGTGATTGGCTGTTATAGACCCCCCTCTGCTCTCGGTGATGCATTTTCTTCTTTGACGCACCTTATGTCTAAACTTCTTTACAGTGAAATGATCTTGATTGGTGATCTCAACTGGTGTTGGTTAAAGCCGGTGTCTGATGATTTAAAAATGTTTTGTAATTCTATGAATCTTACCCAGTTGATTAACTCACCCACTCGCCCAAATCTTAAATGCCCAGATAAATCTACCCTGATTGATTTGATATTGACAAATGTTCCACATAAATATTCTGCGGTTGGTGTTTTTTGTAATGATTTAAGTGACCATTGTGCTGTTGTTGCTGTTAGAAATACTAAGGTTCCAAAGACAAACCCACGTTTTATTAGTTGGATAAATGTTAAGTGTTTTAATGAGCAGGCTTTCTTTCATGATTTGTTTTATTTTGACTGGAGCAGATTGAGCTTATTCCTGATGTGGAAACTGCCTGGAAATTCTTTCATAATGTTTTTTTCCAAATAGTAAACAAACATGCCCCCTTCCGCAGGTTTTGGGTTAAAGGGCGGGATAATCCATGGTTTTCTTCTGAGCGGTCTTGTATTATTCACGACCGTAATCTAGCCTGGGCTAAAGCAAGGAAATCATGGTCTGATGCTGATTGGCTTATTTTTAGTCAGTTACGAAACAAGTGTTCTTTTCTTCTCAGGAAGGCCAAGTCTGAATATTTTATGTCTGTTACCACTGATAACCTGAATGACCCTAGAAAGTTTTGGAAGGCTATTAAGTCTATGTCTGGTAACAGTAATGTTAATTATTTACCGTCATGTGTTTTGAAGGACTCTGTTGCTGTATATGACAAAACTGAAATGCTGAATTGTTTCAATGAGCACTTTGTGTCATCTGGTAGGCTGTTTGATTCAGTGTCCTGTGTCTCTGTACAACCCTGTGTGGATGAACCAGTGAGAGCTGGTCAAACTTTTAGCCATTCTCAGTGCAGGTGGTACATAAAGCCCTGAAATCCTTAGATCAGAGAAAGCCTACAGGTCCTGATCTTTTGGATCCCTGCTTTTTAAATCTGGCAGCTGATTTCATAGCTGAACCACTTACATATCTGTTCAATCTAACCCTGGAATGTAATGAAATTCTAAAGATCTGGAAATCAGCATTTGTCCTACCACTTTTAAAAAGGGGGAGATCCAACTCTTTTAAATAATTATAGGCCAATCTCAAAGCTGTCACTCCTGGTGAAAATACTTGAAACCCTTGTGAGTGAACAGCTAAAATAGTTTTTATTTACTAACTCTATTTTATCAATGTACCAATCGGGCTTCAGGAAGAAGCATAGCACAATTACAGCAGCCATGAAGGTTTTAAATTATATCACTGAAGCTCTTGACAAAAAAACAGCGCTGTGTCTCACTTTTTATTGATCTCTCTAAGGCTTTTGATACAGTTGATCATGTTATACTAAGGCAGAGATTGTCGAGTGTAGGTTTTTCAGAGCATGCAGTTGCATGGTTTGCTAACTATCTGTCTGATAGAACTCAGTGCACTCAATTTGATGGGCTTATGTCTGTTAAATTGTCTGTCTTTAATGGTGTGCCCCAAGGCTCTGTACTTGGTCCTCTCTTATTCACTATTTATATAAATGATTTAGACAAAAATGTCCAAAATGCGCAACTTCATTTTTATGCTGATGATACTGTTATTTGCTGTTGTGCCTCGTCTCTTACAAAAACTTTCCAGAACTTGCAAACTGCTTTTTATACTGTTTAACATACCTTGTGTCAATTGAAGCTTATCCTCAATACTGACAAAACTATTTCTTTTCTAAAGCAAGAAATAGACCTCTGAACCTTTCACCTATTACTACCTGTCAGGGCAAGGAGATTGAGGTTGTAACCTCATATAAATATATTGGAATTTTAATTGATGACGGCCTCTCTTTTAAATTGCATATTCAACAACTTACAAAAAAATTGAAGCTGAAATTGGGATTTTATTTTAGGAATAAGGCCTGTTTTTCTTTTGAAGCCAGAAGGAGGCTAGTATCAGCTACATTTATGCCTTTACTAGACTATGGGGATATTTTATAAATGAATGCTTCCACTCAGTGTTTGAGATCAATTGACACCCTTTACCATGGCACTTTGAGATTTATTTTAAACTGCAAAACCCTTACGCACCACTGCACTTTATATACCAGGGTTGGCTGGCCTTCTCTAGTCACTCGTAGGCTCAGTCACTGGTATACTTTTATTTACAAAGCCATTTTGAGTTTACTACCTTTTTATTTGGGCATTTTTATTGTTCAGAAATGTGGTGGGTACTCTCTTCGTTCGCTGGACTTTATCCTGCTAACTGTTCCAAATGTCCAAACTGAATTTGGTAAAAGGGCTTTTATGTACTCTGCGCCATTGTCTTGGAACGCCTTACAAAATACTTTTATTTTGGTATTTGGTATTTTTAAATCACTGATGAATGATCTTGAGACTGATTCCCTGACCTGTCAATGTTTTTAATTTGCTGTTTTTGATTTTGTTATACTCTTGTGAATTCTATGGTTTTTACTAGATTACTTGAAGTTTTTCATGTTGTTTGTCTGTAATTTTTGTAATGACTTGGTGCTGCCTATCTTGGCCAGGACACTCTTGAAAAAGAGATTTTAAATCTCAATGAGCCCTTTCTGGTTAAATAAAGGTAAAAAAAAATAAACTGTTGCCCAGCACGTCATACTGTAGTCTAGCACGTCATACTGTGGCCTAGCAGGTCATACTGCAGTCCAGTACGTCATACTGTAGCTTAGCAAGTCATACTATAACTTAGCAGGTCACACTGTAGTCTAGCAGGTCATACTGTAGTCTAGCAGGTCATACTGTAGCCTAGCAGGTCATACTGTAGTCCAGCAGGTCATACTGTAGCCTAGCAGGACATACAGGTCATACTGTAACTTAGCAGGTCACACTGTAGTCTAGCAGGTCATACTGTAGTCTAGCAGGTCCTACTGTAGCCTAGCATGACATACTGTAACCTAGCACATCATACTGTAGCTTATCTACAGGTCATAGCAGGTCATACTGTAGCCTAGCAGGTCATAATGTAGCCTAGCAGGTCATACAGTAGCCTAGTAGTTCATACTGTAGTCTAACACATCATACTGTAGCTTAGCAGGTCATACTGTAGTCCATCAGGTCATACTGTAGCCCAGCACATCATACTGTAGCTCAGCAGGTCATACTGTAGTCCAGCAGGTCATACTGTAGCTCAGCACGTCATAATATAGTCCAGCATCTCATACTGTGGCCTAGCAGGTTATACTGTAGCTTAGCAAGTCATACTGTATCTTAGCAGGTCATAATGTAGCCTAGCAGGTCATACAGTAGCCTAGTAGGTCATACTGTAGCTTAGCAGGTCATACTGTAGCCCAGCACATCATACTGTAGCCTAGCAGGTCATACTGTAGCCCAGCAAATCATATTGTAGCTTAGCAGCTTATACTGTAGCCTTGCAGGTCATACTATAGCCTAGCAGATCATACTGTAGTCCAGCAGGTCACACTGTAGCCCAGCACATCATACTGTAGCTTAGCATGTCATACTGTAGCTTAGCAAGTCATACTGTAGTCCAGCAGATCATACTGTAGTCCATCAGGTCATACTGTAGTCCAGCAGGTCATAATGTAGTCTAGCAGGTCATACTGTAGCCTAGCAGGTCATACTGTAGCCTAGCAGGTCATACTGTAGTCCAGCAGGTCATACTGTAGCCTAGCAGGTCATACTGTAGCCTAGCATGTCATACTGTAGCCTAGCATGTCATACTGTAGCCTAGCATGTCATACTGTAGTCCAGCAGGTCATACTGTAGCTTAGCAGGTCACACTGTAGCCTAGCAGGTCATACTGTAGCCTAGCAGGTCATACTGTAGTCCAGCAGGCCATACTGTAGTCCAGCAGGTCATACTGTAGTCCAGCAGGTCATACTGTAGCTTAGCAGGTCACACTGTAGCTTAGCAGGTCATACTGTAGCCTAGCAGGTCATACTGTAGTCCAGCAGGCCATACTATAGCCTAGCAGGTCATACTGTAGCATAGCAGGTCATACTGTGGCCTAGCAGGTCATACTGCAGACCAGCAAGTCATACTGTAGCTTAGCAAGTCATACTGTAATTTAGCAGGTCATACTGTAGTCTAGCAGGTAATTTCCCTTCAGATTTTTTCTAGCTGCCTGTTCTACTGCTACCTCTGGTGAAGGCCAGTGGGCCAGATGGAAAGGTTAGCCCTTTATCTATCACATCACAGGTCAACTGAATGTAGTGGAAAAATTAACAAAAAATAAGAGAAGAGAGAGAGAGAGAGAGAGAGAGATGAAAACAGAGAGATAGATAGAGTGAGAGAGCAAGCTAGGCAGAGATGTAGATAACAGAGAGAAAGATCCGATCTCCCCCAGAGAGAGGGAGTGCTAATACAGTAACAGTGGTCCAAGCTCTGTGGAGGTCCGAGCTCTGTGGAGGTCTGAGCTCTGTGGAGGTAGAGTGTATAATGTCATTATGAAGCGTGTGGTGTGTCATTGGCAAGCAGGCTGCCTCTTCCAGTGCATCCATGCGCCCAGCGTATCCATGCTTACACACAGTCTCTCTTCATCTGACCCTCCCTGCATTCACAGCTACACTGGCTCAGCAACACAGCAGTACCAAGCCAGACAAAAGGTTACAGAGATGCACAGTTCAGACTGACAACAGCTCCATTTCTAGAACATTCAGAGCTTATTTTGTCTCCTAGTTAGACCTCAGAGATGTCTCACTCTACTACTAACTAGGGTGACAGTCTCTCTCTTTCTCTCTACACTGATGGAATATAGGAAGCACTTCTATGACTAAATCCAATCTGCTGAGTACAGCGATATCTGATTGAATTCCAACACCTACTTCAGCTCCAACAGAGAGAAACTGGGGCACACACACACACACACACACACACACACACACACACACACACACACACACACACACACACACACACACACACACACACACACACACACACACACACACACACACAGGAAAGTGAGTCTACTTGCCACAGTTTCCTGGGTTTGCAAACAACCCTATTAATACCATAGCACTTCCATCCAGCTGGTTTCTCTATTCTTTTACATTATTCATGCATACCTTTATCACATCTCACAATTCCAAACTCCAATCCACAACAATTTATTCACACTTCTAATAAAAGGTCAGGGGAAAATGACTCTCCTCCAGCAGTACCGGCAGCTTCCACTAGAGTTCCACAGTGCCTTTCCACCGACAGAGGGAAAGTATGTCATAACTTAATCAATGCAAAACCCCAAACTTTCGTCCCTGACTCCGTGACACTTGTCCTTATTAACTGGGAGAGTAATTAATCCCTGTTCATAAAGCAGGCTGGCAGTCCTTCACTATTCTCCCCAGAGAGAGCGCTCCCTGACAAGCCCCCAGAAACCAAGCCACCTCCCCGGAGATTTTAATTGCTTTAAGCCAATAAGAAAACAAAGACAAGGAAGGGGATGGCTTATGAGCTTAGCTCACAAATAACACATCAACACCGCCAAAACTAACGCTCCGGTCCACACTGTTTTCCTGGTGGATAATCCCAAAGACAATCTCCATTGGTTTTCCCTAACTGAGGAGATGGGGAGCAAAGTATAGGGGAGTCACAGTGAAGGCGAGGTGACTGAGCAGTATTGAAGCACAGAGAGAGAAGTCCCCAGCCGACCAGCTCGCCATTCCTCAACAGTAATCACGATTCCCAGCTAGAGCAAAGTCGATATTGGAAAATAATATAGAAATAAATCAATAAAAAAAAGGGAGGGCAGGTGATAAATAAAGTGCGGGGCCCTCCCTTGTCATTTTCCACAGCTCATCCCAGCTGGGTATTTCATGAGTTTATGGCACATAACTCCTCTGCTGTGGGCCGGTCTGATGAATCGGCTACAACCCAGGGACTAGAAGGCAGAATGGATTATCTATCTTCCAGAGTCCGGTCTAGACGGGCCCGGCATCGCTGGAGCCAAGGAGATCCGTCATACCAGACGATGCTCCGGCAAATCATTCAGGATTGTTCCCACTCGCCCTTCCTTCATATTTCTGTTAGCCCAGGCCAAGGTAGCGCGAGGCTCCAACTCTCTGTCCATCGCTCATGGGGCCTGAGACGGCCTTAGACGAGGCCGATACAGATTGAGACGGGCCAGCTCGCTCCCCTCTTATTCTGGGTTCCTTCCTGAGGTCAGACGCTCACGTCTCGGAGGTTCTGGCTCACGTCTCAACTGTGGCCCACCCACTGGGCTTGATCTCAATTCAGATATAGGCTACACACATCCCTGCGAGGTTCTGCTGATTCCAACCAAGTTAAATCCTGGGCATGGCAGAAGTTAGTTCAGCCCAGTCTGTGGGTATGTGTTAGAGTTGATAACATCTGGACAGGTGGGTACAAGAGGTAAAGTAACTCTGATTGCCGTTTCATTTCCAAGAGGGAGATGAGATTTGCTCTGGGGCATTTGCTTGTGTTCCTTGGCACAAAGCAATTGCAGATTAACCTCCAATATCATTAATGCGTCACGCAACTTTGCTGCAGGCTCCGATTGTATTACTGTTGTCATGTAAATTCTCAATTGCTGTGTTACTGAATAGGACGAGGAACAATATCTGCCTGGATGATTTCTAAAGCTGAGATGAAGTTCCACATCTGTCATAGCAGCCAAACATCTATGTCTGTTCCAGTTGCATAGTTTACATTCCAAAGACTTCCTGTGGCAGGGAGGGCTAGCGCACAAACTGTAGCTAAACAACAGCCCATGATATCCTATGACTCTTAACCATAATGCCATGGATAAGAGCAAATCTGACTTTCTCCAACTGTATTTCATTGGGGATGCTCTCCAATCTCTCCATGCCTTGAGGCAGTCCTCTTGTGATTCGCATGGTGCTGCATGAGCTGGAATGTATTGGACAGATATGTTTAAAGGCCTCCATCTATCGGTTCGGCCTCATTAGTGGCGGGGAGCAGTGCACTGTGGGCCGCGGCACGCTGCAACTACTTGACACACATCACATCCCTGCCTGGCCGCTGAAGCCCGTTTACTCCTCACCAACACAGTTTCTGCCCTACTTTCTGCTCCCTGGCAAAGAGAAAGAGGCAGAGAAAGAGAGGCGAGTACAATTATTCCAAGATTGTATCGCTTTCACACACATGCACGCACAAACACACACACACACAAACACTCTTCTCATCGTTGCTAAACACCTCTGTGCATGCGAGTGTCAGGATGCAGTAAAGAAACGACGGTGTGAGACCAGGAGTTGTATTCTTCAGTGAGGCACTTAAATACAGAGAGGCATTCACACAGGAAGGAAAAGGAAGAGAATGTTCCATCTCAGAGTGTTTAATGCTGTCTCTGTGCCTCACTGCAGCAGAAAGCCTTGTATAGCCTAAATAGATAGGGCACATTCATTGTTTACCAGTCTGGTGTGTGTAGAAGAGACGGCGGCCATATTGCATGTGACATTTCATTAGAGATATAGGAATCAGTGCCCATAAACAGCGAATGTAATTCTAGGCCTACGATATCAGTAAATACGGCTCTAGTATCACCTTGCCTTACAGAATGACACCCTTGGTCAGTATAACAGTAGCTCATATTAATACAACGTCATTACTCCAGAGCAAAAGAAAGCGGGGCATAATAACACAGGCCTGGAGTATCGTATTGTGTCAGCTTCAATGTGTGTGATAAACAGAAGAGTGTTGTGTTATATGGTTAGTGAATGTCTAACCTGATGACCCTCTAATACAACAAAGGCCCCTCTATGATGTCTATGATATGGCACCCTGCTTCCTCTCGAGCCAGGCGCAGGGCTATAGAATGGGTAATGGTCGTCTGATAGCTCCTGCGATTTGTTTACGTTATGAACGGGTCGCCAACCTCTCCACACAGAAGGATCCAATTAAACTTTGTGACCTAGATAAGTCAGTGGCTTTAAAATGTGGACGCTGCCCCACCGTGGTTCAGAACACGCCGTTCATCTCACATGGAAACCAAAACACACAGGCATTCACGGACACGATGCCACAGACACAGACACCACACACACACACACACACACACACACACACACACACAGCTTGTGATAGAAAATAGAGTGATCTCCAAACCAGGCAAGTGGAAGCAGACAGAATTGAGACTCTCAAACACCCATCATTAGGAATTCCTTAGTATCACAGCAGCTTCATCAGATTCACTAAGAAAGTTGTTTACATTGAAAACTCAACTCAATCTAGTTTAGAATTCCGTTTTATTTGGAGATCAAAGAGGATTCTGAGTGAGAGATATCATTCTGGTCGATGTAGGTCAGTGAACAGTGGGCCAGATACATACAGGTATGTCTACTCTGAAGTCCACTACGTGGCCCTCTCCGGTTGTCCTTCACACACACAGACCCCCTAGCTCACAAGGCTCTCTCTCCTCATTGTCCTCTACACCACAGAGTCTGTCATGAACCTAGGTTGCTATGACAAGGAGCAGCCTCTTCCATTCATGAGGAGACAGGTGACGGAGGTGAGACCTGAGTGGGCTTCAAGAGGATCTCCATAAGTAAACGCTGTCAATATAAAAGGTACAGTGAATAAAGAGGACCTCTATCAGTTACCACAGTCTATATAGAGGAACAGTGAATAAAGAGGACATTATCAGTTACCACAGTCTATATAGAGGAACAGTGAATAAAGAGGACCTCTATCAGTTACCACAGTCTATATAGAGGAACAGTGAATAAAGAGGACATTATCAGTTAACACAGTCTATATAGAGGAACAGTGAATAAAGAGGACATTATCAGTTAACACAGTCTATATAGAGGAACAGTGAATAAAGAGGACATTATCAGTTATCACAGTCTATATAGAGGGACAGTGAATAAAGAGGACCTCTATCAGTTACCACAGTCTATATAGCGGGACAGTGAATAAAGAGGACCTCTATCAGTTACCACAGTCTATATAGAGGGACAGTGAATAAAGAGGACCTCTATCAGTTACCACAGTCTATATAGAGGAACAGTGAATAAAGAGGACATTATCAGTTAACACAGTGTATATAGAGGAACAATGAATAAAGAGGACATTATCAGTTAACACAGTCTATATAGAGGAACAGTGAATAAAGAGGACATTATCAGTTAACACAGTCTATATAGAGGAACAGTGAATAAAGAGGACATTATCAGTTAACACAGTCTATATAGAGGAACAGTGAATAAAGAGGACCTCTATCAGTTAACAGACTGTCTATATAGAGGGACAGTGAATAAAGAGGACATTATCAGTTAACACAGTCTATATAGAGGAACAGTGAATAAAGAGGACATTATCAGTTAACACAGTCTATATAGAGGAACAGTGAATAAAGAGGACATTATCAGTTAACACAGTCTATATAGAGGAACAGTGAATAAAGAGGACATTATCAGTTAACACAGTCTATATAGAGGAACAGTGAATAAAGAGGACATTATCAGTTAACACAGTCTATATAGAGGAACAGTGAATAAAGAGGACCTCTATCAGTTAACACAGTCTATATAGAGGAACAGTGACTAAAGAGGACCTCTATCAGTTAACACAGTCTATATAGAGGGACAGTGAATAAAGAGGACATTATCAGTTAACACAGTCTATATAGAGGAACAGTGAATAAAGAGGACATTATCAGTTAACACAGTCTATATAGAGGAACAGTGAATAAAGAGGACCTCTATCAGTTACCACAGTCTATATAGAGGAACAGTGAATAAAGAGGACATTATCAGTTAACACAGCCCTGTGTCAACTGCATCACTCACTCACATCTCCCAAGGCTGTCACCAAAAACAACAACACACTGTCCTATTTACAGTACCTTGAGTCTAATAAGAGACAGCAATTTGCACGAGTTTGCACACACACAAAAAGGATTCCTAATGTGTTCCTAGTGTAGACCATTCTGGGACTATGCGCTGCGAATTAAAACACATATGTTTTTGTTGGGGTTTTAACACTGAATGGCAACTTGGTGTTATTTAGCTAACCAATTAGAGGAGTGTAATATTGTTAGTAGTGCAGTGCACTCTGGGATAGCTGTCCCTGCCAAGGTTTGCTCATCACAGAAAAGCACCATAGTCATCCCTCCACATGTGGTCTCTGTGTGCAGAGAGGATGACAACAATCAGAGAGGACTGGCAAAGAAAAAGAGAGGGTGGAGAGAGAGAGGGAGAGAGAGAGGGGAAAGTGAAAGAGAGAGAGAGAAAAATAAAAGAGAGGAGAGGAAGCTTAGCAATGTGGCCTTTTCCCACGGCTCATCAGAATAACTGTGGATCCTTTCAAGTTAGAACAATGGAGGCCCATCACTCATGGTAATGTATGCAGGAGCCAGCCCAGCGTAGCAGCGTCAGGCTCAGGAGGCTTAGGACCCCAGTGTTTCTCCTCTATTGGATCACATGCTGCTAATAGAGACTACATGCCCGTATTCATTAGGGCACACCGTAGCAAAACGGTTTGCAACGGAAAACACAAACAAGCGTTTCTCATTGGAAAAGTGACGGTAGTCCCTCGTGCCAAATCTAGGCCACTGTCATACAAAGCATTGAGAAGTCCAATAAAACAGAGCGCTACGGCACTTTGAGACACTACACTGACAAAGCCATCACTACCAGGGCTATTGCTCAGGCCAAGGTGCTCTGCCAAGACTGGGAAATAAATACAGACATGCAGCGGGGTCCAAAGTGAAAGCAGCAATCTGGACTAGATATAGCCGCATAGAACAATGTAGCGCAAACCCAGATAAGATAAACATAGATAAGAATAAATAAAAGCCTTGTGTACATTCAGCCCCCTGAGAAAAGCACACCGTGTTATAGCGCCACACCGTTCGCTAGCAACCAACAGGACTGCAAAACCCTAAACTTATCTCAGCAAGCAGTGCTGTTCGAACAAAGACTCCTCAAACAAAGAAGAAGGGGAAATGATCGTTTCCTCACTAAATAATGGAGTGTGGGTTTGTCATTAAGTACATGACTGCAGAGAGTGAGAAGTCATTTGCAGCAGTTCCATGTGTGTCTAATGCAGGGTCTGGGTATGAATAGAGAGATAGCAGTAATTACAGTCCTGGCTGTGGAACGGACTCTCATCAACAGTACTGGCCTTTCTCTTCTGTTCAGAACGACCAGGGGAGGGAGGCATTCCATAGTTATGAGAGAACAGTGGGCTTTAACTCAGAGAAAGTGAGAGAGCGAAAGAGAGAAAGAAGGAGAGAAATCGGGAAAGAGAAAGAGAGAGGGTAAAGGGAAGAGAGAGATGCCAGAAAGAGAGTAAAGGTGGGTGGGAGGGTTATTATAGAGAGCGAGAAAGAGAGTGAGGGAGGAGAGTAAACAGTGAATGGAGGTGGAGATACAGGAGGGAGTGATTGGGCGATTTTAATTGTAAGAAAACAAGGCGATACTTAGTTGCCGTCCTTCTGAGAGATGTATGTAGACGGGAGAGAAAGGTCACACTCCCTTAACCTCTGTCTAATTACTGCATACCTTCTGTTGAACAACACTGAGCCTGAGCACAGCACAGCCACCTCTAAAGGGAATAAGAATAGACAACGTCAACACCTGCTGACTGTAACAGACATGAGCTATATGGCCTCTTCCTTATTGTCTTCCTCTTTCTCAGCCTCTTCCTCCTTCATCACAGTGTGCGAGGCTGCAATGCACAGAGCAGATCAGCCCACCGCCACTCCACCTACTACCCATTTTGACGCACGCACACACACACACACACACACACACACACACACACACACACACACACACACACACACACACACACAACCCGTTATCTCTGGCTGCAAACGCTTGCCGTACAATCTCTCCATCCACAAAGTTAAACTTTTATAATTCAATAGAAAATCTGTCGGCTTTTCACAATGATCTTTTCAAAGGCCCAGAGTGCAGAAGGATTTTCATAATAGCAGAGAGCCAAGTCTGGCTTTTCAGTCTCAATGACTATTTCAAGCTCCAGTGCAACCTGCCAGACATTTTAAAGGTGTTTGATTCCTTTAAGCTACTTTGTGGCTGACTTCATGACATGAAATACCTTTATTTACAGCATAGAAACTGAATCACATGTAATCAAAGCTAGATTCATTTCTGTTGGGTTTCCACAGTAATCCATCTTTAGAAAAAGTCCAGTTCAGGGCATTAGCTATCAGAGTATCCAGAATCTGAGGGAAAGGACAAAACAGCAGCATAACAGAAACAAGCAGACATGGGCATTGGCAGAGACAACAGAAAGCTTGCCTGCCATTCTGCAGCTGTACCAGGGTGACAACTTTCCTTTGACTAATCACATGGGATGTTCAGCAGCTCACTGTGTTTGCTTTGACGACCACTATCCACAGAGATCAGACGCACAGGAGGACGCTGGGACGTGTGAGCCCAAGCCACAAACACACGCAAAGAATGTAAACAGTGCCAGAGACAAAAGAGAACGCTGCCTCCAAGAGAGGTATTCAGCCAGACTCTTGGCAGCAGAGGAGAATAGAAGTTGGAATAACAACACGTTTCTTTATTAGCATTCCAAACCGACAGTATTAAAGTCCTCAGGGTTCTATCCAAACAGACAATATTAAAGCCCTCAGGGTTCTATCCAAACAGACAGTATTAAAGCCCTCAGGGTTCTATCCAAACGGACAGTATTAAAGCCCTCAGGGTTCTATCCAAACGGACAGTATTAAAGCCCTCAGGGTTCTATCCAAACGGACAGTATTAAAGCCCTCAGGGTTCTATCCAAACGGACAGTATTAAAGCCCTCAGGGTTCTATCCAAACAGACAGTATTAAAGCCCTCAGGGTTCTATCCAAACAGACAATATTAAAGCCCTCAGGGTTCTATCCAAACAGACAATATTAAAGCCCTCAGGGTTCTATCCAAACAGACAGTATTAAAGCCCTCAGGGTTCTATCCAAACAGACAGTATTAAAGCCCTCAGGGTTCTATCCAAACCGACAGTATTAAAGCCCTCAGGGTTCTATCCAAACCGACAATATTAAAGCCCTCAGGGTTCTATCCAAACCGACAGTAATAAAGCCCTCAGGGTTCTATCCAAACCGACAGTAATAAAGCCCTCAGGGTTCTATCCAAACCGACAGTATTAAAGTCCTCAGGGTTCTATCCAAACCGACAGTATTAAAGCCCTCAGGGTTCTATCCAAACAGACAATATTAAAGCCCCCAGGGTTCTATCCAAACCGACAATATTAAAGTCCTCAGGGTTCTATCCAAACCGACAGTATTAAAGCCCTCAGGGTTCTATCCAAACAGACAATATTAAAGCCCTCAGGGTTCTATCCAAAACAGACAGTATTAAAGCCCTCAGGGTTCTATCCAAACAGACAGTATTAAAGCCCTCAGGGTTCTATCCAAACAGACAGTATTAAAGCCCTCAGGGTTCTATCCAAACGGACAGTATTAAAGCCCTCAGGTTTCTATCCAAACCGACAGTATTAAAGCCCTCAGGGTTCTATCCAAACAGACAGTATTAAAGCCCTCAGGGTTCTATCCAAACAGACAATATTAAAGCCCCCAGGGTTCTATCCAAACCGACAATATTAAAGCCCCCAGGGTTCTATCCAAACCGACAATATTAAAGTCCTCAGGGTTCTATCCAAACCGACAGTATTAAAGCCCTCAGGGTTCTATCCAAACAGACAGTATTAAAGCCCTCAGGACTCTATCCAAACAGACAGTATTAAAGCCCTCAGGGTTCTATTCAAACCGACAGTATTAAAGTCCTCAGGGTTCTATCTAAACCGACAGTATTAAAGTCCTCAGGACTCTATCCAAACAGACAGTATTAAAGTCCTCAGGGTTCTATCCAAACCGACAGTATTAAAGCCCTCAGGGTTCTATCCAAACAGACAGTATTAAAGCCCTCAGGGTTCTATCCAAACAGACAGTATTAAAGCCCTCAGGGTTCTATCCAAACCGACAGTATTAAAGCCCTCAGGGTTCTATCCAAACCGACAATATTAAAGCCCTCAGGGTTCTATCCAAACCGACAGTAATAAAGCCCTCAGGGTTCTATCCAAACCGACAGTAATAAAGCCCTCAGGGTTCTATCCAAACCGACAGTATTAAAGTCCTCAGGGTTCTATCCAAACCGACAGTATTAAAGCCCTCAGGGTTCTATCCAAACAGACAATATTAAAGCCCCCAGGGTTCTATCCAAACCGACAATATTAAAGTCCTCAGGGTTCTATCCAAACCGACAGTATTAAAGCCCTCAGGGTTCTATCCAAACAGACAATATTAAAGCCCTCAGGGTTCTATCCAAAACAGACAGTATTAAAGCCCTCAGGGTTCTATCCAAACAGACAGTATTAAAGCCCTCAGGGTTCTATCCAAACAGACAGTATTAAAGCCCTCAGGGTTCTATCCAAACGGACAGTATTAAAGCCCTCAGGTTTCTATCCAAACCGACAGTATTAAAGCCCTCAGGGTTCTATCCAAACAGACAGTATTAAAGCCCTCAGGGTTCTATCCAAACAGACAATATTAAAGCCCCCAGGGTTCTATCCAAACCGACAATATTAAAGCCCCCAGGGTTCTATCCAAACCGACAATATTAAAGTCCTCAGGGTTCTATCCAAACCGACAGTATTAAAGCCCTCAGGGTTCTATCCAAACAGACAGTATTAAAGCCCTCAGGACTCTATCCAAACAGACAGTATTAAAGCCCTCAGGGTTCTATTCAAACCGACAGTATTAAAGTCCTCAGGGTTCTATCTAAACCGACAGTATTAAAGTCCTCAGGACTCTATCCAAACAGACAGTATTAAAGTCCTCAGGGTTCTATCCAAACCGACAGTATTAAAGCCCTCAGGGTTCTATCTAAACCGACAGTATTAAAGCCCTCAGGGTTCTATCCAAACCGACAATATTAAAGCCCTCAGGGTTCTATCCAAACCGACAGTAATAAAGCCCTCAGGGTTCTATCCAAACCGACAGTAATAAAGCCCTCAGGGTTCTATCCAAACAGACAATATTAAAGCCCTCAGGGTTCTATCCAAACAGACAATATTAAAGCCCTCAGGGTTCTATCCAAACAGACAGTATTAAAGCCCTCAGGGTTCTATCTAAACCGACAGTATTAAAGCCCTCAGGGTTCTATCCAAACAGACAATATTAAAGCCCTCAGGGTTCTATCCAAACAGACAATATTAAAGCCCTCAGGGTTCTATACAAACCGACAGTAATAAAGCCCTCAGGGTTCTATCCAAACCGACAGTATTAAAGCCCTCAGGGTTCTATCCAAACAGACAATATTAAAGCCCTCAGGGTTCTATCCAAACCGACAGTATTAAAGCCCTCAGGGTTCTATCTAAACCGACAGTATTAAAGCCCTCAGGGTTCTATCCAAACAGACAATATTAAAGCCCTCAGGGTTCTATCCAAACAGACAATATTAAAGCCCTCAGGGTTCTATCCAAACCGACAGTAATAAAGCCCTCAGGGTTCTATCCAAACCGACAGTATTAAAGCCCTCAGGGTTCTATCCAAACAGACAATATTAAAGCCCTCAGGGTTCTATCCAAACCGACAGTGTCACGATCGTGTGGAGGAGAGACGGACCAAGACGCAGCATGTGGAAAATAAGCCATCTTCTTTTAATATTGAAGAAGGCAAAACAAAACACTTACAAACTACCAAAACAATAAACGACCGTGAAGCTAATAAACGTAGTGCACACACACAGGCTACAAACGTTCAGACATAGACAATTCCCCACAACAAACTAAAGCCTATGGCTACCCTAAATATGGCTCCCAATCAGAGACAACAGAAACCAGCTGTCTCTAATTGGGAACCCATTCAGGCAACCATAGACTTTCCTAGACAACTACACCCAACATAGACACAGCTAGACAACTATCCTAAACATAAACCCAACTACTCTAAATAAACCCCCTAAACCATACAATCACCCTGGACACACAAAAACCCACATAAATACCCATGTCACACCCTGACCTAACTAAAATAATAAAGAAAACAAAGAATACTAAGGCCAGGGCGTGACAGACAGTAATAAAGCCCTCAGGGTTCTATCCAAACCGACAGTATTAAAGTCCTCAGGGTTCTATCCAAACCGACAGTATTAAAGCCCTCAGGGTTCTATCCAAACAGACAATATTAAAGCCCCCAGGGTTCTATCCAAACAGACAATATTAAAGCCCTCAGGGTTCTATCCAAACCGACAGTATTAAAGTCCTCAGGGTTCTATCCAAACAGACAGTATTAAAGCCCTCAGGGTTCTATCCAAACGGACAGTATTAAAGCCCTCAGGGTTCTATCCAAACGGACAGTATTAAAGCCCTCAGGGTTCTATCTAAACCGACAGTATTAAAGCCCTCAGGTTTCTATCCAAACCGACAGTATTAAAGCCCTCAGGGTTCTATCTAAACCGACAGTATTAAAGTCCTCAGGACTCTATCCAAACAGACAGTATTAAAGCCCTCAGGGTTCTATTCAAACCGACAGTATTAAAGTCCTCAGGGTTCTATCCAAAGGGAGGATGTTTCTTAGAGGCACCTGATATAGCAGCCGGTCGTTGGAAAGGGCCTAGGCCCCATCTCTCTCTCTCATCTCTCGATGGAGGATTAGGACTGGCCTGTGTCTCAGTCAGTGCCACTGGCTTTATTTCAGGAGCTCTCTCTCCCACGGACTCTTAGAAAGCATGAATAATGTCTGTGTCTATGGGTCCAGGATGGCAGTCAGTCCCCCCTCCTCCCTGTCCACCTTCCCTTCTGGACTGATTTAAGACACCATTACCTGCTGCCTCTTCTCAGAAAATGGGATGAAATATGAAAAGGGGAGAAAGAGGAAGGGAGAGAGAGTGAGAGAGGGAGGGAGAGAAAGAAGCAAAGTTGCAAGAAGCTCTTTTCCAAGGAGTTGAAACGACTGGGCTTAACTATGGGCTGTGGTGAGGTCTTAGGATGACCTCTCTTTGCGGGGGAGAAAACGGAAAGAAGGAGAGATGAGACATGTAAAGATCGAGAGAGGAGGGGACAGAGAAAGCTAGAGAGATACTGTACTACTAGCAAGTTTAAATTGAATTGAGTTGTAGGGCTAGACGTAACTATCCTTCGCATGAGCCTTGTGGGATCTATACTGGGCAGCAGTAAATCAATGTTCCCCCGCATCTTCATAGAACAGATCTGCCTCTACCTGAAAAAAGCAACTCTGTCTGTTCCGCACTCTCTTTGAGTTTGCCAGCTTGCTCGATCTATGAAGCACACACACTGTTCCTCACTCTATTGATGTTTCCCTTCTCGCACTCTCTGAAACACACACACCACACACACACACACACACACACACACACACACACACACACACACACACACACACACACAGAGAGAGAGGTGAAGGTAAGCTTCTGTTTGCTGTAGCAGCCAGTGGCCAGTCCATCCTAGTTCTCAGATACACAGCAGCTCCCCAGCCTCTCTGAATACTGGGGCTTCAACAGTTCACTTCAATATTGATTGTTCCCTTTCCCAGTGATTCAGCATGAACCGGTGCAGGCTGTGGGGTTTGCAGAATATTCTCTACAGTCTCTTTCTCTCTGTTTTATAAGTAAGCTTCTCTCTCTCTCAACCCCCAATGCTTTTCTCCAAGATTCCAAAGGCCTGTGTTTTCAGTATGCACGTTTTGTCACTGCATTTTACACTATACTGTATAAATGTTCGGTTGCCAACCATTCAGAGCATCTGCAGATGGTTAAAGAGATGCAGTGTAAAATCCTCCACCTCTTTATGATTCATGATTCCTCGACAGCGCTGGGTTGTACGCGAGCTACTCTCCTACTCTATAATCACATTGACAGAGTGCCAACACTGTTTCTGTAGGCAACTTTGATTGGCATCGATAGCGAGCCAGCGCTTTGCCAGCCCCCGAAGAAACCATGCATTTACGGCAGGCAAATCCCCGCCTCGGCCCGACACTTTGATTTGTGTAGAAAAGATGAGAATCTCCTTATCCATGGGAGGGAAGGAGGGAAGGATGGAGGGAGCCTTCATCATCACTAGATGACAAACATCACACGGGGACATATTTACGGCTAATCTACTGTTAGTGTGCTGCCTCACGTCTCCACACTCGACCAGACTCTGTATCAACATCAGCTCATGAAGAACACAACACATTGGGGCTTTCAATGCATAGCGGGTATAAGTAGATGTGTTTAGGATTTCTAAAGAGGTATGCTTTACATTTCAGAGGCTTCTGCTTGTATGGCTGCACATATGAAATACAGCCCTTATGAAATGTTGCTCCCAATAGTGAAAACAACTGGTCCAGTCTAGACCTGTTCAAGTTCTGCTTAAAAGGATGTTTAGATACAGTACAGCGTTTCCCCTGCACTCTTAGAAAAAAGGTGCTATCTAGAACCAAAAAGGGTTCTTCGGCTGTCCCCATAGGAGAACCCTTTGAAGAACCTGGAACCAAAAAGAGTTCTACCTGGAACCAAAAAGGGTTCTCCTATTGGGACAGTCGCAGAACCCTTTTGGAACCCTTTAAAAAAAAAATCCCATTAAAAACCAGCCTAGCTAATCTACAGGAAACACTGCTAGCTCCAGTCTGGTGGTTCTGAAATATCTTTATGGTGGAGGCCATGTCCTTGATCAAGGATACCTTCACAGCCCTGCAGTCAGATGCTCAGCAGGTGGAATTGATACTGCCAGGCACACCCACACACCAGTCGGCCAGGCCTTCACACTCACTGGAGAGAAACTACTGCAGCTCATCCACTGCCTGGCTGGTATGCCTGGCTGGTATGCCTGGCTGGTAAAGCTGAGCGATTAGTGCATTTTGAGATCAATTCGGCTTTGGTACGATGATAAAAAAAAGAATCACGACTTTTGATTTCATTTATTTCTTTTTTTAAATGAAATGCACTATGCATTATGTTGGTTGAAGGCTGTAACAACACAGAATAAAACAATACAAGTCCCATGATGGTAGTGACTGTTCATTTCTTCTTATCACTTATTAACCATCATTTATTCACATTACTTTACTTTAATAAAATATATGATGACTTTATTATTTCATTCCAAGTCATCATCTCATCTCTATGGGGCTGCTGCCTATGCTGTCTGACAAAATCACTATTTTAGTAGTTCTTCAAAGTAAATAAGGCATACTTTTATGACTGCTGAATACCAACTATCAATCACTTAGATCATGTATTTTCAGGCTCCCAAAGCAACTGGTTTCTAGCCCTCTCGATCGCAAATTCTCTCTTCTCTCAGTCTCCGTGTCTGCTCCGCACAGACTGGACAAGTTTAAGCGGGCTCGCAATGGATTATGGTAGTTGTAGTTAATTACCACGTTTTCTGTGCTAAACTATGTAGAATATTGGCCTATTGGAAACTACAACTCCCTACTACATCGCACAGTTCAAGCTTCATCTGATTTATGTCTACAGAAACTGCATTGAGATCACAGAAAAAAAACGAATGAAATGGAATTCAAATAATTAAACCGATGTCGGTCAATAACTTGTTTAAAAACCAAAAATAACAAAAATGTTGGTTTATCGCTCAGCACTACTGTCTGGGTCGGCTTTGGATCTACACTTCAAGAGACTTCTGATTGGATAATGATATACACTGAGTGTACAAAACATTATGAACACCTGCTCTTGCCATGACACAGCCTGACCAGGTGAAAGCTATTATCCCTTATTGATGTCCCTTGTTAAATCCACTTCAATCAGTGTAGATGAAGGGGAGGAGACAGGTTAAAGAAGGATTTTTAAGCCTTGAGACAACTGAGACACAGATTGTGTATGTGTGCCATTCAGAGGGTGAATGGGCAAGACAAAATATTTAAGTGTCTTTGAACGGGGTATGGTAGTAGGTGCCAGGTGCACCGGCATGAGTGTGTCAGAAACTGCAACGCTGCTGGATTTGTCACGCTCAACAGTTTCCAATGTGTATCAAGAATGGTACATCACCCAAAGGACATCCAGCCAACTTGACACAACTATGGGAAACATTGGAGTCAACAATGGCCAGCATCCCTGTGGAATGCTTTCGACACTTTTAGAGTCCATGCCCGACGAATTGAGGCTGTTCTGAGGGCAAAAAAGGGATTCAACTCAATATTAGGAAGATGTTCTTAATTTTTTGTACACTCAGTGTATGTCAATTATACTCTGTCTTTCAAACATCATCAGAGTCTGATCCCATATTCACTACTTAGAGAGAGTTTTAAAATATCCCCTTCAACTGTGAAACAGAGATGGCTTGCGGTTTCAGTTGTGGTTTGGATATAAATGGTTTGCTTTGAATGTAGTATAAATGTTTGTCCGGATGTGATTGTGAGCGCTCATATCTGATATAAGAGTTATTGCTTAAAGTGTGTCCATTTGATTTGATTTATTAGGATCCCCTATTAGCCAATGGGGACAGCTAGTCTTACTGGGGTCTGACATGTAACGAAAAAGACATTACAGACAAAAGACTTTACAATTTACATACATTTAAAAACATGAACATGTAGCATGTGTGTGTGTGTGTGTGCATCATTGTAATCATGAATGAGTAAATAGTATTTGAGTGTGACATTCTATGGCATTAACAATCCAATACATCCAAATTGCCACAATGTATATCTTGAGATTGTAATACCAGGGATTAATGTGAGCATATACAGCATATGTTGGACCCTCTGGAAAACATACTTCCTGAATATAATACACCATGCCGTATCATTTCAATCATTCACTTATAGATCTACGTGTATCTAAACCTACACATCTGACAGAAGCCCAGAGATTCAAAATAAATAACTTCAGCTGAAATCCAATAAGCTATAGGCGAACCAGGGATGACCCTAATATAATATATCACACAAGTACAGATAAGTGGTTTCATGATAGCACTGGTAACAACACATTCTGGTTTGTTCTCTGTGGAGCTTTAAAAAGCCCATTTCCTTTAGCATCTGAGTGGATTCAAAATAAAATGTAAAAACATCTCATAGAGACACTTCACAGAGGGTGGTTATGTCAAATAGAGTATGATAATGACATCCGGTGTCTCTGCTTAGCTTCCTTGGTAATGGACGCTGGTCAGCCACTATGTGTGGAGAACAGATAGATTGAATCTGGCTTGCAGCAGTATCTGTGTCAAATGCCAAATATCTAGTACCGGTAAATACTGTAGGTACAGATGCATTTTATTGAAATCAAATCAAATGCTATTCGTCAGATGCTTCATAAATAACAGTTGAAGACTAACAGTGAAACACTTACTTACAGGCCCTTCCCAACAATGCAGAGAGAAAGAAAATAAAGAAATAATAGAAAAGTTATTTATCATCTAGGTCTGTCTGGATGAAGTACATGCTTAGGTTAGGTTATATGTTATGTCTCTTGGCAGTCAGAGAGATACTTTCAAACTGCTACTAACTGCAGTGTCTTGCAGAGTATTTTGCTCTTTTACTACAGGCTACTTCACTATAGTCTCCAATGCTGTGACACAGACGACATGATAATACTGTCTTTTAACGCAGACATCTCAAAGCTGATTTCTACCATCTCTGGTGAAACATCTAACACAGACCCAACTTTTGTATTCACAAGATACACAACAGAAAAACTCCCCACAATATCATGGACACCAGTCCCCGGTGAAGAGAACGCAGTGGAGCTCCTCCATACAGTTCATGGAACCCCCTTGAGTGGAGGTTGATGGAGAGAGTTGGCCAGCTCGATAGGATGAATAAGACAGACAGGTCTGCTGTGCTGTGGGAGTGTCTGGTCTGATGTATCACTACCTAGCTGTCCCCAGAGGTCAGGCTGGGAGTCAGACAGTGTAAAAACAGCACACAGTAGCAGGATGTCTCCACCTCTATCCAGCCTCGCTGCTTCACAGGTATGCTGACAACCTAAGGGGTTTGTGAGTGAGCGCACACAGGGCACGTTAGGACGCATGACTGAAGAGAAACAGCAGCAGAATAGTCCCAACGGCAGGTAGTGTGTGTGTGTGTGTGTGTCTGTGTGCTACTTACACACTCTCAGAGGTGAACTGACATAGTGATGATGAATTGGTCTGGTTCCAGAGTGACCGAATGGACAACATGGTACCCTAGACATCAAATCAAACTTTATTTGTCACATACGCCGAATACAACAAGTGTAGACTTTACCGTGAAATGCTTACTTACAAGCCCTTAACCAACAGTGCAGTTCAAGAAGAGTTAAGAAAATATTTACCAAGTAGGCTAAAATAAAAAGTAACAATAAAAAGTAACACAATAAGAACAACGAGGCTATATTCAGGGGACTCCGGTACCTAGTCAGTGTGCAGGGGTACAGGTTAGTTTAGGTAATTTGTACATGTAGGTGGGGGTGAAGTGACTATGCATAGATAATAAACAGCAAGTAGCAGCAGTGTACAAAAGGGAGGGGGGGGGTTAATGTAAATTGTCCAGTGGGTTTTTTAAATTGTTCAGCAGTCTTATTGCTTGGGGGTAGAAGCTGTTGAGGAGCATTTTGGTCCTAAACTTGGCGCTCCGGTACTGCTTGCCGTGCGGTAGCAAGGAAAACAGTCTATAACTTGGGTGACTGGAGTCTCTGACAATTCTATGAGCCTTCCTCTGACACCGACTATTGTATAAGTCCTGGATGGCAGGAAGCTTGGCCCCAGTGATGTACTGGGCTGTACGCACTACCCTCTGTAGCGCCTTACGGTCAGATGACGAGCAGTTGCCATATCAGGTGGTGATGCAACCGGTCAGGACGCTCTTGATGGTGCAGCTGTAGAACCTTTTGAGGATCTGGGGACCCATGCCAAATCTTTTCAGTCTCCTGAGGGGGAAAAGGTTTTGTGGTGCCCTCTTCACGACTGTCTTGGTATGTTTGGACCATGATAGTTTGTTGGTGATGTGGACACCACGTAACTTGAAACTCTCGACCCGCTCCACTACACCCCGTCGATGTTAATGGGGGCCTGTTAGTATTAGTACTTGGTAGCATTGCCTTTAAATTGTTTAACTTGGGTCAAACGTTTTGGGTAGCCTTCCACAAACTTCCCACAATAAGTTGGGTGAATTTTGGCCCATTCCTCCTGACAGAGCTGGTGTAACTGAGTCAGGTTTGTAAGCCTCCTTGCTCACACACGCTTTTTCAGTTCTGCCCACACATTTTCTATAGGCTTGAGGTCAGGGCTTTGTGATGGCCACTCCAATACCTTGACTTTGTTGTCCTTAAGCCATTTTGCCACAACTTTGGAAGTATGCTTGGGGTCATTGTCTATTTGGAAGACCCATTCGTGACCAAGCTTTAACTTCCTGACTGATGTCTTGAGTTGTTGCTTCAATATATCCACATAATGCCATCTATTTTGTGAAGTGCACCAGTCCCTCCTGCAGCAAAGCACTCCTACAACATGATGCTGCCACCCCCGTGCTTCACGGTTGGGATGGTGTACTTCGGCTTGCAAGCCTCCCCCTTTTTCCTCCAAACATAACGATGGTCATTATGGCCAAACAGTTCTGTTTTTGTTTCATCAGACCAGAAAAGTACAATCTTTGTCCCCATGTGCAGTTGCAAACTGTAGTCTGGCATTTTTTATGGCGGTTTTGGAGTGGTGGCTTCTTCCTTGCTGAGCGGCCTTTCAGGTTATGTCAATATAGGACTCGTTTTACTGTGGATATAGATACTTTTGTACCGGTTTCCTCCAGCATCTTCACAAGGTCCTTTGCTGTTGTTCTGGGATTGATGTGTACTTTTCGCACCAAAGTACATTCATCTCTAGGAGACAGAACGCGTCTCCTTCCTGAGCGGTATGACAGCTGCGTGGTCCCATGGTGTTTACACTTGCGTACTATCGTTTGTACAGATGAACGTGGTACCTTCAGGCGTTTGGAAATTGCTCCCAAGGATGAACCAGACTTGTGGAGGTCTATAATTTGTTTTCTGAGATTTTGGCTGGTTTCTTTTGATTTTCCCATGATGTCAAGCAAAGAGGCACTGAGTTTGAAGGTAGGCCTTGAAATACATGCACAGGTACACCTCCAATTGACTCAAATTATGTCAATTAGCCTATCAGAAACCTCTAAAGCCATGACATAATTTTCTGGAATTTTCTAAGCTGTTTAAAGGCTCAGTCAACTTAGTGTATGTTAACTTCTGACCCACAGGAATTGTGATACAGTGAATTATAAGTGAAATAATCTGTCTGTAAACAATTGTTGGAAAAATTACTTGTGTCATGCACAAAGTAGATGTCCCAACCGACTTGCCAAAAATATAGTTTGTTAACAAGACATTTGTGGAGTGGTTTAAAAATGAGTTTTAATGACTCCAACCTAAGTGTATGTAAACTTCCGACTTCAACTGTATCCAAAGTGATTATACCAGTAATTCTGACCAACTGTGCAACATATGAGTGCTTAACAGACAGGCTGAGCTGCAACACAATTCAACGTCCTGGAGCTCAGACAGGCTGTGCATTCCTGTCTGTGGATGTTGTTACTAGTGAGGGAAAAATGTACCCCCCTGTGTGGGGTGCGCATGCTGGAGAGGGTGTTGCTGAGTCAGGTCCTCCTCCCTATCCTCCTCTCTCCTTCAGATAACATGCTCTTGACTGGTCGGCGCGCTCGAGGAGAAAAAGACAGAGTGGTTTTAAAATGAAGCCAGCAAAGTTTATAGATGCCTTCTCCTTGCTCGGAGGGTAGTCATGGACATGGTTGCCTGTTGCTGTGCAGAGTACCAACGCTCCAGGAGTCCACAGAGTCTAGAGCCCATGCCACTCAGACTTAACTCATTTTTCTAGCCAGGGTGTCTAGTGGGCCATGGATGAGGACCACTAACGCCTCGAGCTGACCTGGAAATGGCTCCTCATACCTGCGCCACCACCTCTCTGGGAGGCCAAGTCTGCATCTTGGGCACTCAGCCAGTCTCTCACTAGTCTCAGAACCAAATCTCATGTTCACGCTGGCCTGGCCAGCTACTCAATGTTTCGTCTGTCACGAGAAACTGGTGTCTCACTATGGTGCCATACAGTCCCACTTCCGTACCCACTCTCTGACTAAGACTGGCTGAGAAGCAGAGCCTGGCTGTGAGGGAAAGCAGACTGGTTTGCAGAACCATAGCTTAGCCTCTGGAAAACAGAGCAGGAGTTGATGGGTTTAGTGACAAACACACAATCACCTTTACATAAGAGTACACCGCTAGTGTCAGTCCACTGACTGAGGCTATACCAGAAAACAGAGCAGGAGTTGATGGGTTTAGTGACAAACACACAATCACCTTTACATAAGAGTACACCGCTAGTGTCAGTCCACTGACTGAGGCTATACCAGAAAACAGAGCAGGAGTTGATGGGTTTAGTGACAAACACACAATCACCTTTACATAAGAGTACACCGCTAGTGTCAGTCCACTGACTGAGGCTATACCAGAAAACAGAGCAGGAGTTGATGGGTTTAGTGACAAACACACAATCACCTTTACATAAGAGTACACCGCTAGTGTCTGTCCACTGACTGAGGCTATACCAGAATACAGAGCAGGAGTTGATGGGTTTAGTGACAAACACACAATCACCTTTACATAAGAGTACACCGCTAGTGTCTGTCCACTGACTGAGGCTATACCAGAATACAGAGCTGGTTCTGCTGCCTGCCAGTCATACCTCTTTTGTGTCCTTCGCATAGTGAAGATTCATTAGACCGCAGTTGTCTGAGTCTATCCATTCAATTTCAGGGTGTAACTGTCCTATGTTGGGTCCTATCTTGGGTAATGTCCCAATCAGCTGTGGTTGAGATATTCTAAATACATCCTGAGCACAGAGTTGATTGCTGCTGGCAATCTCATCTAATCCTCTCCTAGAGGACCAATGAAGACCTCCGATTCTCACATTTAGTTGCAGTGTGTGTGTGTGTGTGTGTGTGTGTGTGTGTGTGTGTGTGGAACAATGTCTCTGGAAAACTTCCACATTATTTCCAGGATTATCCGCTTCGATAACCGAGACACCAGACCAGCTTGTTGGCAGAGAGACACGTTAGCTGTAATCAGGTCAGTGTGGGACAAGTGAGTGGACCGCCTTCCCCTGTTTTACAACCCTGGGCCCAACGTTACTGTTGATGAGCAGCTTATGCCATTTAGGGGCCGCTGCCCCTTCAGGCAGTACCTACTGTTTAAACCTGCAAAATATGGAATCAAGATCTGGGCTGCCTGTGATGCTGCTTCATCATATGCGTGGAATATGCAAGTGCATACAGGGAAGCCAGATGGAGAAGCCCCTGAGAAGAACCAAGGGGTGTGGGTTGTCCTGGACGTGACACAGGGACTCCGTGGCCACAACGTCACTTATTTTTTACTTCGCTCAAGCTGGGACAGGAGCTCCTCAAGAGGAAGCTGACGATGGTTGGAACAGTACGAAAAAACAAGCCAGAGCTCCCACCTCAGCTGTTGAATACACGGAACAGGCATATCCATTCCTCGAGGTTCGTGTTCACAGCCGACATGTCCCTAGTGTCTTACGTGCCAAAGAAAGGCAAAAATGTGGTACTCATGAGTACGCTGCATAGGAATGGAAGAATCTGTGGCCAGGAACATCAAAAACAAGAAATCGTAATGGATGACAATGCCACAAAAGGAAGGGTGGACAATTTAGACAAGCTGGTGACTGGCTACAGCTGCAAAAGAAGAACCCTACGCTGGCCACTTGTGATATTCTTCAACAACTTGGACATCTCGGCATATAGCGCATTTGTCAACTGGATGGTGTTGAACCCAGATTGGAACAGAGGGAAGCTCCAGAGGAGACGGTTCTTTCTCGAGGAGCTGTGCAAGGCATTGGTAAGACCTCAAATCCAGAGGAGGCAACATATCCCAAGAACCCCAGCTTCTGCAGCCATCGTGAGGAGGATTCAGGAGGAAGATGCTGGTGCCCCATCCGCCCGACCCAAAAAACGAACAACTCCAATACCGGAAGTAAGTGTGAGTGATGATGTTGTGTGTGTGTGTGTCTGACTCTCCTACCTTGGCCTGCTGTAACTACACTACCGTTCAAAGGTTTGGGGTCACGTAGAAATGTCCTTGTTTTTGGAAGAAAAGCACAAAGTCACACCAAATTGATCACAACTACAGTGTAGACATTGTTAATGTTGTAAATGACTATTGTAGCTGGAAACAGCAGATGTTTTTATGGAATATCTACAGAGGCCCATTATCAACAACCATCACTCCTGTGTTCCAATGGCACATTGTGTTAGCTAATCCTTTTGCAATTATGTTAGCAAAGCTGAAAACTGTTGTGCTGATTAAAGCAGCAATAAAACTGGTCTTCTTTAGACTAGTTGAGTATCTGGAGCATCAGCATTTGTGGGTTTGATTACAGGCTCAAAATGGCCAGAAACATAGAACTTTCTTCTGAAACTAGTCAGTCTATTCTTGTTCTGAGAAGTGAAGGCTATTCCATGCGAGAAATTGCCAAGAAACTGAAGATCTCGTATAACACTGTGTACTACTCCCTTCACAGAACAGCGCAAACTGGCTGCAACCAGAATAGCCAGAGTCCACCAGACCCGCGAACATTGGGTGAATAACAAAAACATGAACACCACACAAGGGTTAAAGCGCAACGGAAATTGAGCGCTCCAGCACGGCTAATCACATAACTGCAAAACAGAGATGCAGGGCTGTAAACCCATTAAACTAGGATCTAGAACTATTCAATGGCATCAAAGACCAGAATGAAGGAGGAAGGAATGTGTCAAGCAATAGTCTGAGGGGGAGGATGTGTTCAAGTTATGACCTTATTGAAGCATCACACCGTTCAACATGAGATCTATTATTTAAAACACCCTGATCAACCATTGGAGGTTAACCAAGCGTGTAAACTTGTCAGCGATACTGCCCTTCAACTGGAAGGTAGAAGAAGAGGAAGAGTGACACTTTGGCTTCCTTGAGCTATCTAGGACAGGCAAGCCATTGGTTTATTGTGCTAAAATAGGACTAGGAGAAATGTATCTTTGCTTATAACCCTGTCATGGCTGAGAATGATGAGCACTTTGGCTACGTTCAGCGGCGTCCCCAGTTCTCTTGATAAGAGGACTGGCATGTGGCATCAAAACATTCAAGGTCACTATCCGACTTGTGCCACTGTGCTGTATATATTACTGTGTAATCTATTCTGAATGGGCAAGACAGTAGCAGTCGGGATAAACTGTCTACCCTGCCAATCTGCATGGGGAATCTCCATATCATGTCATATCAGACCTGACACGCACCGTCTCTCTGGCATACCAAAGCTCTTTGGACTGGAAAGATCTAAATGGAACAGATCTGAGCCATCTGAATCATCTTCACTGAAAGATACCAAGAGCTTCTAAATGGAACAGATCTGAGCCATCTGAATCATCTTCACTGAAAGATACAAAGAGCTTCTAAATGGAACAGATCTGAGCCATCTGAATCATCTTCACTGAAAGATACAAAGAGCTTCTAAATGGAACAGATCTGAGCCATCTGAATCATCTTCACTGAAAGATACAAAGAGCTTCTAAATGGAACAGATCTGAGCCATCTGAATCATCTTCACTGAAAAATACAAAGAGCTTCTAAATGGAACAGATCTGAGCCATCAATCATCTTCACTGAAAGATACAAAGAGCTTCTAAATGGAACAGATCTGAGCCATCTGAATCACCTTCACTGAAAGATACAAAGAGCTTCTAAATGGAACAGATCTGAGCCATCTGAATCATCTTCACTGAAAGATACAAAGAGCTTCTAAATGGAACAGATCTGAGCCATCTGAATAATCTTCACTGAAAGATACAAAGAGCTTCTAAATGGAACAGATCTGAGCCATCTGAATCATCTTCACTGAAAGATACAAAAGCAATTGAATTAAACTCATTAGTATGGGATAATTTAAAAAGGAGCATATTACTGTCCAATCAAAGTATGTCCACATCTGTAATTAAAATATAAAAACTTTGGCACAAGCAAGACCTGCTTGATAAACAACTATATCAAGAGAGAGTAATTAAAGTGATCCAAACAAAGCCATGACAAAACTTCCACAGCTTGAGCAATCCGATGGGGACGTGTCTAACAGAGGAAGTGTGAAAATTAGGTTCATATATCTTTCATTTGAGATAATCCCCTGGGTATGACGTGGAACGGCCTCCCAATCACACAAAGCACACAGCCAAAGACATTGATCCAAAGCTCCTTACAGGGTTTTGCTTATTTTTTTACCCCAAAGAGGATAGACGACAGATCTCTCACCCAGCCTGAAATGCAAAACATCCCATGTTATTATCTCAGAGGAGATGAAAAAAATCTGTAGGGAAGGGCATAGGATAGTCACTATGTACAATGGAAATATAGGTTTTCCTGCAAGTGTTATATCTCTATAGGCTCTCTATCATAACTACTGTGTGTGTTTAAAGCTGCCCACAATCAGAAAGTAGGCCTATATTCAGTAAAACCCCATAGCCTATGCAATTGAAAGGTTCATAGCAGCATGTTATTTATATGGAGCTGTCTACTGCTCACATTCATGGAGCTAAAGAAGACACTTTGAACCAACGGCGTCTTGCAGCTGAAACACTTTGTGTTGCTTTGAGCTTCTTTTGTTTCTTTTTTGATCCATGTACTGTATGTTCATTTCATTTGATCCCTTAGGTTCTCGGGTGAGGTGGGATTGGGATGGGGTGGGAGGTGAAACTTCATTTTGTATGCATGTCTTCATGTTTGTTGAAAATGATTATTAAATAAAAAAACATTTGATCACAAACAACGGTTCATAGCTGTCACCTTCACTACAACCATAATGAGTCCAGTTTCCCCCACAAAGGAACTCCCATAGGCTATATTCTCCATGCATACTGAGCATGTATGTTTTCTATAAGAGTCCCTTCCAGAAGACTGTTGACCTTAAGGTGCCCAAAACAATACAAGGCTAATCAATGAATGTTATTGTTCAATAGCCTTGTCTCCTGATATGGTTTACAAATAATACATGGACGAGTAGTCTACACATTGTAACTCCAAACAAACCATCTAGAGTTGAAGAATCTCACAACAATAAGGGATACATATTTCATGTCACTATGTTTCCAAACCTTGAAGCCTTCTTCTGACTTCAGGCGCGAGCCTGCATGGGCACATGGGCATCTAATGTAACCCAATCAGCACGTGAAGCAATTACTCGCGGAATGCATAACTGAATACTGTATCCATAAAAATTACAAAAATTCGCCCATGGCATGGGTGACTTATTTCTCAAACTTCAGTACCTTTTCCCGCTAAATTAATTAAAGAAATGTGATACTTATGTAGTAGAATATATGTCCCTGAAAATAAATTATAACATTTAAATGTGCCAACATCAGAACTCACATTACTAAATCATTATGCAAAATGCCACACCCACACGCCTGACAATAACATTCCAGAGTAACATTCCACCCTGTCTGACAGCCGGGCCAACGACATAAATCCCAAAACATGACTCAATGCAGAAAATGTACAAACCATTAAAAATGTACAGCATATTTTACAAGATCATCGATAGCTGCCGACGGCCTCCGGGATATGCAAACTGAATCCGATTACACCTCCTCAAACATAACACACCCCCATTCCAGTCATGACACCAATTCTGCTACTTAGCAACATGAACTGTATAATAGAGAAATTCAAGGAGCTGTGCTACAAAATAACCATAATTTGAATGTAACTTTGTTGCACGTCCGCCCTTTGAACACAATAGATCAGGAAGCAAAAAGAAAAGTTTGCGCTCCCTAGCCGCGTCTTCTTTCAACTTAAAAGATTCATTATTTCAATATTTTTTGGGGAACAATAGAAATACGTGTCAAAGCATTTTTTGTATCAACAGCTGACAAAAGAGTGCATAACAGAGTCGCGCAAACAGTTCACTCACCTTGTTTGACACACTTAAGGCGGACAGGGTCTTTGCTGTGTCTGACCACTGCATGTACGTCCCTGATGGTTAGTCCGGCCACTGGCGTTTCATTGACCTCAAGGAGTAGTTCATCTTGGGACAGTCTGCCGCTCTGGCAGGCCACCTTGCCTTGCCTAACCTCCCCAAGATAAGGGAACTGTCCATTCTCCGCGCCTCCCTTCAACTCGAACCCAAGCTCCCCTTCCTTATTCCTGCAAAGGACACTCTCATAGACTTTGTTGGTCCAGTGGTTTTTCTTCTTCAGGCTTTTGGACATGGCTGAATAGTGGCTATCCCTTGAGGGCACCCATGCAATAAATGATCGGTCCTGTCCGCGGGCGTCCCTGGTTTTAGCTTCCCAGATTGATGTTATGGTGAACAGTTTCAACAAACGCCAGTGGTAGTATCCATGTCAGCACAGGATACACAGCAGCTGTCTCAGCCTGCGTTGCTGTACTGAGCTCGCTATACACACAGTTGCAGCCAACTGACCCGGATGTGATGTCTGTAGGAGGAGAGAAGGCAAGGCTCCCGAATCCGAAGCATCCCGCAGAAAGGAAAAAATTAAGGAGAGAAATTAACGGTATTTTCCACTGGCATAGCCACACGCATCAGATCAGACTGAACTGGGAAGAAGCAGAAAGCAGCTGCCTCGCCTCCATCTTTCACAGACACATTTTCCGAGTTCTTATAGACATGGATACTTTGTTGCCGAAATTCCACAGTTGTAGGATGCAGAGTTGCCTATAGTGAAGGTGGCATTTAAAAAATAAAAACGGATATTTTCTGTATGTCCATTGTTCTCGTGTTCGATTTTGAAACCTATTTTATGCTGCTACACTTACATATAGCCTACTTGTGTATTCACGATCATATCTACAACCAAAAATCACTGTAGGCTATTCAGTTCCACAATATGTATGTATTTCATGGTAATTACATTGGTATACGTTTAACAAGTTGAACAGTTGAAATTGTATGCTGTAACAACATTGACCTGCACTGCAATGACACTAACGTAGTTGTTATGTAAATACCTATTTATTTGCGCTTGAATAAAACAAAATGTAATTGCAAACACTTATTGTGGCACAATGGTCCTCCTGCCAGACACTCCTACTGTATGTCAACTAATCACATGGGACTAGTCCTCTAGTATGGCCATAAATGTTTGAATGAGTGGAGGCCTTTTAGTTGATATTACAATTTAAAGGGTAGGCTACACAGCTACCGTACAGTACAAAGTTTGTTTTATACAATATTCAATACTGTTGTGACAGATTTTTCCCTAGGCTCCACTCTGTTTATTTAGGTTTTTGGCTTGTAAAAGTTTTATTCACTTGTTTACTTTGATTTGTTTCCCCTAGTTCAACATGCATTATGGTCAGGTGACTCTTATTGTCACGACTTCGACCGAGGCAGGCTCTCCTTCCCGTTCGGGTGGCGTTCGGCGGTCGTTGTCACCGGCCTATTAGCTGCCACTGATCCTTTTCTCCCCCTCCCTATGTGTTTATTGGGTTCACCTGTTTTGTATTAGGGTTAATTAGTTGGGCTTATTAGTCAGCCGGCCCGCACGTTTCTTTGTGCGGGATTGTTTGTTTGTAAGTAGTGGTGTTGGTTTTGTGCTACGTATTTACTGGACTGTGTTCGTTTCCCCCCGTGTCTGGGGTTGGTTAAGAAGTACACCCAGTGTGTTAGTAGGGTGGCCTAGTTTGTCCGTGTTCATTAAAGAACATTTGTATTTGCACCTGCTGTTTCCTGCGCTTTGACTTCACACTCCGACACCCAGGCCTTACACTTATGCAAACAGTCTCTGATTGCAGTCCAGGATGCTAGCCTACAAGTCCCTGCCACATATCCACACACAACCCTCACTTCACAGCACACCTTGGCCTGAATGTTACTGTATATGCTAGGGTTGATATCTGGCAAGACAGAACACATTTATATACATTTACATACTGGATTCAGATATCAAAATCTGAATCCATGCACTGGAATCTGATGCACCGGCACTGGAAGTGTATCATCATCATTTAGGGTCTCTGTGATACTCTTTTTCTTGAATACATGAATTCCTTTGTTTACCCTGAGCATTGATGCAGGGAAAAGACAAATGAAAGACAATCTGAAGCCTTTAAGTGAGACTGCTGCCACCCTCGGTTTCTATTTCTCTCCAAATGAGAACAGATTAACTGTAATTAAATAATGCAGATTATACAGGACTATCCCACGGCCATTGTAGATTAGAGTGAATATGACAGGAAAGTGGATCGAAGTGTAATCTGTGTACATCTGGATGAATTAGGAGATAATCCGATGATGGTGTACATGGCCTGTAGTGGCCACAGAGCCTCATGTCCCTGCTCAGTAAGACAACATGCTCTTCAATAGACACAGAGAGAAGAGCACAATTAAAATGCTGTGGTCTAGTATACTTAAATAGATTTGCCCAAAAGTGCAGTCATATCTTCCTGTCTCTCCACATCCTGACAATCACAAGACAATTAAATATTTATTGCTCTTTTTTGCCCAGATTTCCAATGAGATTTCCTTCAAATGAAGCAATATTCCCATTCCTCTAAAATTAATCTAAAAGGGAGCCAAATTAGTTTAAAAGTTATTATTTCTCCCAGTATAATCCATCTTCAAACAGGAACGTAAGTATTTCATTTAGGAACCACCTTCTCCCAGGAGACATACAGTTTTTAGTTCTATAAGCAGTGTAGTATCTTCAACTCTGTGGGCAATCCTCTTTCAACTTTCTCCCTCAAAGCGGCTCAATCTCTCTGATGATAAGTAGGCCAACGCAGTATGCCACTCCGTCTTCATTCAGAATATCCCAATTATTATGTCATAATTATCAAGTCCTTCCTATGGAGGGTCTTTTAGTTCTTTTTACTCAGTAGTTGAATATGCCTTGTAGCACAGAAAAATTCATTTAGATAGAGATTTGATTTCTACAGCTTTCTCTAACTCCATTATAATTATGTTTTCTAAGAGTCACTTTTGGTATCCTTGATAAGTGATGGAAACAATGGCCAGTGGATATAGACTCCTCCCAAGCAACCAGAGAAGCGGCCCTCTGCATTCCAGAGGTGGGAGTACCACTGACTCCGGTCAAACTGAAAAAGAGGAGTATTTTGAAGGCTGGAATTCCGTGGAAGAAGTGTTTGACCAAGGAGAGGAATTCTCAGAGAGTGGCAGAATACTGATGCTGGGGAGGAGTTCAGGCCATCGTCTACACAAGGGGTTAGATGAATGGGACTAGAATAACAGACTGTGATTAAACTGAGTCAGGGTGACATGTAGGGTGTGCTCTGGTATGGCACATCCAGGACTGGTGGATTTATTTTGTATTTTTTTATTTCACCTTTATTTAACCAGGTAGGCTAGTTGAGAACAAGTTCTCATTTGCAACTGCGACCTGGCCAAGATTGTCACGCCCTGACCTTAGAGAGCTTTTTATGTCTCTATTTTGGGTTTGGTCAGGGTGTGATTTGGGTGGGCATTCTATGTTCTATTTTCTATGTTTTTGTATTTCTTAGTTTTGGCCGGGTATGGTTCTCAATCAGGGACAGCTGTCTATCGTTGTCTCTGATTGGGAACCATACTTAGGTAGCCCTTTTCCCTCCTTTCTGTGTGGGAAGTTGTCTTTGCTTGTGGCACTATTGCCCTTAAGCTTCACGGTCGTTTTTGTATTGTTTATGTCGGCGTCATCTTAATAAAAGGAATATATACGCTCACCACGCTGCGCTTTGGTCCAGTTCTTTCGGCGGCCGTGACAAAGATAAAGCAAAGCAGTTCGACACATACAACAACACAGCGTTACACATAGAATTAACAAACATACAATCAATAATACAGTAGAAAAAGTCTATATACAGTATGTGCAAATGAGGTAGGATAAGGGAGGTAAGGCAATAAATAAGCTATGGTGGTGAAGTAATTAAAATATAGCAATTATACACTGGAATGATAGATGTGCAGGAAAAATATATATATATATATGAATGTGCAAGTAGAGATATTGGGGTGCAAAGGAGCAAGATAAATAAATAAATACAGTATGGGGATGAGGTAGTTGGATGGGCTATTTACAGATGGGCTACGTACAGGTGCAGTGATCTGTGAGCTGCTCTGACAGCTGGGGCTTAAAGCTAGTGAGGGAGATATGAGTCTCCAGCTTCAGTGATTTTTGCAGTTCGTTCCAGTCATTGGCAGCAGAGAACTGGAAGGAAAGGCGGCCAAAGGAAGAATTGGCTTTGGGGGTGACCAGTGAGATATACCTGCTGGAGCGCGTGCTTTGGGTGGGTGCTGCTATAGTGACCAGTGAGCTGAGATAAGGTGGGGCTTTACCTAGCAGAGACTTGTAGATGACCTGAAGCCAGTGGGTTTGGCGACGAGTATGAAGCGAGGGCCAGCCAACGAGAGCGTACAGGTCGCAGTGGTGGGTAGTATATGGGGCTTTGGTGACAAAACGGATGGCACTGTGATAGACTGCATCCAATTTGTTGAGTAGAGTGTTGGAGGCTATTTTGTAAATGACATCGCCGAAGTCGAGGATCGGTAGGATGGTCAGTTTTACGAGGGTATGTTTGGCAGCATGAGTGAAGGATGCTTTGTTGCGAAATAGGAAGCCGATTCTAGATTTAATTTTCTATTGGAGATGCTTAATGTGGGTCTGGAAGGAGAGTTTACAGTCTAACCAGACACCTAGGTATTTGTAGTTGTCCACATATTCTAAGTCAGAACCGTCCAGAGTAGTGATGCTGGACAGGCGGGCAGGTGCAGGCAGCGATCGGTTGAAGAGCATGCATTTAGTTTTACTTGCATTTAAGAGCAGTTGGAGGCCATGGAAGGAGAGTAGTATGGCATTGAAGCTCCTCTGGAGGTTAGTTAACACAGTGTCCAAAGGAGGGCCAGATGTATACAGAATGGTGTCGTCTGCATAGAGGTGGATCAGAGAATCACCAGCAGCAAGAGCGACATCATTGATGTATACAGAGAAGAGAGTCGGCCCGAGAATTGAACCCTGTGGCACCCCCATAGAGACTGCCAGAGGTCCGGACAACAGGCCCTCCGATTTGACACACTGAACTCTATCAGAGAAGTAGTTGGTGAACCAGGCGAGGCAATCATTTGAGAAACCAAGGCTGTTGAGTCTGCCGATAAGAATGTGGTGATTGACAGAGTCAAAAGCCTTGGCCAGGTCGATGAATACGGCTGCACAGTAATGTCTCTTATCGATGGCGGTTATGATATCGTTTAGGACCTTGAGCGTGGCTGTGGTGCACCCATGACCAGCTCTGAAACCAGATTGCATAGCGGAGAAGGTACGGTGGGATTCGAAATGGTCGGTAATCTGTTTGTTAACTTGGCTTTTGAAGACCTTAGAAAGGCAGAGTAGGATAGATAATCATGTATGCTAATGTTTAAGTGTGAAAGATTGTGCATTAGCCATATCAGAATGTGAAAACATTATAGCCCTTGCAGTATCTTCAGGAACTTTTTAAGCACATACCCATCGCTCTGTTTCGTCAACTGAGTGGTTCACAGTAGGAGGGACAGCAGGTGTGATACTGGTATGGGAGTTGGCACAATGGGCTTTGGAGCTGTGAAGGACTGCTGTGGGAACTGTCCACTCTTCCATAATGCACTGCTCCAGATGGGAGCTGCCAATTGGCTCTAACGGTGATGCTGCCTGCAGGACCTCTGTATGCTACGCTGCTACGTAATGTAATGATTATGACAGGGGTAATTTCAAGGCAATTAAAGTTGGTCCAGGAATAAAGCAATGTAGGCTAATGGCTCCAATTGTGTTGCTACACAGCATAAAGAGAGAGGTGTGATTGGAGAGGACAATGGCCGCTTTGTGCTATCCCTTACAGTGATGCTCATTGTCGAAGTGTGTAAGTCTTGTTGACGGTGATTTGGCAGCTTGAGTTTCCATCTCTCAATATAAAAAGCGATGGATTAATTGAACGGGGCCTGTTTGTTCCAGGCCGTCGGCAGGGCAAGGAGATAATAAACGGGCCTTCTGCGATCCTGCGTTTGCTTTATTTGACGTGTTTTTTTGCGCCGCCATCTGTTCGACCTAGCTAGCTGCCTAATAAAGGGTTTTCTCTCTCTTATGCGCGCCCAAAGGAATTGAATATGCCAAGAGAAGTAGGGTGGCCGAACCGATACAGCTGCCGCATCCTCTGGTTTTCCTCGGGCACAGAATGGCTGTGAAAGAGAAGGGAGAAGGAGATTCAAATCTCTCGCCATGTTGACAATTAGCCAGTCCTTGTGTTTGAAATGCATCAAGGACATGTCACAATGAGTGTATTACTGTTTACTGAGGGGGAAATGGAAGAGGCCTGAAAAACTGAGCTGCATGTTCAGTTCACCAATGAATCAGTCGATACAACACCGCCTCACAATGCTCTCAGATAAGGTATTATTCATACCTTTCAATGGGGGAACTAGCTAGTAGAACACTGTTTTGATTGATTTCCACAGACTCTAAAAATGAACTGATTGAGGAGTTCCACATTATGTACTGGTGACTGCTTCATATACGAAGCTCTGGTCTTCATAAACTCTTTTGTTCCTTCATTGGAGTCCCTTGCCACACTACCATGTATTTTTTAGTTGTCTCACAGTATTCAGTGTGTGAATAAGAAACACCACTACTTGTTGTATGGCAAGGACATGAATCAGTCTACCAGCTCTGACAAGCTGCTCCTCTTTAAAACAATGAACGGCAGATGACCTCCCTCCCTCCACCCCCCCCTCTCCTCTTCCCTCATTCCCCAGCGCTGGGCTAGCGGTGACTGGAGGATATATTTAGAGCTTTTACAGCGAGTGATTGAGGCGGAATCACAGCGTAGCAATAGCGAGGGGCAGTCACTCTGGAGAGTCCCAGTGAGAAGCACAGACTGCTTCAGGACATAAATGAGGACAAGTGTCTCCTCCCTATCGGCTCAGAGATAAGTTCCCCTTCCTTCTCCCAACACTCCAGGCTTTTAACCACTCTTAGTTACACACACGGGTCAGGTCATCTGAAAACAGAGCCTCCCACTGCTGTATCTTGTGTAGTCCTCTGCTGATTCTATGGTGTGATGAGAGGGAAAGTTCCAGTCATACGGTGTAATCTGTCATGGACTGACGTCCCAGGGCCCCTCATCCATCAACGCGGAACGTTGTCATTATTGCACAGTCAACGCCACCACGACGGTTTGATGGACTTAACCGGAACTGGCTTTAACATCATGTCACAAAGCATGTTTGACAAACACGTAGAGACAGATCGAACTGTGACACCTTTCTGCTCTTCTGACATCTCACCGACCATACTCCTTTCACTGATATTATTACCACCCAAAGCTGCTGCTGAAGATGAATTAAAACAACGCTACATGAACAGTGTCAAAGGTCATATCTGAAGCATAGCAACCTCTTTTTTGGCCTTTAGAAGAATGCATGTAGGTTAAACTTATTACACAGTTTCAACATAGGATCTCTCTGTGGCGCTCTGTGATCCATGACTCATAGGTAAAGCCTGCAACTTCTAACCCTGACATTTCCCCATTGCCTCTATCAGATGTAATTCTAAAGACATGGGAGGATTAGCCCTGTTACAGCAGCCACCTTTAGCTGTTGGCTGTGGGTGTTTCATCTCGACCTGGCATAACCCTGTGATGAGGCACAGGCAGATGACAGTCTTGAATCATGCCGTTGAGGGCCGTGTGGTGCAGTGGCAGATGACAGTCTTTAATCATGCCGTTCAGGGCCGTGTGGTGCAGTGGCAGAGGCAGAGAGGGAAAGGAATTAAAGCACTTCACCAACGGTGACAGGGAATGATCCAAAGGGCGTCCTTGTTGTGAGGTCGTTAGTTAGTGCCGAGCCCGGGGCGGTGACAGCATCGGCTGGCATTGTCAGCGAGCCCACACTATGAGAGGGAAGGCGGGACCGGCTGAGAAAGGAGGAAACACAACAGGCCTAGAACTGGGTTCACATAATATTTGAGCGTTTGCTTGAACCTTTCTGGAGTTCCAGATGGACGGAGTTTGCACGTTTGGGACTATACAAGTGGGTCCAATGCGTCAGGCAAGTTCGAACAAGTACAGCTAAAGTATTTGAAATATTTCATTGACTATTTGAACCCAGGTCTACTGAGGGCTGAAAAGGAAGGAGGTTGAGAGGTTAGGAGGGCCGCTAATAGGACCTTGCAGGCAGTAGTGCTCATTGTCTGGGTCTGGTTCAAAGGCAGATCTCTCACTTACAGCCCATGGACTGAGCTGAGCCGGCATCAGTCTGGCTGCTGGTGAATGTCAGTCAGGTCTCCCAGAGTCCTCCTCTCTGTGTTCCTCTCATACAGCCTAGCCCGCCTAAAGGCTTCCATTGGTCTATTTTCTTCCTGTGATCCACTCTCTAGGCCCACAGTACAGTATTACATCACTGTCATACACTATATCTAGGGCCCTGTGTTTTGGACTATCATGTCCAAAACACAGGGCCTAGATTTGAACCTTTATTTAAAGCCTTTTCCAAAAAGGAGAATTACACCAAAAATGAAAGGAATTGTCTGAGGATGGTGCTGGAGGATGGTGCTGGAGGATTGGTTCTGGACCATCTGATATCAAAAGAAAAGGGCGCAGTTTGATGAAAAAATACAGTTCGTGTGACATGATTATCCAAAACATAGGGCCCTAACTATATAGTATCATATTTAGAAACAAGTAGACATTAATATTACTGGTGGTAGGCCCATGTTTCTTCTCTCCACCACCTAGTCCTAGAATGAATAACAGACAGAGCACTGAACAAATGACAAGACAACTTGATCCTTCAAAATGTGTGAGACTATGATACGCATGTTTCACAATAAAAGTATGTTTGTTTTTCTTTGGCAACAGTTGAACAGGCTCATGGTTTTGACAGGTATGAAGCTCTTTGACATTCATGATCACAGTAAAATGGATTAAAGTGGCAATATGTCATTTGTTGGGCGACCAGACCAAATTCACATAGAAATGTGAGTTATAGATCTATCATTCTACTTAAAAGCCTAAGAAGCGATAGATCTGTTATATGTGCTCTATTTCTATGCTTCCCGTTCAGTACCATTATTGTTTAATTGTGCTATACTTTACACAGGTGTGTGTTTGTCTAGTACCTTGCTGAGGCACTTAACCAGTGACATGATCAACTGAAAGGAAACTAAGCATAGTGGTGTGTGTTTAGCCATTAATAATGAGCTTATTGGAGGGAGAAACGATTAAGAGAACTATCAGACAGAGATAAGACACTCTCACTCTCCTACTTTGCATGAAGCAAAAATCAGACTAACATCAAACCTATTCTTTAAAAATTCCCTCTTCTTCTTCGGATCCTCTCTAATTAATGAGACTCAGGCCTGATTTTCTCTTCTGCTTCCCCCTTTCCTCCCACAGGTCTTTTGAAGAGGTGATGTGGGCTATGACAGGGGTGACACCTCGCCCCCTTCACCATCTTATCTGTTTTGAGGATGCTTCCCACCACAACTCTATAATTCATCCCTGAGTTCTGATTTATAACAGCTCGCAGCAGTGCATGTCGCTCACTGCTGGTCAATAAATATTTTCTTTGCCGAGATTAGATTGTTTCTGATGACCCAGATATTAAATCATGTTTCTTCTCCCAACCTCGTTTATGGTAGATTTTCTCAGAGAGAGAGGAGTCGAGAAGGAATGCTCTAGTTCAACAGTGACCCCTGCTGTAGAGACCCTCTTATTCCAGTGCTGAGATTGCAAGTTGACGTTTATTGTCATGAATCTTCCCCTGGAGGCAGAACTGAGCGATTTCTGCTAGATGGGCCAGCCGCAATGTCAAAATTGGTTATATTGTAAAAAATCATGAAAACAAAGATGTAAGGTTATGGTTAAGCATTGGGTTAGCAGTGTGGTTAAGGTTAGGGTTAAGGTTGGGTTCAAAATCTGATTTGATGACTTTGTGGCTGTGCCAGCTAGTGACCACTTTGCAGAGCTGCCTCCAGGGCAAGATTCATGACAACATTTAACACCAACCTGCATTGAGATTCCTACCAGGATGTATTACATCAGGTGACAGGATGTGCTGAAGGACAAAAGGCTATTCTGAAGTCGGAGACAATCCTCCCCAAAAGGAGATGTACTTATTTACTTGCTACTGAATTGGCTCCAGTATGACATTGTGTGACTTTGTCCATCCATGTTTTTGTCACTGACTGCAGTGTAGGGCAGAGTGGGGACAACAACTCATTCTTGTAGCTGTGTGGGCTAATATAGTCTAAATGTTTGCCTTGCGGTACGTTGAGCAAATGGCAAGTTGAGCAAATTGAAGTGTTTTCTTCCCAGGCTTAATGCAAGGCATTCACCAGGGTCGGGGGCCACCGTCACCGTCACATTTCTACCCGGTGGTGACAGTATGATATTCTTTGTGACTTTACTGATCCTGTCCTGCATGTGTGACCGCTCCATGTGTTTTATGTGGCTGGCCAGAGGTAAAGAATAATCACAGATTCCTGACGCCAGGGAAGATTTAAGGCTCTCGCCGTCAGCCCTGACCGCCAGACACTCAGAGAGGAGCAGCTGCCCTGGGCTTCCAACGAATTTATACTGAACATCATCCGCCTGTCATAGGCCTCCTCCTGTCCCACACAGTTGTTGCCCACCCACATGCACTACGAGTCAGCCTGTCAACCTCATTTATTCATGAATGCAATGAAAATAACTAACTTCTACACAGCCAAAACACTAGGCTTGATCAGATTACCATCACTACTAATATTTATCATCGAGGTATTGGAAGATCAAAGGCTTTTTCAGTGTAAGGCAGAACACTTACAGAGCCTTACTTACAAGCTGCGAGATACACTGGAGTGTGTGTTCAGTAGTTGTGAGTTTATGTTCATTAAATGATGTTGATTTAGACAGGCACCAGGGGGTTGTGGGTAGCCCAGAGCAGGAAGGCTTGAGTGCTGGTGTAAGAGGAGGTGCTTATCAGATCTCTCTAGCTCCCTAAAAGCTCCCAAAGAAATTGGGAGGCATTTCTAACAACGAAGGAAAATGCTCCTGTGTTTGAATAGGATGAAAATATGGGGGAAACCTTGGGTCCATTTCAAGTATTTCACTGAAGAGATATGTGACATGGGTTGCTACGCTACAGCACACCTAAAGCATAACTGACAGCTCAGCGAGGCAGACTGCTCGTTTACATTCAGGTCAAATCATACCATCAGCTTTCAGACTGAATGAGCTCTAAAAGCCTCTAGCGTTGTCTGAGCCACTGATGTCAACCACTTAAGATTCTGCTCAGACAATAAGGTAAAGATGAAACTTTCTCTACAGGGCCAGATAAAACTAAGCAAACGAATGTCAGACAAGGACATAGGAAAGTGGTCGATACCGTGCCGGTGCCCACAAGCGAGCAAGTTTGAGGATGACTTTCCATGTCACATGCAGCCAGGGGAATGGGATGGAGGGATAAAAAGGGGGGAGGAGGAAAGAGAGAGGGATGACATGGACAGTCATTACTTTAGTCCCTTCTCCTTCCTCTCAGGTAACCATCGGCTTTCTTATCTGGACAGGCTGATGTGAGGGCCCAGATACCCTCCTCTACCCTCGCTACATAGCCAAAACACACTTCTTGTCTACCAATGAGCTCACAGGATGGGAGACGGAAGGATGGCGTCATTCAGGGTGACAGGTAAGGTGATGGCGTCAGGGAGGTTGGCGCCATTCAGGGTGACAGGTAAGGTGATGGCGTCATTCAGGGTGACAGGTAAGGTGATGGCGTCAGGACTGTCAGTCTATGTCCTGACTTCGCCCTCTCCTCTGAAACTTTTATCACTCTCTATAAACTCAGAAACGAAGCTGAGGATCCCAAGAGGGAGAGACAGGCTGGCACAACTGTTGAATAAAATGGCCACCTCAAAAGGTTCATAAACTCACTAGGTTATTAAAGACGAATATCCAGACTATTCATCAATATACAAGTATTGCATTTTCACTGTGGAAATGTTAAAATTCACTGTAACACAAATCATATTGCCATTTGGGGAGTCTATTACTGGGGTGAGCTAGAGATGTAGGATCTTAATTTGAACAAGTTTTCTACAGCAGGAAAATAATCCTGCAGCAACAGTAAACCTGAATTATTATGTGGATTATAATTAATGGACATTTACAGTATGTAGGGGTTGATACATTTTTCGTAAGGAAAAATCTAATGGAAATGACAAACTTCATAAGCCTTTTTAAACCTAAAATAAAATGTTCTGCATTGCAGGAAGGTTCTCCTGCAACAGGGTGATCAAATTAAGATCCTACATCTGGGATGGACTGTAATGACCCACAAGTAATGAAACTATAGGACCACTGCTAACAAACCATTTACAGGGTCAGTACACTTTCTAGATCCGGTCACCTGAGCTGACCATAGACAATGTTGCAGTGTGAACCTTTGGGGACATTTCCCCAAAGGAGAGACAAATTGTTTGGGGAAATAAAACAAGGAATTATGGGTCTGAATGCAGAAGACCCAATCTCTTATCAGAGTAGCCCAGGGCAGTAGGCTTACCTCGGAGACACAGTGTGGGCTGAGGCTGGCCTGGCACTAACTATGCCTAGTTAAAAGTGGCAACCTGGCACTGGAAGAGAGACAGACATTCAGCTCAATAGTAACGTCTTGTCAGCGCTTTGATTCTACATTCACTACAGGAGATAAGACAGTGATAAGATAGTGTTGTGAAAATCACATGATTGCTTGTCTTTGAGGCCAGGCTGGATTGCTGCAAGCTAGAGACTGACTGAATAAGCATCTCTGTATAGCTCTCTTCCTCTGTCATTCTGTCTCTTTTTTCCCCCTCTCTCTTTCCCTCCATTTGCTGTGACTGTTTTTTCATGTAGGCGTACCCAGTGCACTCCGATCTCTGCTATGGGAGAAATATCCGTCCCTAATACCATGCTGACAGATTGCTTTCTGCTCGGAGAACGATAGCCCTCAAAGCGCCATTGCTAATTCCCCTGACATCACACACGCTCGGGGAAGAACTGCTCCACTTGATTCCCTATATCCTCAAAGAGACAACAACTTTAATAGTAGAGGTAAACCCCCAAAGGCTAGTAGCAACGTCCGCATCCCAACAACCAGCCTCGTCCAACAGCAGAGAGGAGACCCACATGAAAGACACACATGCGGAACAGAGAGGATGGAGATTATGATGGAGACACACATCAGAATGAGGAAGTCGTGTGAGATTACAGTTGTTGACTGTTATACTAACCACACATACCGCCAGCAGTACTGAGTAGACTAACATCTATCATTTGTTGATGGATATGTAGTGTGTAAGTTTAGTGCTCATAGCGAGTGCCCACTGGGCACAGACGTCAGTTCAACCTCTAGTTTTGATTTACATTTGGTTCAGTTGTCAACGAACGTGATTTCAACTTGAAATCAACAAAACATTTCACCATGTCATTGGATTTAGGTTAAACGTTGGCTAAAAAAAGACTAAATTACCTTATGTTGATGACTTTTTGCAAATCCAATCAGTTTTCCGCATTGATTCAACGTCATCGCATAGATTTTTTTCACTGAAATGACATAGAAACAACTTTGATTCAACCAGTGGGTGTGTTCTCCTCTATGGTGCTGTGTGTGAGAGGCTGAACAGGGAGAATAGACATGAGCAGCTCTCCCCCTATGGGCTTCATTAGATGGTTGGATATATCATTAGGAAAGTGCTGTTGGTTGTCTCTCTGCATCTTCTATTGAATAACAGGTAGAATGTAATCACGACAATGAAGAGACGCAGCGACAGAGAGACAGAGGAAGATCCTTTACATATTGCACTGTAATGATGTGCAGCGCTAGCCTGGTAATACACATACGCTCACGCTCACGCTCACGCTCACACTCACACTCACACTCACACTCACACTCACACACACACACACACACACACACACACACACACACACACACACACACACACTCAAGGACGCGTTCTTAACTCCGTCTCTTCCACTCCGTTCAGCTCATGCTGTCATTTTGTAATGAAGGGGGAGAAATGTGTCAGGGAATGATAGAACTGTGCTTGGCTTATTACAGACCTATTTGAAGTGGCCTATTTCGAGAGAACGCTGTCAGGGAAAGTGTTTTATTTTATTTTTATGGGTGTCGATGGGTAAATGGCATCTGCTATCTGTGCCAACCCTTGTCATGCCTTTGGGGATGGGATGGGACAGGGTCAATGATACGCCCTATGGCTATCAGTGGCGTGTATTCATGGATGCCATGGGAAGCCAAGCTTCCCCAAATATTTGACCAACAAAATAAATTAAGATTTCTATTTCGTCTCTCTCTGTGTTTCCATAATCTCCCGTCAATTTGCTTATTGGCTGTATTTCATCATTAAGGACTGCACTGCTATCAGATTAGTTTGTGTGGCCCATTCCAAATCAGCATCACAGCCCATGGGCTTTGGAGGAGTTCATGTGAAGAATTTGCTTCAAAGTGAAGATCAAAGTGAAGGTCAATGAATATGTGCACAAACGTACAGGGACACACACTGATGATACGCACTACAGAGCAGACGTTCATGGGTGCTTCTTGAATTACGGTGGCATTTGGGTATAGCATTTGGGAAAACATTTGCTGAATTTTTCTAGATTGTTTTTATTTAAATGAATTTGGGTATTGTACGTCTTACCATTCTAAATAAACTAATATGGTATCTACATGACTTTAAATAATTGTTACCCTTATGATAACATTGTGTCACCAGTAGGAATAGTAACACCAATGCTGGTAACATCAATGAGATATTTGAGGTAAATTAGGATTTTCGAAAATGGCGGCCACAAATGCTCAAATCTAAGGTCATCCAGCCTTTCCAAATAATGTAGTTTAAAGTTATGCCAGGCCATACTTGCGAACATTAGAATAAGATTAAGTGAAATCTTTTTCTGTCTCAAAATGCACATCAGCCAATTAAAATCGTTGATGTAGTTGCACGTGATCAAACGCTACACGTTAACTGTTTCCATTAGATAAAATGCACATTTAGCCCTATGCTAACCTGCACCGCTGGCCGTGGTTATATGTAGTTACAAATTCTGTATCAGCCAATTATATTTGTGAAAATAGTTGAACGTGATCCAACACTTGTTCATGAAAGCGTCCTCAACAGAAGTCCAACGGCACATTCAAATAGCTAGGATTGGAATCCCACATGAGTTTCCCCCCTATGAAATGTATAATTACATTTACTGTGTTAGTATGTTGAGAAAGGAGATGCAGCGAACATCTTGAAAGTGAAGATGAACAATACATTTAATGAGGAGCTGCATAATTCTTATGAACAAAGAAAGATGCGTCGTGGCACACGCCTTCCATGTCGTACATTATTTTCCATATAACGCATAGCCCCTCGTTGATTATCCTTCACATATATTACATAGAACCTTGTGACATATGCATTATTTGAATCGAGCATTGAGGACCAGCAGTGTACAGTGTTTTCCTTAAAACCTGTTGAGGACAGAGGGCGCTGTTTTCACTTTGGGGGAAAATCTTGCCCAATTTAAACGGCCTCGTACTCAATTCTTGCTCGTACAATATGCATATTATTATTACTATTGGATAGAAAACACTCTCTAGTTTCTAAAACCGTTTGAATTATATCTGTGAGTAAAACAGAACTCCTTTTGCAGCAAACTTCCTGACAGGAAGTGGAAAATCTGAAATCGATGCACTGTTCTAGGGCCTGCCTATTAAAGTCCTTGATATTTATTAGTTTAGATGCACTTCATACGTCTTCCACTAGATGTCGACAAGCAGTGAGAGAAGAAATTGAGTGTGTAACTTGATCTGGGCTCGAATAATAGCTCTTGGCATGACGTGTCACCAGTTTCCTGTTTTCTGGAGAGCGCGAGAAGGGACCTGGATTTGCCTTCTGATAAGCTGTCGTTATGGACGACTAATATCTCCGGCTTTGATTTTATTTGATACATGTGACAATATCATCGTAAAGTATGTTTTTTCAATATAGTTTAATCAGATTATTGAAATTTTTTCGGGAGTTTTGCCGTGTTCCGTTCTTTTAGTTTGTTGACGATGGAGAGATTCGCGCCACTTGGCAAGTGTGCTTGCTAAATCGAGAGGGAAAAAGGCCGTTCTAAAACCAAACAACGATTGTTCTGGACAAAGGACCCCTTGTACAACATTCTGATGGAAGATCAGCAAAAGTAGGACCCATTTTATGATGCTATTTCATATATCTGTCGAACATGTTGTACTAGTCGTTTGCGCCCAGATTTTGGGTACTTTCTCGCTATACCTAAGCTGGATGTCGTAATGAAGTTATTTTTAGAATTCTAACACGGTGATTGCATTAAGAACTAGTGTATCTATCATTTCCTATACAACATGTATTTTTTAGTTATGTTTATGAATAGTTATTTGGTCAGAATATGTGTGTCAGAAAAAGTGTCAGAAAAATATCCGGACGTTGTGGGAAAAATATGCTACGTTAGCACAATGTATAACCACTGATTTCAGCTCTAAATATGCACATTTTCGAACAAAACATAAGTGTATGTATAACCTGATGTTATAGGACTGTCATCTGATGAAGCTTATCAAGGTTAGTCAAAAAGTATATATCTTTTGCTGGTTTATTCGCTATCGCTAACGTGCCTATTGCTATCGCTAACGTGCCTTGATGAATGAATGCGGTAGTGTGGTAGGCTATTGTAGTAAGCTAATATAATGCTATATTGTGTTTTCGCTGTAAAACACTTAAAAAATCGGAAATATTGGCTGGATTCACAAGATGTTTGTCTTTAATTTGCTGTACACCATCGATTTTTCAGAAATGTTTTATGATGAGTATTTAGGTATTTGACGTTGGTGTCTGTAATTACTCTGGCTGCTTCGGTCCTATTTGTGACGGTAGCTGTGATGGTAGCTGCAATGTAAAACTGATTTATACCTCAAATATGCACATTTTTCGAACAAAACATAGATTTATTGTATAACATGTTATAAGACTGTCATCTGATGAAGTTGTTTCTTGGTTAGTTTGGTTGGTTCTTGGTTAGTTAGGTTGGCTTTGTGCATGCTACCTGTGCTGTGAAAAATGTCTGTCCTTTTTTGTATTTGGTGGTGAGCTAACATAAATATATGTGGTGTTTTCGCTGTAAAACATTTCAAAAATCGGACATGTTGACTGGATTCACAAGATGTGTATCTTTCATTTGCTGTATTGGACTTGTTAATGTGTGAAAGTTAAATATTTCTAAAAAATATCTTTTGAATTTCGCGCTCTGCCTTTTCAGTGGAATGTGGGAGGAGTTCCGCTAGCGGAACGCCAGAGCCAGACAGGTTAACAAAATTGTTTAACTCAAGGGGGGCTCGTACCCACGGTTAATTTGCACTATAATTTTAGAGTCAACAGCTTCAGCAGTGTGTGCCACCTGGAAGCAGTGACATAAATTATACATGGTTATTTGGTCCATAAGGCTCTTCGACATTTTACAATGTATGATGAACTTAAATGTTGTTATAGACCTCCGTTCTTTTTTTCTCGTAAAAGCACATGGATGTGTGTGAAATTAGCAAAACGTTGGATTTTGTCATACATGCGAAAATGTGCCTTTTTACTTTTGTCTAACGTTAGCAGCTAATAGCGTAATCAAGGACGCATCATGCAATATTGGCACTCTACACATGAGACAGACCAATTGGAACAAAAGTAAACATTCGAAGGTTTAAAATATCCCTCTGGTGGCCAAGTTGACCTATTTTAAGAAATGCCATTGGTTGATGGATATAAAGTCTAACATCTTTGATAGGCTGATGCAGAATTTGCTACTGATAATAATCAATGCCACCTGGTCGGGTTAGCGTAGGGATACATGTGCCAGTGTAACGGATGTGAAATGGCTAGCTAGTTAGCGGGTACGCGCTAATAGCGTTTCAATCAGTTACGTCACTTGCTCTGAAACCTAGAAGTAGTGTTTCCCCTTGCTCTGCAAGGGCCGCGGCTTTTGTGGAGCGATGGGTAACGACGCTTCGTGGGTGTCAGTTGTTGATGTGTGCAGAGGGTCCCTGGTTCGCGCCCGGGTCGGGGCGAGGGGACGTACTAAAGTTATACTGTTACACCAGGTTATGTAATGGGAACGAGGTGTTTGATCACGTACGTCAACGATTTGAATTAGCTGCATTTTGAGACCGAGAGAAAGTTTTAACTTTTTCTAATGTTTGCAAGTACAGCTCCATAGTATCCACGACTTGTACTCACCACGGATTGTTTGTTTGTGGACTGATTCTTAGAGTGTGCTCACTGGTCCGTTGTGCATAGTCATCCAGCAGATGCGCCCGCTCAGTAATTAGAATCTTCTGTTGAGGGTTAATTTTTATTAGTTGAATGTTTATGTGATATTATGTCCTGAGATATTGAAATGTATTGGGCATTAACATTTAAAATATTGATAAGTGGGTATTTACTTTGGAGTGACATGTTAATTGATTAAATACCTGTTTAGGTACATTTTGGATTAGTTGCTACTGTTAGGGGCTGGATCCACTATTTTACACACACACACACACACACACACACACACACACACACACACACACACACACACACACACACACACACACACACACACACACACACAATCTTGCATATTCTCACTATTTGATATACAGTGATATACAGTGCATAACGGAAAGTATTCAGACCCATTGACTTTTTCCACATATTGTTACGTTACAGCCTTATTCTAAAAATGATTAAATGATGTTTTCCCCTCATCAATCTACACACAATACACCATAATGACAAAGCAATAATAGGTTTTTAGAAATTTTTGCAAATTTATAAAAAATAAAAAACAGATAGGTTATTTACATGCAGTTGAAGTCGGAAGTTTACATACACTTCGGTTGGAGTCATTAAAACTCGTTTTTCAACCACTCCACAAATGTCTTGTTAACAAACTATAGTTTCGGCAAGTCGGTTAGGACATCTACTTTGTGTATGACACAAGTAATTTTTCCAACAATTGTTACAGACAGATTATTTCACTGTATCACAATTCCAGTGGGTCAGAAGTTTACATACACTAAGTTGACTGTGCCTTTAAACAGCTTGGAAAATTCCAGAAAATGATGTCATGGCTTTAGAAGCTTCTGATAGGCTAATTGACATCATTTGAGTCAATTGGAGGTGTACCTGTGCATGTATTTCAAGGCCTACCTTCAAACGCAGTGCCTCTTTGCTTGACATCATGGGAAAATCAAAAGAAATCAGCCAAGACCTTTTGGGTGCCTTTGGCCAAAGAGTTCAATCTTGGTTTCATCAGACCAGAGAATCTTGTTTCTCATGATCTGAGAGTTTTGGGTGCCTTTGGCAAACTCCAAGCAGGCTATCATGTGCCATTTACTGAGGAGTGGCTTCTGTCTGGCCACTACCATAAAGGCCTGATTGGTGGAGTGCTGCAGAGATTGTTGTCCTTCTGGAAGTTTCTCCCATCTCCACAGAGGACCTCTGGAGCTCTGTCAGAGTGACCATCGGGATCTTGGTCACCTCTCTGACCAAGGCCCTTTTCCCCCAATTGATCAGTTTGACCCGGCGGCCAGCTCTAGTGGCCTCCATCATTTAAGAATGATGGAGGCCACTGTGTTCTTGTGGACCTTCAATGCTGCAGACATTTTTTGGTACCCTTCCCCAGATCTGTGCTTCAACCCAATCCTGTCTCAGAGCTCTACGGACAATTCCTTATGAGTGGTATACAGTGCATTCGGAAAGCATTCAGACCCCTTGACTTTTGTTATGTTACAGCCTTATTCTAAAATTTATTAAATCATTTTTCCCCTCATCAATCTACACACAATTCAGCATAATGACAAAGCAATAACAGGTTTTTAGACATTTTTGCTAATTTATTTTTTTAAATGAACTGAAATACATTATATGTATTCAGACCTTTTGTTATGAGACTCGAAATTGAGCTCAGCTGCATCCTGTTTCCATTCATCATCCTCTTGTCTCATGGCGTCGTTTTTTACTCTGTCAACTCTGGGACCTTACATAGACAGATGTGTGCTTTTCCAAATAATATCCAATCAATTGGATTTACCACAGGTGGACTCCAAAACAAGTTGTAGAAACATCTCAAGGATGATTAATGGAAACAGGATGCAGCTGAGCTCAATTTCAAGTTTCATAACAGAAAGTCTGAATCCTTGCATTTGAAGTCGGAGGTTTACATACACCTTAGCCAAATACATTTAAACTCAGTTTTTCACAATTCCTGACATTTAATCCTAGTAAAAATTCCCTGTCTTAGGTCAGTTAGGATCACCACTTTATTTTAAGAATGTGAAATGTCAGAATAATAGTAGAGAGTGATTTATTTCAGCTTTTATTTCTTTCATCACATTCCCAGTGGGTCAGAAGTTTACATACACTCAATTAGTATTTGGTAGCATTGCCTTTAAATTGTTTAACTTGGGTAAAACGTTTTGGGTAGCCTTCCACAAGCTTCCCACAATGAGTTGGGTGAATTTTGTCCCATTCCTCCTGACAGAGCTGGTGTAACTGAGTCAGGTTTGTTTGCCTCCTTGCTCACACATGCTTTTTCAGTTCTGCCCACAAATTTTCTATAGGCTTGAGGTCAGGGCTTTGTGATGGCCACTCCAATACCTTGACTTTGTTGTCTTTAAGCCATTTTTCCACAACTTTGGAAGTATGCTTGGGGTCATTGTCCATTTGGAAGACCCTTTAACTTCCTGACTTATGTCTTGAGATGTTGCTTCAATATATCCACATTATTTTCCTACGTCATGATGCCATCTATTTGTGAAGTGCACCAGTCCCTCCTGCAGCAAAGCACCCCCACAACATGATGCTGCCACCCCCTTGCTTCACGGTTGGGATGGTGTTCTTCGGCTTGCAAGCCTCCCCCTTTTTCCTCCAATTATCACAATGGTCAGTATGGCCAAACAGTTCTATTTTTGTTTCATCAGACCAGAGGACATTTCTCCAAAAAGTACAATCTTTGTCCCCATGTGCAGTTGCAAACCTTAGTCTGGCTTTTTTATGGCAGTTTTGGAGCAGTGGCTTCTTCCTTGCTGAGCGGCCTTTCAGGTTATGTCAATATAGGACTCGTTTTACTGTGGATATAGATACTTTGTACCTTTATCCTCAAGCATCTTCACAATGTCCTTTGCTGTTGTTCTGGGATTGTTTTGCACTTTTCCCACCAAAGTACGTTCATCTCTAGGAGACAGAACGCGTCTCCTTCCTGAGCGGTATGACGGCTGCGTGGTCCCATGGTGCGTACTATTTGGTCCCACTTGCGTACTATTGTTTGTACAGATGAACGTGGTACCTTCAGGCGTTTGGAAATTGCTCCCAAGGATGAACCAGACTTGTGGAGGTCTACAATTTTTTTTTTGAGGTCTTGGCTGATTTCTTTAGATTTTCCCATGATGTCAAGCAAAGAGGCACGGAGTTTGAAGGGTAGGCCTTGAAATACACCCACAGGTACACCTCCAATTGACTCAAATGATGTCAATTAGCCTATCAGAATCTTCTAAAGCTATGACATAATTTTCTGGAATTTTCCGAGCCGTTTAAAGGCTCAGTCAACTTAGTGTATGTACATTTCTGTCCCACTGGAATTGTGATTAAGTGAAATAGTCTGTCTGTAAACAATTTTGAAAAATTACTTGTGTCATGCACAAAGTAGATGTCCTAACCAACTTGCCAAAACTATAGTTTGTTAACAAGAAATTTGTGGAGTGGTTGAAAAATTAGTTTTAATGACTCCAATTTGATTTGATTAGTCTGGTCAGTCTATCATGGCAAGAGCATGTTTTGTACACTCGGTGCACATATACATTGCTCATTCTGATATTTCTTAATTTCTTTCTTTATATTTTGTGGATTTTGTTTGTATTGCTAGTTATTACTGCACTTTTGGAGCTAGAAACACAAAACATTTCACTGCACATGTGATAACATGTGCAAATCTGTGTACGCGACCAATATTTTGATTTGATTTGTAATATTTCATCATGTGGTCTAGTAGGCAAACAGATCTGTAGACAGTTCCACCCCATCATCCATTTTGCATCTTAAATAATAAACTAACTATTCAATTGCTGGAGACACGTTGAAAAGCAAACACACTGGATAATTGAAATAGCTTCTGACAAACCCTACAATCTTTAATTAATTACACACTGTGATAACGTTAACAAAGAGGTAAACACTAATCAACACACACAGACTAATGAGGAGATGGACATGTAATTGGAGGCAAAAAGCAGCAGACCTCGGTTCAAATACTGTTTGAAATGCTCCAAATACTTTGAGCATTTGCTGAAGCCTGCGTGGAGCGCCAGATGGGCGTGGTTTACACTTATGAGACCATGTTTTCGTGGTTCCATTTCGCCAGGCAAGTTCAATCAACGAGAGCTTATGTTTTTGAAATGATTTCAAATACTATTTGAACCCAGCTCTGAACAGCAGAGACTTCCAAGAGACCTCCCTCATTTGAGCTACGAAGAGAATTTAAGTATATGTAACAAAGCAGTGGCTTGAGGTAATAGGGAGAGCCCCCCACTGTTTGTTTGCCAGAATATAGGAGAGGCAGGCACTCTGTGGGGAAATGGTTCTCTCTTCAGTCAACAACAACAACTGCAGAGAAGGAATACCAATGAGAAATTCATAACTAGGAATGCTGCCAAAAAAAAGAGCTCTCAAATTGTTGTCTAAATGGGTTCTGAAGTCCTCTCTCTATGTGTTGTCTAAAAGAAGCCAGAATTAAGTGTCGAGCTATGTGGTATTCATTTTCAATGAAGAATCCTCTGTTGTTTTTTACCATATACGTCTGGATGTGAGGGTTGAGTACACATTAGTCTGGGATCAAAAGGGAAGATGAGGCTGTGAAGTTACTCTAAATGCTAGCTAGCTGTAGATATGTACGACACTTCTTGTAAATCCAGATGATAGAGTCTGGCTTCTGCAGCAGGGTAGTACAAAACACAGGACATCCAATATCAAGATCAGTGTTCCAATGCATTAAACTGGCCATGCAAGTTCCCTGTCATCTTGTAATCCACAGATGAGTCATACTGCCAAGGGGCCTAGTTGAAAAGATGATGGTGTGTATGATGCAGGTGACCCCAGCTGCAGTGAGTCTTCCCACCCTGTGGAGGGCAGTGTCTACGCGACAGGCTGTTTTCACCACCATCAGTGTAACCTTACAATCATGAATCTGTCACAGCCCCTGAGTTCTGTTATTTTTCCTTATTTGTCACATAAGCATTATGTTGTGGTGTGTTGTCTGTCACAAAGCCAGACATGTTAGGAGAGTTTTTTAACGTGGAGAACAGCAGCACTTTGCAGGTGTGTCCAGTCGAGCCAGTGAGTATGTGTTAGCTCCAGCTCCAGACGAACAGCACTCAGACAGGCCGTAACTGGTATTTCAGAAGGATAAAGAGAGCGTGAGGGAGAGAGAGAGGGGGAGGAGAGGGAAAGCAGGGTATGGGGTCCTGAGCACTCAACTGGCTGCTTCTTAATTGAGTGGAGTTTCATGGCCCCCTCTCTAAGTACCACCTCTCTCTCACCTGAGTTCATGCCACACTTCTCACATTTTCTCTCCCTCTCTCACCTCTCTCTAGCTTGCTGTGTTCATCCCCACCATTTATCACATCTCTCTTCTTCTGTTTCTTCCTCCTATTCATTGTGTAGGGGTATTTATCAGAGAGAGGATAAGATAAGAACTGACCAGCATGAATGTTTTGGGTTGTTGTTGGTCCTGAGGTATGCTCTCAAAATACGGTTGATGTTTCAGTCCCTGATGAACTCACTCACCATCATCTGAGTTTATCCCCCTGAACTATTGACAGGAAGAGAGAGGGAGAGAGAGAGACAGGGAGATTAAGAGCACGTCAAGGGGTTCTGAGCAGTGCACTCACCTCACCTGCCTCTCACTTGAGTGGCCTTTCATAGGCTCCTCTGAGTGCCACCTCTCGCCCACCTGCTTCCGTGCCGCAATCTCTCTCTCTATTTCACTCTCTTCAGAGCTTGTTGTGTTTATCCCTACCATTGATCACGTCTCTCCGCCTCCTCTGTTTCTCCATGAAGAGGGGTAGGAGCGGAGCAGAATGAGTTTTGTGGGTTGTTGTCCGCGCTTTCAGAATAGTACTGATGTTTCTATCTGTGATTAACTTTGTCTCTCTCATCTCAGCTGCTATGGATGTAGTTTATATCAATATCCCTAACCTCAGTGAAAGTGACAGCTCCAAATTGCTCAAAAAGAGCTACAACTATCAGACTTTCTATCGGAAGTGGTTCTTTCAAACGGGCCCCTCGCGAGGCGGCTGCTGCTGCTGCTGCTGATGATCTAGCCCCGGCAGAAGGTCAGACTAACAATTTCAGCTCGATGGGTGGAAATGTCATGATATTACCCACACAGCCTGCAAAGGTCACATGGATCTGTGACTCTAAAACACAGCTGGGAAACACAGAGAGAGGAGAGGAGAGGTTGGTCGGTAGGCCGTCTGCCTGAGTGTCTGTCGCCACTTCAGTCCACTTCTAAAGAGCTCTCTTAGAGCAAAGTGTGCCATCGCCATAACTTCTCCCTCCTCTGCCCTCATTCAGAGCCATTTCACTCTCATAAACAACAAGGGGCGAGAGTGATGGTCGAGACTAGCCTAGCGCCATGCATAAAAGATGAGGCTGTAACACAGAGAATGATAGAGGCCTCTAGTGGCCAGAAGGCTGTATCAATATGAGCAGTGCCATTGAGGGCTTCCACCATTTCAATGTAGTCAACTGGGTGGGACTTTCAACTTCATTGACTGATCCCTCCTGCTGACCCTGTTGGAGTCAAGTCCAACCAGGTCATCAGGAGGGATCAGCCAATCATGAAGAAGAACATTTACTACCTCTGTTGTGGAAAATATTGAGTCAAATATTTGCACAGATACCGGAACTTGTAGATTCAGTTTAGACTTTACTACAGAGTAACAGAGCCGAGCCATTCCATGGAAAAAGCTAAATTCTCTAATCACAGAGTCCTGCCTTTATGGTATTCTGTCTTTGCATAACGTATAGAATCCCCTCCCTCTATACAAAAATAACTCCTCTTGACCTTTCTCCACCATTATCTTTCCGTCTCAGTTCTTGCTTGTTAACGTCCACATCTGACAGCTGTCTAGGTTATAATGGTAGCGGGCCCTGGTCATATATGTTCCATTCCCCATATAGCCACTCTGTCTCAGCACCTCAAAGTGAACAGTCCAAATACTGCCTGCTTCTATTGGAAATGTAGTCAAAGTCATGCGTTTTCTCCCACACTTCAAAATAGAGATTGCCTCAACTTTGTGTCTGAGAGAGAAGAGAGGACAGCATGGACTGGTGACTGGTGTCTCAGGAGTTTCTGAAGGAAATGGAAGGTAAAGTACAGACAAGGTGAGGAGAAACGAGGGAAAGTAAACTCTGCAGAATGTGGGACCAAAGGCACTCTCACACACAAGGATGACTGTGTGTGTGTGTGTGTGTGTGTGCGTGAATGATTATGCATTCCCCGCCCAGCCACAATCCCCATCTCTCAGGCCCACACAGGAGGAGGGAGAGAGAGAGAGGGAGGGAGGGATGACAGATCTCTCTCCCCTTGAGTGTCAGGGCCCTGGTCCCTGTGTGTGCAGATAACACACGCCGGGCTAATTAATTACCCACCGCCGCATACATCGTCCAGCACAAACATTCATAACAGTCACAGAGGCCTTCAGTACTGGGAGAGCCCCACACACGCTGCAGTTGCCTCTCAAGACAAAGTCAACTCACTCCTCCCCTCTGCAACTGGCGGCCTATGTCCCCAAAATGGAGAGGTGCTGAGGGTGACATTTCTCTGTTCAATCCTGTCATTTATCAATAGAACGAGCCATATTAATTTACTATCTATTTTTCACAAGGCTAGTGCTTCACCTGGGCGGAATTCTCTCTCCATCCAGACAAGAAAGCCTAGGAATGTATAGCTTCAACGTGTGAATACATTTTTGCGGCTACACTTGTTATTTACCAAGGCTGCTTGGTTGCTATCCTGTATCAGTTGAATCTTTCTGTGTGATTGTGTTGGCTCACCATCTCCTCCTCTTCCCACTCGTCTAGCAGTGAATCTTCACCATTATATACCTACTGATGGCTGAATTGAGATGAATCCTTACAGACCTGCTGTCCGAGGCTCTAGACTAAATTTTCCCTTTTCATTATCCAGAAAAATAAATAATCAGTTGCTTCCCATTTGTTATTTATGAAATACTTCGTCCTGTAGATCTTCACAGAATGAGAGAGGCAGATAAGAGGGTGTGTGTGTGTTATCTTCTTGATGCAAAAACAGACATAATGACCTGAAATTGATGGTTTATCAAGTTCTACAGTATAGGGAGATCAAACAGTGTGGAAAACACACATGTAAATGGTTACAGAATGAAAAACACGCTACATTGCTGCCCTGTCCTTGGATATTCAACTTGTCCTCATCAGCTCCACTATATCCTAAAGAACACAGGGTCTCTTGCTAAGCATGGACTCTGACAGCCAGGGCCCTGTTTGGACTGTTCCAGGCCCTTAGCTGTGACATGGCTTTATTCAAGTGCAGGAGTGGGGATCTCTGGGCCACAAAGCCCCGAGGCTCAGTAGTGGGGAAAAGACAGTGCCTTCAGTCAAAGTCTGATTTAAGAGAGAGCCCTGTCAAGGTTGCTCCCTCTCAGGGATGTCTGTCTGCTTCTCTCCCCTGTGTAGCCTCCCTCACAGAGGTAGATAGACAGGGTCCATGACATGCATCCATAACAACATGAGGTGCAGAGAGGCAGAGTTGTCTCAAAGGTGTGTGTGTATGTGTGTGTGTGTGTGTGTGTGTGTGTGTGTGTGTGTGGGTGTGTGTGTGTGTGTGTCCACTTGCTACTGGCTTTGCATAGTGATGTGTTATTCAAGTCCTTATTCCCCTCCTGATGCCTGTCTGCTTCGATCCTTGACTTTCCTCCAGAGAGAGAGAGAGAGAGAGAGAGAGAGAGAGAGAGAGAGAGAGAGAGAGAGAGAGAGAGAGAGAGAGGGCTGCCAGTCTGAGTCTCAGTGCACTAATCCATTGAGATTAGAAGTGACATAGGGGATCATTAACAGTACAGCCGTACACTGATCCCAGAACAGCAGTCACACGGCAGCTCCATTTTAATCCCCACCAACAGGACGAAACGGTGCCAGAGTTTTCACTGGCATCCATTTTCTTTTCACCTTCCTCCCTCTTAAATCTCTGCCTTTCCTCCAGAACTCTCATTACAGATCTGCATCTGCCTTGTCTGTGCCGCTGCCAACTAACGGATTCTCACTCCACTGAGTTCTGCACTGGCAGGCTCTAAGGACTCTCTCTCCCAGACCCACACACACTGCTGTCTCTGTCAAGGAGCTGTGAGGGGTACAGCTGAGGTGTATGTGGGGGTATGCTGGATAGGTTAATCTAGACCTGATTGGTTGAGAGATGGATCGTGCACTGGGATGATTCGATCTAAAGGGACCAATCTATCTAGGGAGAGATGAAGGAGAAAAGAGGGAGGTGGGACAGAGAGAAGAATTGAGTGTGTGGAAGAGAGTGAGCGAAAGAGGCAAAAAGAGAAGAGCAGAGAGAGAGGCTAGAGAGTAGAGAGAGAGGCGAGAGAGTAGAGGCGAGAGAGAAGCGAGAGAGGCAAGAGAGAGAGGAAGAGAGTAGAGTAGAGGCGAGAGAGAGAGAGACACCATTAGATCTTATTGCATACTTGGAGGTACAAAGGCTGTTTCACTGCTGCATACTATGCAAATTGCTTTCAGGGAGTAATCCATACTGTTAACACAAGCTGCTCATATTTAACACCATGTCATTACACCCCGAGGGAGATGATTAGAAAATGAAGCACTACACAGAAGTAACAGTCAACCACATACAGACATAAAGTCCATACACACAACCATATCGATATCAACAAGCCTGCCCTTGTCCCTGTAAGTGTGTCAGGCATGGTGTGGGCTCTACTGCTCTTATCCTCTCTCTGTGTGTGTGTGTGCTCACTACTGAACACAACGCATGTTCCCCTCGCGCGCCACTGATCCATGAAACACATTGGCCACTAGCAGCCAGACTCCTGGCTAAATCAACAGATGCAGCTCTCTCTCGCGCTCTCTTTGCAGGCAGTGTTTAACCTTTTCCTTCTCAGAGACGACCTATGAGAACAGAAAACTCAAACGAAAATCCATTCTCTCCTCCTCTGAAGGACCTCGGGTCTGTGGTGAAATCTCTCTGAATGGGTGGGTGGAGCACCGATTCATAAAGGAAGGCTGCAGTGTAACATTCAAAATATAAAGCAAAGGTAGGCTATCAGTTGGGACATCTGAATCATATTCAACCAATGCCTGCTGTTTGTTTGTTTACCTGTATTTGAGCCATGAACACTTACCTATTGCTCAACAAGTAATCTCATCATGTATATTTGATGATGTGACGGAAGGTATCTATTACAAGCCCTCTCAGTGAGAGGCCAACCACACACTAGGTGTTGACTGATGCCCAAGCATCACCTTCCACATTCAGTCTCTCTCGGGCTGTCACACAGGAAATGTTAGTAGCAAAGCAAATCAGAGCAATTTTCAAGGGATTAGGTTTTCAACTTCTAAAATGTCAATGGAAATTCAAATAGACTTGGCTGAGGGAGTGAAGGTGGCTGAAATAAGCAGGTAGGCTATGAAATGCATGCGCTATGCTGTGTGTGTAATCCTGAGAACAGAATATAATAGGGGAATATATGTTACACACATCTATGTAAACACTGTGACACACCCACGTGCACACGCAAAAAAAACACACACTTGTAAACACGGTATGACACTGAGCGTTCCCCGTACTCCCCGAGGCAGTGGATGAGTGTATCATCGATTCAGCAGCATCTCCACACCGCCATTACCAAAACAGACTAGAACGTCTCCTATTGATCTGTGTCCCCTGTACAGCCCCAGCCATGTGATTGGCTTATCACCTTGTGATTAAAGATACATTTCATAGCCATAATAAGATATTATCACCGCCTAGAGCCAGCCACTGCTTAATCCATTTAATATGCTTTTCTAATTACTAAAATGCAGGCAGAGAACAGATTGCATCAGAATGCAATTTATTTTCAAAATGTGGCCAGCTCACAGGCTGTCCCAAATAGCACCTTACAGTATATCCCTATGGGTCTTGGTCCAAAATAGTGCAGTATACAGGGAATAGGGTACCATTTGTCCTGCACCCTAAAACAATACATCGTCCATTTCATTCTCAGCCCTGTGTTGCACCTGTGACAGGGTTTTCAATGAGTGTCTGACAGACCGAGGAGGATTTCTCAGAAATGGGAGGCTGGTGTGGATTGATTGATAAACAGTAAGACATGATCGCCTTTGTGGGAAACAAGTGGGTATTGTGGAGCTGTAATCAGATCGATAAGGAGGGCTGTGGGAGACAAATACAACACTCCACATACGGATCAATGGCTGTTTACACCGACTGACCGCACGCACACACACACTCGATGGGATCAACAGTACACAATAGTCACTTGTTGAAACTACAGGTAAGATGAGAACCAGTGATAAATAATTTATTTGAAAATATTGAGCGTTTTTTTTTTTCAATTTGCTTAACTGGTGCTGCTGATGCAAACTGGAGCAAAGCTTCTGTTGGTTGGGATTGTAGGCTACCACACAATCCATCAAATCAGAGTCTATAGTTGGCATAACATTTTTGCCTTGCAGACATAAACAGATTTTTCTAAGGGTCTGACATAACCTGTCAAGTGTTCTTGTAAGCTTGATGTGTAAACTGGTTTACATGACAACCACTGAAATGTTGTTCCTTATTTAATGGACATCTGTTCAGTTTCTCAACCACTTTCCACCAGAATAAACAACCTTGTGAAGAATTCCACTTCAGACCTGTAGCTGGAACACATCTACTGTGATGAAATGAAATGATACTGCAGCAAATGGGTACATGCATTAGTGCACTCTGTAGCGAACCATAGCAAACTGTTTCGAAACTAAAACGAGTTTCTATTGGCGAATTCAGGTAGGTCCCGCCCCGTTTGTTTCCATTTGGTTCCAAGCGAATACACTCCTGTTCCCACAGAGAGGCTGTGGTGTCCAGTGGAGCAGAGTTTCCCTCTCCCCGTGCACATTTTGGTTTTTGCCCTATCGCTACACAGCTGATTAAAGTAATCAAAGCTTGATAGTTGGTTATTTGAATCAGCTGTGTCAAATCAAAAACATGCTCCCAAGTGGGGGCACATCCTTGGTTGATGTGCCGTTTCCACGGGCAACCAGTGTCCTTATCACATGGAGAGAGGGTTGCTATGCCAGAAAGCCAGAGCGGGCTCAGATAGCCTTCCTCTGCATTATATTTTGAATGTAACTATAAATTGGGTACTCTGGATCATATTCAACCAATGCTTCCTGTTTGTTGACATGTATGAGCCATGAACATGTGTCTATTGCTCAACAGGTACAGTAATCTCATCATGTGTGTGTGTGTATATATATATATATATTTTATTTATTTAACTAGGCAAGTCAGAACAAATACTTATTTACAATGACGGCCTAGAAACAATGGTCAGTAGCAGAACGACAGATTTTTACCTTGTCAGCTCGGGGATTTGATCTAGCAACCTTTCGGTTACTAGTCCAACGCTCGAACCACTATGTTACCTGCTGCCCCAAATGTATATTTGATGATGTGAAGGAGGGCATCTATTACATGCCCAAGCATCACCTTCCACATTCAGTCTCTCTCAGACTGGCACACAGGAAATGTTAGAAGCAAGGCAAATCAGAGCACATTTCAAGGGATATGTCTTCGATTTTTAAAATGGAAATTCAAATAGACTTGGCTGAGGGAGTGAAGAGCCCATACTGCCATCTAGTGGCTAAGATATAAGCAGATTGTACTCTATATTTCATGGACTAACATTAAGAACACCTTACTAATATTGAGTTGCACTCCCCTTATGCCCTCAGAACAACCTCAACTTGCCAGGGCCTGGACTCTACAAAAGGTGTTGAAAGCGTTGCACAGGGATGCTGGCCCATGGTGACTCCAATGCTTCCCACAGTTGTGTCAAGTTGGGTGGTGGACAATTGTTATTTTTATTTTTTTTAAATGTAATCCCTTTTTCTCCCCAATTTTATGATTTCGATCTTGTTTCATCGCTGCAACTCCCCAACGGGCTCGGGAGAGGTGAAGGTCGAGTCATGCATCCTCCAAAACATGACCCGCAAAACCACGCTTCTTAACACCCGCCCACACCAATGTGTCGGAGGAAACAGTTCACCTGACGAACGGAAGTCAGCCTGCAAGCGCCCGCCACGCCACAAGGAGTCACTAGAGCACGATGAGCCAAGTAAAGCCCCCCCTCCGGCCAAACTAACCCTAACCCTAACCCGGACAACGTTGGGCTAATTGTGCGCCGCCCTATGGGATCGAACCCCAGGCTGTAGTGATGCCGCAATACTGTGATGCAGTGTCTTAGACCACTGCACTACTGGGGAGGCTTGGTGGACCATTCTTGATACACACGGGAAACAGTTGGGCGCAAAAATCCCAGGAGCTTAGCAGTTCTTGACACAAACCGGTGCCCCTGGCACCTACTACCATACCCTGTTCAAATGCACTTAAATATTTTATCTTGCCCATTCACCCTCTGAATGGCACACATACACCATCTATGTGTCAATGCTTAAACATCCTTCTTTAACCTGTCTCCTCCCCTTCATCTACTCTCATTGAAGTAGATTTAACAGGTGTCATCAATAAGGGATCATAGCATTCACCTGGTCAGACTATGTCATGGAAAGAGCAGGTGTTCCTAATGTTTGTACACTGTAGATATATTATGCTGTGCGTGTAATCCCGTGAACAGAATATAATAGGGGAATATATGTTGATTGATAAACAGTAAGACATGATTCCCTTTGTGGGAAACAAGTGGGTATTGTGGAGCTGTAATCGATAAGGAGGGTTGCGTGAGACAAATACAACATTCCACATGCTTCCCATCTGGAGCAAGCAAAGCTTCTGTTGGTTGGGATTGTAGGCTACCACACAATCAACCAAATCCAAGTCGATAGTTGGCGTACCATTTTGCTGTGCAGAGATACACAGATCTTTTTATTTTTTCTAAGGGTCTGACATGAAGCGGGACATGTAAACATGAAGTGTTAACTGGTGTACATGACAACCACTGAAACTGTTCCTTATCAAGTGAAAGGACATCTGTTCATTTTCTCAACCACTTTTCACCACAAACAATCCTGTGAAGAATTCCACTTCAGACCTTCAGCTGGAACACATGAGGAATTTAAATGATACTGTGGCAAACGGGTGTATGCATTCATGCACACTGTAGCAAACCGTAGTAAAGCGTTGAAAAACAAGTTTCTATTGGTGAATGAAGGTAGGTTCCACCCTGTTTCGTCCCATTTACTTACATTTGGTTCCCAGTAAATACACCCCTGTTCTCACAGAGAGGCTGTGGTGTCCAGTGTTTGTTGGCTCCCATGCACGTCCTTGCTTGATGTGCCGTTTCCACTGGCAACAGGGTCCTTATGACATGGAGAGGGCTGCTATGCCATAGAGCCAGAGCGGGCTCAGATAGGGGGCTTTAAATAGCCATCTGTAGATTACTACTCCGATCTGGCTGGCCAAGACAAGTGTTAACTGCCTAGGGCGATGTGAGCACCCTCCAAACAAATATCCCTGCCCTGTCTGGCCTAAATAACTCCCTGAAATAACCCTGACTTACACACCTCTAGCCCTCTCATTCATGCCCAGTTAGGGCCAGAATGGTACACACATTTCAGTAGCCTGATGGTCTGTTTAGCAGAATGGGCTGAATGTGTTTATTGCCTGTTGACATGGTTTGATTCTGATGAGATATCTTTTGATTTTTTTTTTTTTTTACACTTGCTTCAATAAGATAGTGACAAGATATTGTTGTGAAGGCGTAGATCATAGTTCTTCTGACTAACTGCAGTTCTATTTGCAACAGGCCACCATAGCTTGTCTGACTGACTTTGGCTTGGTTTCAATTGACTTCTTTAAGCTATGTTTAAAACAAGCGTTTTAGTCGTTTCCATGAATTGCATGGAGTCCTTTCCACTCACCACACTGCAGCCCTAGAGACCAATTAATGGTTAGAAGACCCACAGGGTGGACCATTAGTAGATGCTTACCAAGCATTAGCATCTCCTTCTCAATTCCCCCTAAAAGGCTGTTATGTTGTTTGAAGGTTATTTTTGTGTTCAGGATGACAAAAGTTTATAATGAAATCCTATTTGGACGGTGAATTTAAACTTGGATCTGAACCATCATCTTCCTTTGATGTCGTTATCAATCTAATCTCACACAAGCCCTTTTCTTCAACCCTCACACTGAAAAACAGCCGACTCGTCAAGAAATGATGAAGACAGAAAGATGGCTTACTGTTAACACATGAATGGGTGCTCTGAATAGCAGGAAGCGTCTCTGCAAACAGAAAACAATTATTCCAAGGTGGTTACAGAAGGGTGAGAGGGATTTAATAAGAGTTTACAGTTCTGATGCGAGTTGGGATAGGAGGAGACGGCCGTGCAGTCTCAATCAACACGCTCATTAGTCAGAGCACATTATAGAACTATTGAAAAGACACGTGAGATATTAATAACCATTCAACACTACTTCACAGACCAGTTTGGTCTGAGATCCCATTGTTTACAAAATATATTCTGTTTTTCTTGAAATATACATCTTGTCCACTGAATGAATAGATTATAAAAATGCACTATAAAAATAACTTGACAAAAAATGTAAAAATACATATTTTGAAGGGAATGACAATTATTGGCACTTCCTTCTTGGGATTGGTTGACTGCTCCAGTGATATGATGCAGCTTTGTTATGGTTACATCAGCATTTATTGGCCAATCCTTTAGTGAGAAAAATCAATGCTGTCATGCTGATGAAGATAGCATAGCCGTGCCTTTATTACATACAGTGAGAGGTTACATCTCTCTACGCCAGGGGGTGCTATAGTAGTCTGACTCCAGGGGGTGCTATAGCCTATGAGTCAGGTGGTCTGCTGTCGAGTCCACAGCCATTGTTCAAGCCTGTCTAAAACTGTAAAACTATACTGTAGAACAAGTGTGAAAGTGCCAATCTATTTCAATCCATCTCAAACCCTGATTACAGGCTAAATACTTAGCAATCATTGCACCTCATTATCAGACTCAGAACAGTATGATTACTGTAGCTTTACCTTGGAAAGGACCCAAACCCACCATTAGCAGCAGCCTAAGTGCTAGACACCCTGAGCACTCAGTGAATGGTTTACAGTAACACCCCAATCCTCTCTCTCTTTCACTCTCTACAGACACAGCCTGGTCTCATAGCCTAGACGTACCATAGTAAATGTAAATCCGGGTCACTCAAATTAGTATGATATGTAACCATGCCTAACGTAACATAAGACAGAAGTTTACAACCCCCTAGAGTCGACTAACACACTGGTGCATCAATCTAAGTTACATAACAAAAACAATCCCCATCAAATCAGTCAGTTGAAGCTTGAGGTATCAGTTGTTTTGCATTGCATGTGTCTCAATCCACCTCATCTTCCAGTGTCGCACTTCTGTATCTGCGGTGAAAGGTGGCAGAGCTAGAGCTGTGTTTTTCAGACAATGAGACATCCTGAAAATTGGTCTTCAAATCAAATGTTATGTCTTACACGCCCTTAACCAACAATGCAGTTCAAAAAAGAGTTAATACAAATATTTACTAAATAAACTAAAGTAAAAATCAACATTGATTACATAACAATTACGAGGCAATATACACAATGGGTACCGGTACCGAGTCAATGTGCGGGGTTACAGGTTAATCGAGGTCATTTGTAAAGTGACTATGTAAATAGTCTGGGTGGCCATTTGATTAGTTTAGTTGTTCAGCAGTCTTATGGCTTGGGGGTAGAAGCTGTTAAGAAGCCTATTGGTCCTAGACTTGGCTCTCCGGTACTGCTTGCCGTGCGGAAGCAGAGAGAACAGTCTATGACTTGGGTGACTGGAGTCTTTGACAATTTGTTGGGCCTTTCTCTGACACCGCCTAGTATATAGGTCCTGGATGTCAGGAAGCTTGGCTCCAGTGATGTACTGGGCCGTAAGCACTACCCTCTGTAGCGCCTTCCGGTCAGATGCCGAGCAGTTGCCATACCAGGCGGTAATGCAACCAGTCAGTCTTCTCAAGTACATGTCTGTAGCGTCTAAACGGTTTGACCTACAAAACTATTATGACCACTCTATGGAGGTTCTCGTGAGGTGCTCAACGACCTCCACAAGTGTCACAGAACTCGTCAATGTAACCGTTACCGGTTTAAAAAAATTAATGGAAGTATGAAGGTAGTTTTGTGCCTAACCAAAAAAAGGGGTTAAATACCGGTCAAAAGTTTTAGAACGGTAGTACATCTCACATTTGGACTCCAGACCAAAGGACAGACTTCCACTGGTCTAATGTCCATTGTTCGTGTCTCTTGGCCCAAGCAAGTGTGTTCTTATTGGTGTCCTTTAGTAGTGATTTCTTTGCAGCAATTCGACCATGAAGGCCTGATTCACACAGTCACCTCTGAACAGTTGATGCTGAGATGTGTCTGTTACTTGAACTCTGTAAAGCATTTATTTGGGCTGCAATTTCTGAGGCTGGTAACTCTAATGAACTTATCCTCTGCAGCAGAGGTCACTCTGGGTCTTCCATTCCTGTGGCAGTTCTCATGAGAGCCAGTTTCATCATAGCGCTTGATGGTTTTTGCGACTGCACTTGAATAAGCTTTCAAAGTTCACTGACCTTCATGTCTAAATAGTAATGATGGACTGTCGTTTCTCTTTGCTTATTTGAGCTGTTCTTGCCATAATATGGACTTGGTCTTTTATCAAATAGGGCTATCTTCTGTATACCACCCCTACTTTGTCACAACACAACTGATTGGCTCAAATGCATTAAGAAGGAAATAAATTCCACAAACTAACTTTTAACAAGCCACACCTGTTAATTGAAATGCATTCCAGGTGACTACCTCATGAAGCTGGTTGAGAGAATGCCAAGTGTGCAAAGCTGTCATCAAGGCAAAGGGTGGCTACTTTGAAGGAAACAAAATATATTTTGATTTGTTTAACACTTTTTTGGTTACTATGATTCCATATGTTATTTAATAGTTTTGATGTCTTCATTATTATTCTACAATGTATAAAATAGTAAAAATAAAGAAACCCTTGAATGAGTAGGTAATTTAGTATGAATGAGTAGGTAAAAAACTTTTGACCGGTAGTGTATATGTGAATATATATATATATTTCCTGAGATTTAGGGACAGACACTTAACCTTGTTTCCTATGATACATTTTTTTAAACTCTCCTTTTTGCAATTTATGAATGTTATTCAATGCATTTCTATGGGCTTTAGTAGTAAAGGCCAAAATCAATATTTTATCGAATAATAGTTAAATTAGCTAAATTATCCAGTATGACCATCTTAAAACAATTCCATATTTCAGCTTAGCACCCCCCCTCAACATCTTACACTAAAAATTGAAGGCAAAAACAAAAGGAGGGTAGTTGGTCGGGCGCATAATGTGAATGTCTAGCAAACCAAATGTTGTGTGTTCAAATCTCATCACGGACAACTTCAGTATTTTAGCTAATTAGCAACTTTTCAACTTACAACTTTTTAGTTACTTATGTTCGGTAACCCTTCCCTTAACCCTTTATCCTAACTCCTATCCTTAACCCTAACCCCTAGACTAGCTAACGTTAGCCAGCTAGCTAACATTATCCACCTAGTTAACACTAACCACCTAGTTAACGTTAGCCACAACCAATTTTTTACAAATTAATGCATACTATACGAAATATCTTACTAAAAGCGGTGTCTCGGATTTACGTACAGAATAATATGAAATGCTCTGACACCAGGTTGACAGACAACTCTTCCAGTAAAAACACCAAAGAGGCCCGTAAACAATCATGCAATGCCATGAATAATGAAAGTAAATTGCTCCAGACATTAAAATAGACGTGGGAGCTGGACAGAGAGGTTGATAATTACTGGCTCTGTGTTATGTAATGGTAGCCTATTGATTTCTGCTTTGCCTTGGGAAGATTTTTCCTTTTTATTTATTATTAGGCATCAGGTTCCAGTGGCTCTAAATGGCCAATTATCTTCTGAAATATAGATGGGCTTCTCTCTGGCTCCATGCATCCATTAGGCCCCATCTATTCATGATGCATAGAGGATGAATATTAATTAAGGATCTACGTGTTGGAACATATCTGGATGCATTAGCAATGCCATTATCCTCCTTTACTGTATTGGATGATTTGAATAATTTACATTTGTACAGCACTTTTCATTATAGAGCAAAGTGCATTGTAAAAGAAACAGAAACAAAATGGAAACAACGAGACAGGGTAAACAACAAAGACAGCTGACGCTACACGGGACAAGGACACCAAGGAGCACAGCTATCAACAGAAGGCCGTCCTAAAGAGAAAGGTCTTTAGGCCCGTTTTAAAAGGAGCCTTCAGGCAGTAGTATTTATTAGGATCCCCAACTAGCAGCTGCCGAGGCAGTGGCTACTCTTCCTGGGATCCAAACAGGAATCAAAAACATAAAATACATAGCACTACATTTATGTTACAATTGACCATTTAGCAGACGCTCCCATCCAGAGCGACCCACAGCTAGTGCATTAATCTCAAGACAACCAGGCGAGACAGCAGCATATCACAGTCGTATCGCATTATCACTACATAATACAATACAACATACACAGTGCCCCTTCATGTTTTTGAATCGGGTTTTATTTCAAGCTTGAGTTACCTGGGGTGGCAGAGTAGTCATGGCACTATTTAATACTGTGCGTTTCCCAGCTTCTGTTCTTGACCTGGGGACTGTAAAAAGACCTCTGGTTGCATCTCGCGTGGTACCGATGAGTGTCTGAACGGTGTGCAAACAGCTTGAACAGACAGTTCGGTACCTTCAACAACTTGCAAAGGCCAATAGTGATGCAGTCAGTGTCTCCTCAACTTTGAGCCAGGAGAGATTGACATGCATGTTGACATTTTCCCTCCGTGTACATCTAAGTGCAATACGTGCTGCTCTGTTCTGGACCAACTACAAATCGCATATGTCCTTTGCCACACATCTGGACAGTAGTCTAGGTGCGACAAAACAAGGGCCTGTGGGACCTGTCTGGTTGATTGAGATGTCAAGAAAGCAGAGCAACGCCTTATCATGGACAGATCTCTTCCTATTTTAGCAACCATTGAGTCCATACGTTTTGACCATGACAGCTTGCTATCTAGGGTTATACCCAGCAGTTTAGTCTCCTCAACTTGCTCAATGGCCACATTATTCAATAATAGATGTAGATGAGGTTTAGGTTTGATTTGTCCGAAATAAGATGTTTTTAGTTTGAGCTATTTAGCACCAGCCTATTGTCATGACTGTCCTGTGAGGATCTGAATGGGTCAGATCAGCTCGGCAATGGATGACAATAACCAGACCCTCTCTCACCCACAGAAGAGGGGAGGAGGGAACTACTGCCGGTTCCACAGCTCACACCCTGTCGTAAATTAAAGGAGAGGGGATCTAGGGTTTTCCCCGCCAGCATTAACCAAAGGAATGTTTTTGTTAACAGTCTTCCCGCCGAAACTCTAACACATTCTAAAGCGAATATTGGAACAATATTTCTAACATAAGAACGTAGGGACAGGTCAGAAATTATCTATAGAAAACTGTCATATTGTTTTTTATTTTGTGATTAAAGGTTATAAAGGAAACTAACATGGAAAATATGTCCCCTTTATCTGTCAAGTTTCCATCCTTAACGTTGTCTATGAAATATGAAAAATGAATGTATTTTTGTTAAGATGGGAATGTGATTTTAGGAGGTATAAGAGAATCTCTCCTATAAATTGTGCATAGTAAGAAGCCACGCTCCGAGTGAGGTCAGATTGATGGAACCGTCCCTTCGGCCAGAGTGCAAAAAAGGATTGGTAACAGAAATGAACATTAGACGAGAAAAGCGTGGAGCTGAACTTTGAACCTCAACACGAGGTGAAGGAAATAAACTTACCTCCCAGAGTAGACCAAAACTTCGCCAGGCTGCAGCTGCACGTGTAAAGGGGTCCAAACTGACTATCAACACGAGGTGGAGAGAGGAGAAAACTCCCCTCTCGGACAATTACTGGTATACTGATTGACTGGTAGACTGATTAGCTGTCTTGAGTCGAATATCTAGAAAAGAGAATCTAAGGTGGGACCATCCTACTACTCTTCAAATCCTACTTTACTACTCTTCTCAAATCACCTTAGTACACTACTCTCATCACCCTGAGGGAACCATCAACACGGCTAGCTAGCTATCTTCCCAGGAGCATCTTCCAGAGTGAACAACAGTAGAAGAGACGGGTCCGGACCCTTTCGGACAATCCGTGCCGCTGAAAGGCCAACCAATCACCCTTCCTAAGGAGGGCTAGTTCCGACAGAGATAAGGCATTCACATGTAAATACATTCATGATTTTTTACTCAAATGGGTGGCGGTTCATGTGCAAAGTATATGATTACTGTGAGAATAGTTCTAAAATGTATCAACGATAAGTGTCCCCTTTTCTCTCTCTCTCTCCTCTTCATTCTCTGTGTAACAAGCCGCCATATGTTGTCGGTCCGTTAACACGAGAAACAGGTCCCTAAGTTAATAAATAAATAAACCAATTTGTGTAGTACTGAATCATAATTAAGGCTTGGCTTTTGCAGATGCATGAGGTTACGACTGTTCAGACTGATGATAAGAGGTAATGATTGTTTTATGGGTGTGATAGGAACAGACCTTTAGAGTTTAATTCGGGAGATGGTAACCCTTTAAACAACCGCTCTCGTGGTGCCCCAAATCCTAATGAGTTAATCGTTACATGATTCTTTTAAAATCGGGTAACAATTAAGCATAGTTGATTAAATAAATAACAGTCATCAGATTATTGAATGTAAAGTCACGACACTATTGCTAGTGACACATTTTAAAACTGACTGTAGCTCTCTGTTAAAGGTGTCAGTTATTTATTTTACTGTTGTAGCTGACGTGTATAATTTTTAGTCGTCATCGTACATAGACACACGGGCTTTATTCAAGGTCAGTGGAAGGTCATTAGTAAAAACAGAAAACAATAATGCACCCACCCCACAACTTTGTTTTTACACTGCTGCTATTCGCTGTTTATTATCTATGCAAAGCCACTTTACAAATTACCTTGACAAACCTGTAGCCTCACACATTGACTCAGTCCCAGTACCCCCTGTATATAGCCTCGTCATTGTTATGTACATTTCTTGTGTTATTTTTGATTGATTTGATTTCTTTACTTTATTTAGTAAATATTTTAGTAACTCTTTTTTGAACTGCATTGTTGGTTAAGGGCTTGTAAGTAAGCATTTCACGGTAACTTCTGTACACCTGTTGTATTTGTCGCATGTGACAAATACAATTTGATTTGAGGTTTCCATAAAAGAAAACACTGTGTTCTATTAGATAGGCAACTCTCCAACCATGATAAGACAGAGGATGGAAATCCATAACACCTACGTTAATCCGGCAGTCGGTTATGATCAATGATAGTTTTTTCAAATGTTTGCTAAACACCGGGAACAGGCTGATTGGTCAGCTGTTTGAACCATTAAAAAAGATGCCCAGGGTCCCTGCTCAGCTGCGTGAACATGCCTTAGGTATGCTGCAAGGAGGCATGAGAACTGCATGAGACGCCTAAGACAGCGCTACAGGGAGACAGGACGGACAGCTGATCGTCCTCGCAGTGGCAGACCACGTGTAACACCTGCACAGGATCGGTACATCCGAACATCACACCTGCGGGACAGGTACAGGATGGCAACAACAACTGCCCGAGTTACACCAGGAACGCACAATCCTTCCATCAGTGCTCAGACTGTCCGCATTAGGCTGAGAGAGGCTGGACTGAGGGCTTGTAGGCCTGTTGTAAAGGCAGGTCCTCACCAGACATCACCGGCAACAACGCCGCCTACGGGCACAAACCCACCGTTGCTGGACCAGACAGGACTGGCAAAAGTGCTTTTCGCTGACGAGTCGCGGTTTTGTCTCACCAGGGGTGATGGTCAGATTCCCGTTTATCGTCGAAGGAATGAGCGTTACACCGAAGCCTGTACTCTGGAGCGGGATCGATTTGGATGTGGAGGGTCCGTCATGGTCTGGGGCGGTGTGTCACAGCATCATCGGACTGAGCTTGTTGTCATTGCAGGCAATCTCAACGCTGTGCGTTACAGGGAAGACATCCTCCTCCCTCATGTGGTACCCTTCCTGCAGGCTCATCCTGACATGACCCTCCATCATGACAATGCCACACTGCTCCTTCTGCGTGTGATTGCGCAAGACAGGAATGTCAGTGTTCTGCCATGGCCAGCGAAGAGCCCGGATCTCAATCTCATTGAGCACGTCTGGGACCTGTCAGATCGGAGGGTGACTGCCATTCCCCCCAGAACTGTCCGGGAACTTGCAGGTGCCTTGGTGGAAGAGTGGGGTAACATCTCACAGCAAGAACTAGCAAATCTGGTGCAGTACGAGGAGATGCACTGCAGTACTTAATGCAGCTGGTGGTCACACCAGATACTGACTGTTACTTTTGATTTTGACCCCTCCCCCTTTGTTCAGGGATACATTATTCCATTTCTGTGAGTCACATGTCTGTGGAACTTGTTCAGTTTATGTCTCAGTTGTTGAATCTTATGTTCATACAAATACTTACACATGTTAAGTTTGCTGAAAATAAAAACAGTGAGGACGTTTCTTTTTTGGCTGAGTTTAGGAGTCAATGTATTCCGCTACCAACCTCAGTAATTTACCATCCATGTTGTCGGCACCAGATGGTTTGTCCTTATTGATAATATTATTGCTATCACCTCTTCCACACTAACTTTGCGTTATTTAAAACTACAGTCCTTGTCTTTCGTTATTTGGTCCGTTATGCATGGATATTTAGGCTCAGCATTTGTTTGCATGTAAATCCCACAATTTGCTAATCTTGTCAATAAAAAAGTTATTAAAAGTGGTTGCAATATTAAAGGGTTTTGTTATGAACAAGCCATCTGCCTCAATGATGGATGGGGCTAGATTTAGTTTGTTTTTCTTGCCTAGAATTATATTTAAGGTACTCTAGAGCTTTTTACTATCATTGTTCCGTAGTATAGTTTCTTCTTGTTTTTGTTAGTTACGTGATTTCTCAATTTACAGTATGTTTTCCAATCTGCTGTGTTGCCAGATTTATTTGCTATTCCCTTTGCTTCATCCCTCTCAGCCCTGGAGTTTATCAATTCATTGAGATTTGGCAGTTCTAACAATCCGTTTCTTGATGGGTGCATGACTATCAATAACCGGAAGAAGCAATTTAAGAAGCAAATGGTCAGAGAAGGCATTCCATATCATATTTACAGTGGGCTATTAGGCTACTTAGCTTGGCTGAAGTAGGTGCTCTGGTCTGAGTACAACCCATCACTGTCTGGAAGGAGAAACCTGACTCCAACTCCAAAGGGCTTCCAGTAGCAATCAGCCTGAGAGGTATAGTTACACCAGCCAGGTCGCAAGCGTCCTTACAAAGTGGACAGTTTGGTTTCTATGAGCATAGTACACAAACAAATACATGACATCACCATTGCCCCATGTTTCCAAAGTAGGACAAAACAAGTACATGAGCCATAATCTTTCACATAATGAATGATTCATTCACAGGAAATCAGCAGAGGACCGCCCACGGACAGACAGAGAGCGGGAGCTTGAGAGTTCCTCAGCGGTGGCCCAGTGAGCAGCCATAGTGGTAGGCCAAACTACACCGCCTGGCTCCGGACTTCAACTTCAATAAGCCTTTGCGGCAGCCTGGTGGGCACAAACTCCTGTACGGAGGTAGGTAACCCTTGACCCTCCATGACCACCACCCTACCCCAGCCAGCCATGCAGCTCATGTGACTGGGCCGTTTTTTGATTTCACCTTTATTTAACCAGGTAGGCTAGTTGAGAACAAGTTCTCATTTACAACTGCGACCTGGCCAAGATAAAGCAAAGCAGTGCGACACAAACAAGACAGAGTTACACATGGAATAAACAAGCATACAGTCAATAACACAATAGAAAAAAAATTAGGTCTATATACAGTGTGTGCAAATGGCATGAGGAGGTAAGGCAATAAATAGGCCATAGTAGCTTAGTATGGTATGGGTTGTTGGTCAGCCCAGGCAGTGGGCACACAGGAATGTTAAGAGTCTGCAAAGGCTGTTTAATCCCAGGCATTTTACATCAAAGCACAGAGAGCTAACTCTCCCTGGACTATTGTTCAGGCTGCAGCAAGGAGTGGATGGGGTGTGAGAGCTGGAACTGTTCCAAACACATCTGGGTCCCTGGGCTCTCTGTACCGAGGCCTGTGGAGAAGATGGGTTCTTTATCACACACGCGCTTGTGTTATGGATTTGATGTGGGTGGTGGTGGCATAGTGTAGTACACACGCATTACTAGATTTAGGCACACACTGCAGTGGAGAAGTGATCAGTGAATCTGTTGGTGTTTCTGCATCAAACTAAATTAAGCATTATCACATAGCAGTCAAGGACAGGAGAGAATGAATGAGAACTGGAAAAAGAACTGGAAAAAAGCGGAATAAAAAAGTTAGAAATGACAACATTGCTTAATGCTGTTGTGACGATTACGTGAAGCGCTTTTCTTGGCTCAATGCATACACTCTACTTAAGGAGACGTGCTGTCATTGATAATAAAAAAGAATAAAAATATATTTTTTTACTAAATCTTGGGTCGGCGTCATTCTTCAATTTGCCCCGTAGAATCACATGACCGCTTCGTCACAAAGGCCCAATGTTCAATATGCAGAAAATAGCTCAGTGACGAACGACGGCGTCTTACGTCCCATCATTTCCAAACACATAGAAACATCAGGAGCTATTTATAACACGTCTGTTCTCCACTGAGCTGAAGGAGATGCCTGTCTAAAGGAATATCTCTGCCTGTTGCCATGGAGCCCAGCGTCGATGACATCACGGGGAGAGGACGAAGATGAAAGTAACAAAGATCAGGTGACGTGTTGTGGGGGGGCTGGGGAAAAAAAGATAAGCAAGGAGCATAACCAAAGGCTGTATAGTAACACACAGATAAAGTAGTATGTTGATATCACACGTTTGTTTAACTATCATTGTGGGGACCAAACAATTGATTCCCATTAAAAATCATTTTTGTGGGGTGGAGAAATGCTTTCAGTTTTAAAGCTAATTCCCTGCAATTCTACACATCATGCCATGACTAATGCCATGTTAATGATATCCAAGTGAGAGTGACTAACAAAATCAAAAAATGGGGGACCCCGTGGAGGTCAGGGTCCCTGGGCACGTGCCCTGTGTGCCTGGTCGGTATTCGGCCATGATTACTACAAAAATAGACAGCTGGCTAGACTAACTTCCCAATCAACATTTATTTTCCTGACATGGCTAATTGATTGACTGCCACGCTAAAACTATGCCACATCTGTGAAAAAACTAAAATCCTTCAGGGAAACACTGTCTCACACACACACACACACACACACACACACACACACACACACACACACAGGAAGAGAGAACATCCATGCACAATATCAACAGGTCCTCTGATTGGTAATAACAGGAGAACTGGTAAGACCAGGGTTGGTCAGCTGTGGACAGTTTCCAGGCGTTGGAAAGTGACATTGATCAATTTATCCTTCTCATGTCACAGCTTCAGTGGTGTATCATATAGTATCTTAACTGGTTTTGAATTGCTAATAGCCACACTGATACTGTGCACTGACTATAGTCTCCAATCAGCTGTGCTCTATATGGACATGCAGAAGTGTGTGTTGGTGCTCCCCATCCATGAAGGTGAATGTGTCTACACCGGTAGACTGAAAGCAAAATATTGCAGAGTGTGTGTGTGTGTGTGTGTGTGTGTGTGTACGTGCGAGTGAATACAGCATCCCATAGTGACTTGGAGGTGGCAGCCAGACAGACAAAATGTGGCTAGTTTAACTACGTGGCCGGTCCAACACAACCACCACCGGGACCAGATCCCACAGATAAGCCTGTCTTCTCCCTCCTGCGGCCAGCTGCTTCATACAGAGATACCAGACACAGTAAACAAAGAGTCAACGCTGTACAGTTCCAGGCAGCACAGGAATAATGTGTCCATTGTTCTGTCACACACACAACAACCTCCCTCTGTTCTTCAGCGTTACCCATTCATTAACAGTGTCACTATTGTTTTACAGTGTTTCACACCGAAGCTGCTGCGGGGGTGCTATAAATATCTCCCGCCAACCGTGGCGCCCATGGGAGCCAAATCCCGGAGCCCAGCTTCACATAAATACATCTTCCTCCCTATGTCCGTCACACATCTGTCTCTCCCTCCTCTGTCATATTGTAATAACAGCTAAACTATGCAAATGTAGCTTTCCCATACAGACACGCTGCCACAGGGATGTGCACACATCTATAGATGCAAATCAGCGTGTCTATCATGTGCACACATTATGCAAACTATGGTGCCCAACCCAGTCCTTAGAAAGTTCTTAGAGAACGGAGATCCCCGGGTGAAAGACAATCTGGCCAGGGATGTATGGAGGAAGCAGTGAATGCTCCACAGCGTTAAAGGCTTGTGTGGCTGCTAACGGGCATCTGTGCCAGTCCAATGCCTCCTTGGGATCCCCTGAGGTGGCCCAGATCTGACTTGGGATATGGGAAGGCACAAGAGCGTGTCACAGAAGTGGACAGTAGTGGTCTCTGCCTATGTATAGTGCTAACTCATTTACATTGCTAACAGTGTTTCTGGGATAACATCTATGACCAATACAAATGTCAGTTAAGGTTAACAAGTTCACACGATATGGAAACTGAGTAGGTGTGTCTCACACACAATGTTGATTCAACCAGTGTGCCCCCAGTTGGGAGGTTACTGAGGAGATCCCACCATAGAGGAGGTTATAAAGAACCTGTAAACTACATGAATGCATTTTGTTTCCCCCGAAAACCCAAACCAACGATAGCCCTGCAGGGTAATCTGGCTAATGAGATTAGAGAAAAGAGATTTTTTTTAAATTACTATGACTAAACATGTCACCATGGCCACTGACCAGACTCTGCCTCTCCTCAAGTCACCCACAACCCAATGACAACAGGCTGTCAATCATTCAACAAACAGCAGTGCCACACTCCAGACAGCTGTATATTCAAACAGACAGGGAAATGCCACCGGAGGAGAATAATCTAGAGACAAAGAGAATTGTTTGTCAGTTTCCTTGATCACACACACTATGATCTGATGTGTTTTATATGTGTTTGTGCCAACCACTCAAGAAACACTTGAATTTCAAAAATGTTACACTACTAAAAGTTAAGGAATAAAGACACTGGGAATTAGCATTGTGGAAAAATCACTCCCGTTATACCACTGTTTCACAGTGAAGTGTGTCACACCATGTGAAGTAAAACAAAAGTGAAACAGAAGGATTCATTTTGGGGTTTCCCCAGCTAACTGGATATGGCAGCCAGTGTGACATCAACATGGCATAAAGAAACAGTCTTGTAAGACATAACAATGATGACATAAGGATGACTACATAAGGATGACTACATGACATAAGGATGAATAGATGAGGATGACTACATGACATAAGGATGAATAGATGAGGGTGACTACATGACATAAGGATGAATAGATGAGGGTGACTACATGACGTAAGGATGAATAGATGAGGGTGACGAGAGGAAATTCTCAAACTCACCTGCAGTAAGTTGACTCCCTCCCCCTTTTCACCAACTAACTCAGGAGAGCACTGAAGACGCCAGGTTCACTGAATGGTTTGTAAAGGGTTTTATTAGCAAAATAAGGGAATAAGTGTACAAAGGCTCCCCGTCTGTTGGAGAACACACAAACAGCTGTGGCTGGTTACAGACAATAACCATGCGTTTGTTCCCCATCCATTTTTACTTTACAATTGTGATTCTGCAGTGATCGCAGAGACCAAGTCCCCGAAGCCACCTTAAGTAAAGCTTAAAATATACAGTAAAATATGACTCCGATTCTGTATGACTCCTATTCTGTAATTCCACAGCATAACGTAAGCTCCTTGACCTAGGTAGGGTTCATATTGGATATGGTGTACTGTTAAAAACCACATCCCTTTGTCAGTATGGGACAGCCTGTGGGCAGGGCTGTGTTGGTCACCATCGAGACACACATACACACCTTTGGACCACGGGGAATCTCGCCACTAAATTGGTTGGGAATGTGCACAAAAGATTGTTAATATCCCTCAGGAAACGTTTCACCTTTTATGTTGGAACGATTTCAGCTGGCAAATGTTTTTTTTTTGCAATTTGGTCAGTGACTGCAGAGAAAAAGGACATGAGCTCAAATAAAATCCTTTTCCCCTAACAATTGGGGAGGGAGAATTTATATTTTCACCAAAAGGCAAGCTTCCTTTTCCAGAGAGGGCTTAAAAAAGGAACAAACTAAATAAAACAAGCTTGCTCTTCCCAAAAAAGAAAAAAGTGTGAAAATGATTTTACAACGACACAAACATCCAACACAAATGTTTTAACGCTAATTCAAAATGTTCCAAGACAAAAACATAAATAAATCCGTTAAAAGTGGCATATAGTACAGCAATGGTCCATAATTGATTCTCCCCACTCAGATTCTTGTGAACTTCTCCCCGAAAACGCACATTATGCTGGCTTTTCACCGCCTAGAGAGAGAAAGAGCGAGAAATAGAGAAAGAGTGAGAGAAATAGACACCATTAGATATTATTGTATGCTTGGGGGTACAAAAGGCCGTTCCATTCAAATATCCTTAAAATATTGTTTGACCATGCCATGATCATCTCCCAAACATCTTAATGGAGCAGAACATTTAATTAGGCTCCCGAATGAAGAGGGCCTTGATTTGAGCTGATTAGATTTAACAAGCGTTTGATCATGAAAGGGTTAAACTGCATCTGAGGCAGCCTGGAAGCAGCGCAACTTGGAACAAATCAAATACGTCAACTGATTTTAAAACGTTTGAAGTTGGATGCCAGTCGTCAGGAGGTAGAGATACACACGACAACAAGAGCTCCTGTGGATAACTTTCACCATCTGGGAAAGCTAGCATACTAGTTTAGCATACTGGCAATGTGGATAATACCGTGCAGCCTTCCTGAAACCGGCCTTGGCTATAACTGCAGCATGCTTGTGTAACGGATCTCAGTGTGCTGCTAACAGTTTGGCTTCCTCCACTCTCCCTGTCCCCATACTGGGCTCGAACCAGTGATCCTCTGCTTCGCAAACACACGTGACCTCCCACCTTGACAACGTACCAACCGTTTGAGCTATCGAACTGGTGGCTGCGACATTTGAAGCTCGCTGTGGAGTGAGCATACGTTATGTTTGTAAGTCCTCAACACTGGCACTGTGAGCACTCATGGCAGCCACCAGTCAGACATGTGCCCTCAACCATGTAGCCCCAACATCGATCCCCCAGCACTTTACACATACGAACACAAGTTCACAGGTCTGCAGTGCGTGGGCAGGGCTATGTTGCACAAGGAGAAGCGATGAGAAGGGAGAGAGAGGGAAAGATTGATGGAGAAAGGGAACGGAAAAAAAGGTGCGCTCACCAGAAATCTTCCATCGATCAAATCCAGGTCTTAGAAGAGTCCACAATCCTTCAGGTTGTTCTTGATGATGACGTCAGTGACGGCGTCGAAAACAAACTGCACGTTCTTGGTGTCGGTGGCGCAGGTGAAGTGGGTGTAGATCTCCTTGGTGTCCTTCCTCTTGTTCAGGTCCTCAAACTGACACTGGATGTAGGCCGCAGCTTCCTCGTATGTGTTGGAGCCTGGCCGCAAGACAAGAAAACCCCCACATTTCTAATGACTTTCCTCATAAGGCGTAATCCCAGCCTCTACTTCAGGCATTATCACTATGTCATGAATTGATGTCAATAGGAGACGAAGTGAGAATTCAACTGAAGTGCAAGACAGTACATCAACTCAGCAAAAAAAGAAACATCCTCACTGCATTTATTTTTAGCAAACTTAACATGTGTATAATATCTGAACAAAGGGAGAGGGGTCAAAATCAAAAGTAACAGTCAGTATCTGGTGTGGCCACCAGCTGCATTAAGTACTGCAGTTAATCTCCTCCTCATGGACTGCACCAGATTTGGCAGTTCTTGCTGTGAGATGTTACCCCACTCTTCCACCAAGGCACCAGCAAGTTCCCGGACATTCCTGGGGGGAATGGCCCTAGCCCTCACCCTCCGATCCAACAGGACCCAGACGTGCTCAATGGGATTGAGATCCGGGCTCTTCGCTGGCCATGGCAGAACACTAACATTCCTGTCTTGCAGGAAATAACGCACAGAACGAGCAGTATGGCTGGTGGCATTGTCATGCTGGAGGGTCATGTCAGGATGAGCCTGCAGGAAGGGTACGACATAAGGGAGGAGGATGTCTTCCCTGTAACGCACAGCGTTGAGATTGCCTGCAATGACAACAAGCTCAGTCCGATGATGCTGTGACACACCACCCCCAGACCATGACAGACCCTCCACCTCGACCCCGCTCCAGAGTACTGGCCACGGTGTAACGCTCATTCCTTTGACGATAAACGCAAATCCGACTATCAACCCTGGTGAGACAAAACCGCGACTCGTCAGAGAAGAGCACTTTTTGCCAGTCCTGTCTGGTCCATCGACGGTGGGTTTGTGCCCATAGGCGGCGCTGTTGCCGGTGATGTCTGGTGAGGACCTGCCTTACAACAGGCCTACAAGCCCTCAGTCCAGCCTCTCTCAGCCTATTGCGTGCGGACAGTCTGAGCACTGATGGAGGGATTGTACGTTCCTGTTGTAACTCGAGCAGTTGTTGCCGCCATCCTGTACCTGTCCTGCAGGTGTGACGTTCGGATGTATCGATCCTGTGCAGGTGTTGCACGTGGTCTGCCACTGCGAGGACGATAAGCTGTCCGTCCTGTCTCCCTGTAGTGCTGTCTTAGGCGTCTCACAGTACGGACATTGCAATTTATTGCCCTGGCCACATCTGCAGTCCTCATGCCTCCTTGCAGCATGCCTAAGGCACGTTCACACAGATGAGCAGGGACCCTGGGCATCTTTATTTTGGTGTTTTTCAGAGTCAGTAGAAAGGCCTCTTTAGTGTCCTAAGTTTTCACAACTGTGACCTTAATTGCCTACCGTCTGTAAGCTGTTAGTGTCTTAATGACCGTTCCACAGGTGCATGTTCATTAATTGTTTATGGTTCATTGAAAAAGCATGGGAAAGTGTTTAAACCCTTTACAATGAAGATCTGTGAAGTTCTTAGGGATAGCCCCCTTTTTTTTCAATATTCGCCTAAAATGACATACCCAAATCTTTAAAAAAAAAATAAAAAAAATGGTAGAAGTGACTCATGTCTGTTGAACGTCTCCTGTTACAACACTGATGCGGTGGAACATACCATCTGCATATGTTCAGTAACTACAGTATATTACCAGCGCTATATGTTTATATGAGATCCTCTTTCCACTCATGTAGAAATTCAATTATATTTGTTCAGGTGTGCAACTGACAAAGAAATCATTGAAAATGTACAGAAAACTCCAGCGATAAGTCACACACAATTCACAGTTATCCGCAATCATTCTATAAAACAGTCTACCATGGCTGGTTGGCTGTGTTACTGTACCTGCGTATTCTGGGTAACAGATAGTTAGAGGACTCTTCTTGATCTTCTCCTCAAACAGGTCTTTCTTGTTGAGGAAGAGGATGATGGAGGTGTCTGTGAACCACTTGTTGTTACAGATGGAGTCAAACAGCTTCATGCTCTCATGCATCCGGTTCTGGGGCGAGAAGAAGGGCAACATTGGACAATGGCTTTTGTGGGGCTTCGAGCTACAGGCCTTCATCTGCACTGATGTGGAAAAACGGACAGGTGAAAGCAAAACACCTGCTAGGACGTCCACCATATTGATTTATCCTATGTTTTCAGATCAGTACAGATGAAGGAAAGGAGTTGAGGAGAGAAAGCCTCTTTAGACTATCGAGATATACTCAGAAACATGTTTGGACTCGTAGAGACAGTTTCACAGACCCAGAATGAAGCACTAAAATGCATGTTCAATGTAAATATTATATTGAGAACGATTTTTTGTTCAGGATTTGGCTGGTTTCATACAGATATACAGTAGTCAAAAGTTTGGACACACTACTCATTCCAGAGTTAGCTTTATGGAATAATAGTGAAGAGATCAAAACTATGAAATAACACATATGGAATCATATAGTAGTATAGTATATATAGTACATATAGTGTATATATAGTAACCAAACAATCTTCAACAAATCAAAATATATTTTATATTTTTCAAAGTAGCCACTTTTTTCCTTGACAGTTTTGCACACTTGGCATTCTCTCAACCAGCTTCATGAGGTAGTCACCTGGAATGCATTTCAATTAACAGGTGTGGCTTGTTAAAAGTTAGTTTGTGGAATTTATTTCCTTCTTAATGCATTTGAGCCAATCAGTTGTGTTGTGACAAAGTAGGGGTGGTATACAGAAGATAGCCCTATTTGATAAAAGACCAATTTCATATTATGGCAAGAACAACTCAAATAAGCAAAGAGAAATGATAGTCCATCATTCATTTAAGACATGAAGGTAAGTCAATCCGTGAAAGTTCAAGAACTTTGAAAGTTTCTTCAAGTGCAGTCGCAAAAACCATCAAATGCTATGATGAAACTGCTACAGGAATGGAAGACCCAGAGTGACCTCTGCTGCAGAGCATAAGTTCATTAGAGTTATTAACCTCAGAAATTGCAGCCCAAATAAATGCTTCACAGAGTTCAAGTAACAGACACATCTCAACATCAACTGTTCAGAGGAGACTGCGTGAATTCAGGCCTTCATGGTCGAATTGCTGCAAAGAAACCACTACTAAAGGACACCAATTAGAATAGACTTGCTTGGGCCAAGAGACACGAGCAATGGACATCAGACCGGTGGAAATCTGTCCTTTGGTCTGATGAGTCCAAATTTGAGATGTTTGGTTCCAACCGCCGTGTCTTTGTGAGACGCAGAGTAGGTGAACGGATGACCTCCGCATGTGTGGTTTCCACCATGAAGCATGGAGGAGGTGATGCGATGGTGTGGGGGTGCTTTGCTGGTGACACCGTCAGTGATTTATTTAGAATTCAAGGCACACTTAACCAGCATGGCTACCAGAGCATTCTGCAGGGATACGCCATCCCATCTGGTTCGCGCTTAGTGGGACTATCATTTGTTTTTCAACAGGACAATAACACAACACCTCCAGGCTGTGTAAGGGCTATTTGACTAAGAAGGAGAGTGATGGAGTGCTGCATCAGATCACCCAACCTCAACCCAATTGAGATGGTTTGGGATGAGTTGGACCGCAGAGTGAAGGAAAAGCAGCCAACAAGTGCTCAGCGTATGTGGGAACTCCTTCAAGACTGTTGGAATTGCATTCCAGGTGAAGCTGGTTGAGAGAATGCCAAGCGTGTACAAAGCTGTTATCAAGGCAAAGGGTGGCTACTTTGAAGAATCTAAAATATATTTTCATTTGTTTAACACTTTCTTGGTTACTACATGATTCCATGTGTTATTTCATAGTTTTGATGTCTTCACTATTATTCTACAATGTAGAAAATAGTAAAAATAAAGAAACACTTGAATAGGTGTTTCCAAACTTTTGACTGGTACTGTCCATGTACTCTTATGTAATGTCCATCGTTGGACAGGAACTCACCATCTCCTCATCTTCAGCCAGCACCAGATCATAGTCGCTGAGCGCCACACAGAAGATGATGGCAGTGACACCCTCGAAGCAGTGGATCCACTTCTTCCTCTCTGACCTCTGACCTCCAACATCAAACATCCTGAGGAGGAAGTGGCGGATAATGCACCAGACAATGTAAATGGAGTATGTTTCAAGGCATGTCGCACACAGGACAAACAACTTTATTGGCCATTGGCCACTAGAGAAAACATAGAGCTGTGGCCTGGGGCTCTGGGTTTAAGTGTTAGATGGTTAAACAGGCCACCAGGTGGAAATGACAGAGAATACATGCGTTTTTCTTTTTTTGGAGGCTTTTCTGTGTTGTGGAGAGATGGTATACAGTAGAAATGTTCAACACAGAATAAAATATTTAGAAAGTAGGGTATAATTTTTTGTAGGGTATAAATGAATACACTTTGTTAAATGTAATGTTTTTGTATTTTAAATAACATATTCTTGTTTATACCCTTACCAATTTGCACTTTGAGCTGTATAACCCATTAACGCAACCCAAGGGAACAAGCCCTAATAATGTCCCCCACTTAGTGAGCCAGTTTTCACCCATTGGAACAGACGGCTATGGGGCTCTAATGTACTTAGATATGGTTTGCGTTGGAATGGCTCCACATAGTTCTCTCTGCTGAGTTGCACTGAGTGGCTTGGCTGAACAAACTGTTGAGAAAGAGGATTTTTAAAGGGCTTGCTATTCGAATAGGACGTGGAGTGGGGGACAGACGTGATAAAACAACTAAATATGCAGTGTTGGGGAAGCTACTCTGAAAATATAGTTTACCAAGCTACCGATTACTTCACACTGGAAGAAGTTAAGCAACACTAATGCTACCATTAAGGAAAATATAGTTTACTTAACTTAAGTTACTTTGAATGTGTAATTTAGCCAATTTAACACAAAAACGGTTTCAAGTGACAATTAGGCAGGTATGATATTTTTGGTGCAAAAGAAGTAGTGTGCAGTTCCAGTAGTTAGCTACACCGCTACATGGTAAATAAGTAGTGTGTAGTTCCAGTAGTTAGCTACACCACTACATGGTAAAGAAGTAGTGTGTAGTTCCAGTAGTCAGCTACACCACTACATGGTAAAGAAGTAGTGTGTAGTTCCAGTAGTTAGCCACACCACTACATGGTAAAGAAGTAGTGTGTAGTTCCAGTAGTTAGCTACACCACTACATGGTAAAGAAGTAGTGTGTAGTTCCAGTAGTTAGCTACACCACTACATGGTAAAGAAGTAGTGTGTAGTTCCAGTAGTTAGCTACACCACTACATGGTAAAGAAGTAGTGTGCAGTTCCAGTAGTTAACTACACCACTACATGGTAAAGAAGTAGTGTGTAGTTCCAGTAGTCAGCTACACCACTACATGGTAAAGAAGTAGTGTGTAGTTCCAGTAGTCAGCTACACCACTACATGGTAAAGAAGTAGTGTGCAGTTCCAGTAGTTAACTACACCACTACATGGTAAAGAAGTAGTGTGCAGTTCCAGTAGTTAGCCACACCACTACATGGTAAAGAAGTAGTGTGTAGTTCCAGTAGTTAGCTACACCACTACATGGTAAAGAAGTAGTGTAGTTCCAGTAGTTAGCTACACCACTACATGGTAAAGAAGTAGTGTGTAGTTCCAGTAGTTAGCTACACCACTACATGGTAAAGAAGTAGTGTGTAGTTCCAGTAGTCAGCTACACCACTACATGGTAAAGAAGTAGTGTGTAGTTCCAGTAGTTAGCTACATCACCACATGGTAAAGAAGTAGTGTGCAGTTCTAGTAGTTAGCTACACCGCTACATGGTAAAGAAGTAGTGTGTAGTTCCAGTAGTTAGCTACATCACCACATGGTAAAGAAGTAGTGTGTAGTTCCAGTAGTTAGCTACACCACTACATGGTAAAGAAGTAGTGTGTAGTTCCAGTAGTCAGCTACACCACTACATGGTAAAGAAGTAGTGTGTAGTTCCAGTAGTCAGCTACACCACTACATGGTAAAGAAGTAGTGTGTAGTTCCAGTAGTTAGCTACACCGCTACATGGTAAAGAAGTAGTGTGTAGTTCCAGTAGTTAGCTACACCGCTACATGGTAAAGAAGTAGTGTGCAGTTCCAGTAGTTAGCTACACCACTACATGGTAAAGAAGTAGTGTGCAGTTCCAGTAGTTAACTACACCACTACATGGTAAAGAAGTAGTGTGCAGTTCCAGTAGTTAGCCACACCACTACATGGTAAAGAAGTAGTGTGTAGTTCCAGTAGTTAGCTACACCACTACATGGTAAAGAAGTAGTGTAGTTCCAGTAGTTAGCTACACCACTACATGGTAAAGAAGTAGTGTAGTTCCAGTAGTTAGCTACACCACTACATGGTAAAGAAGTAGTGTGTAGTTCCAGTAGTTAGCTACACCACTACATGGTAAAGAAGTAGTGTGTAGTTCCAGTAGTTAGCTACACCACTACATGGTAAAGAAGTAGTGTGTAGTTCCAGTAGTCAGCTACACCACTACATGGTAAAGAAGTAGTGTGTAGTTCCAGTAGTCAGCTACACCACTACATGGTAAAGAAGTAGTGTGCAGTTCCAGTAGTTAACTACACCACTACATGGTAAAGAAGTAGTGTGCAGTTCCAGTAGTTAGCCACACCACTACATGGTAAAGAAGTAGTGTGTAGTTCCAGTAGTTAGCTACACCACTACATGGTAAAAAAGTAGTGTAGTTCCAGTAGTTAGCTACACCACTACATGGTAAAGAAGTAGTGTGTAGTTCCAGTAGTTAGCTACACCACTACATGGTAAAGAAGTAGTGTGTAGTTCCAGTAGTCAGCTACACCACTACATGGTAAAGAAGTAGTGTGTAGTTCCAGTAGTTAGCCACACCACTACATGGTAAAGAAGTAGTGTGTAGTTCCAGTAGTCAGCTACACCACTACATGGTAAAGAAGTAGTGTGTAGTTCCAGTAGTTAGCTACACCACTACATGGTAAAGAAGTAGTGTGTAGTACCAGTAGTCAGCTACACCACTACATGGTAAAGAAGTAGTGTGTAGTTCCAGTAGTTAGCTACACCAATACATGGTAAAGAAGTAGTGTGTAGTTCCAGTAGTTAGCTACATCACCACATGGTAAAGAAGTAGTGTGTAGTTCCAGTAGTCAGCTACACCACTACATGGTAAAGAAGTAGTGTGTAGTTCCAGTAGTTAGCTACACCGCTACATGGTAAAGAAGTAGTGTAGTTCCAGTAGTCAGCTACACCACTACATGGTAAAGAAGTAGTTTGTAGTTCCAGTAGTTAGCTACACCACTACATGGTAAAGAAGTAGTGTAGTTCCAGTAGTTAGCTACACCACTACATGGTAAAGAAGTAGTGTGCAGTTCCAGTAGTTAGCCACACCACTACATGGTAAAGAAGTAGTGTGTAGTTCCAGTAGTCAGCTACACCACTACATGGTAAAGAAGTAGTGTAGTTCCAGTAGTCAGCTACACCACTACATGGTAAAGAAGTAGTGTGTAGCTCCAGTAGTTAGCTACACCACTACATGGTAAATAAGTAGTGTAGTTCCAGTAGTTAGCTACACCGCTACATGGTAAAGAAGTAGTGTAGTTCCAGTAGTTAGCTACACCACTACATGGTAAAGAAGTAGTGTGTAGTTCCAGTAGTTAGCTACACCACTACATGGTAAAGAAGTAGTGTGTAGTTCCAGTAGTTAGCTACACCACTACATGGTAAAGAAGTAGTGTGCAGTTCCAGTAGTCAGCTACACCGCTACATGGTAAAGAAGTAGTGTGTAGTTCCAGTAGTTAGCTACACCGCTACATGGTAAAGAAGTAGTGTGTAGTTCCAGTAGTTAGCTACACCGCTACATGGTAAAGAAGTAGTGTGCAGTTCCAGTAGTTAGCTACACCACTACATGGTAAAGAAGTAGTGTAGTTCCAGTAGTTAGCTACACCACTACATGGTAAAGAAGTAGTGTGCAGTTCCAGTAGTTAGCCACACCACTACATGGTAAAGAAGTAGTGTGTAGTTCCAGTAGTCAGCTACACCACTACATGGTAAAGAAGTAGTGTAGTTCCAGTAGTCAGCTACACCACTACATGGTAAAGAAGTAGTGTGTAGCTCCAGTAGTTAGCTACACCACTACATGGTAAATAAGTAGTGTAGTTCCAGTAGTTAGCTACACCGCTACATGGTAAAGAAGTAGTGTAGTTCCAGTAGTTAGCTACACCACTACATGGTAAAGAAGTAGTGTGTAGTTCCAGTAGTTAGCTACACCACTACATGGTAAAGAAGTAGTGTGTAGTTCCAGTAGTTAGCTACACCACTACATGGTAAAGAAGTAGTGTGCAGTTCCAGTAGTCAGCTACACCGCTACATGGTAAAGAAGTAGTGTGTAGTTCCAGTAGTTAGCTACACCACTACATGGTAAAGAAGTAGTGTGCAGTTCCAGTAGTTAGCTACACCGCTACATGGTAAAGAAGTAGTGTGTAGTTCCAGTAGTCAGCTACACCACTACATGGTAAAGAAGTAGTGTGTAGTTCCAGTAGTTAGCTACACCGCTACATGGTAAAGTAGTGTGTAGTTCCAGTAGTTAGCTACACCACTAAATGGTAAAGAAGTAGTGTGTAGTTCCAGTAGTAAGTTACACCACTACATGGTAAAGAAGTAGTGTGTAGTTCCAGTAGTCAGCTACACCACTACATGGTAAAGAAGTAGTGTGTAGTTCCAGTAGTTAGCTACACCACTACATGGTAAAGAAGTAGTGTGCAGTTCCAGTAGTTAGCTACACCGCTACATGGTAAAGAAGTAGTGTGTAGTTCCAGTAGTTAGCTACACCACTACATGGTAAAGAAGTAGTGTGTAGTTCCAGTAGTTAGCTACACCACTACATGGTAAAGAAGTAGTGTGTAGTTCCAGTAGTCAGCTACACCACTACATGGTAAAGAAGTAGTGTGCAGTTCTAGTAGTTAGCTACACCGCTACATGGTAAAGAAGTAGTGTGTAGTTCCAGTAGTTAGCTACACCACTACATGGTAAAGAAGTAGTGTGTAGTTCCAGTAGTTAGCTACACCACTACATGGTAAAGAAGTAGTGTGCAGTTCCAGTAGTTAGCTACACCGCTACATGGTAAAGTAGTGTGTAGTTCCAGTAGTTAGCCACACCACTACATGGTAAAACAGTTCACTACTGAAAACACTACCTAGATTTGAATTTAGTTGAACTACCACCAAGCTACTGTAAAATGCAGTTCAATTACTAGTTGAACTACATGTAGTTCACTAATCCCCAACACTGGAAATATGGGTATTGACCAGTGAGCCAATCGTTCCCCTTTCCTCTCTGGCATCAGCCAATGGAACACTAGAACAGATATGATTCACTGCTGATGTGGTATGGTCAGCTCTGTCATCCAGTCATAATGAAACCACTGGACTAAGGACATGTCTATGGGTTTGAGCGATTCAATACGCACAGTAGGGAAGTAGATTGAGTTATCCTATTTAAAGTAGGGAATATGACTACACTTAAAAAGGGATTTGGAGGAAGTGCTCACTTAAAGTGGAGGTCCTTGAAGGTGAAATGTGTCTCCACAATGCCTGTGGTTTTGACTCTAGTCCTCAGGACATCCTGCTGGGTCGGGATATAGGTGGCTTGGGATATCCTGTCCAAATCGTTTAAGTAACTGGAGAAGGGAGGGGGAGAGAGAGAGAGAGAGAGAATGTTTAGATGGGAGTCAATGCATCCAATAAACATACTTCAATGGAACAATAGGACAATAAGCTATTCAAATAATAAACAGATCTTGTTTGGCCATGAACCATGTCTGCTTCTATATCTTGAACTGGGAAAAACAAGTGACATTTTTTCCACTCTCTTCCACACTATCAGTGCCCCCCTTCTGTTGCCTCAGAATGGTCCCTCATCCAATATTTCCACAAATACCCCCCCCCCCCCCCCCCCTAGCTCAAACAGCCTACCCTGTATTACTCTTCCAAAAGATTACGGCAGCAGTAATTACACACGACTCAGCAGCACTGGTGTTTTAACCCAAACAAACAGCAGAGATCGGTGTCAGCAGCCTCGCTGTAGAGGCCGGTCGGCAGGCTACGTGACGCTGGTCTGTGTCTCTCTCTGTGTGTGTGGTAGCCCTGGCCAAAAGGATTCTGGGTATTGATTTGGAAATGGCCAGCAGCTGTTCCGTTCCAAAACAAGGTGGAGGGGTTTCTCATGGCACACCGCAGGGGCTGCCCCTCTGGTGACTTCACTGGCTTATGGAAAGGCTGTGGCACAATGCGGACGAAAAAAGAACAATCACTTCAGAAAAAGAACAACTGAATCGAGGGAGTTGAGCTCCAACGCTGCCCACTGACTGAAAGGGATTTGGACATGTTTTCTAGCTCTGCTGTCTGTGGTGTTTTGCTACCAGGGTTTGGTAAACACAACACCCCTGGCCAATCTGCTGTTAGACAACTACATGAGCTAAATGCTAAGGTCAAGGACTCAGCAGACACGCTGCAGCCTGCGTGTTACAGTCCTGCTACAGGGGTGACACCCCCACAAAAAACAAATATTGACAGTCTCACTCAAGGTTGAAACACCAAGCGGACTGGACTGTAGGCAGTAGAGATGTCTGCCAGAGAGTGGGCGGGCATCTGTAATAAATGGACTGCTCAAGGCCTTTGGTTATTGCAGAGGAATGAGAATGTATTTACTTCCAGCAGAAGAGAATTAGGGAGGAAGAGGAACTGCAGGAGCTCTGTGTGTGTGTGTGTGTATCAGACCAAGCTGAGCAGACTGTGTGAGCAGGACAAGGTGGTGTGTGTGTGTGTGTGACCCACTATGCTGCAGAGTCGTTGAGCTGGTACTCTCGTGAGCGGCTGAAGCAGGCCTGTACCCCCCCGTCCTTCCACAGGCGTTTGATGACCCCGGCCAGCTCCGCCGTCATGAAGCCTTCCTCTGCCGACCCCGCCAGCACAAACAGCTGTCTCGCATCATCCTGGGAGAGAGCAGTCCGTCAGCACAACCATCACTATTACCATCAAACCGTCACCATCAGTTCCACTGTGAAAAGCATCCCTACCATCATAACCATCAATAGCATTAATAATACTGCCATGGCATCAGTGTTGGGCATGTGATTGGGTGTGTTTATAGTTTTAGTCAGAAGGCTTTGATAAATGCAATCCATCATAATCATCATGTCTAGCCCACTCACGGCTCTGGAGGCGTCTCCAAAGTCGATCTTGAGTCGTCCCATGGCTCGGATGACGGCGATGATGGACTGGATGGTGTTGCTGTAGACCACAGCCCTGTACTGTTTACACTCCTCCTCCGAGTAGCCTGCCTCGTGGATGATCCTGACACACGGGACGGAGGACACAACTACAGTCAACCATCATGAGGAACATGGAGCAACACGACACAGTCACGATGAGGAACATTGAGCAACAACAGTCAGTCACAAGGAGAAACACTTTCTGTTTTTGAGAACATGTTCATTTTTATTAACAGCAAAAAATAAGACAGAAAAATAGCAGACCAATAACCCCCAACACAATGGCAACCTTTCCATCATAAAATGACAGGGGGGAAAAAGCGAACATTGATAACAACACTATCCAGGTAACAATGTTTACAGCATCTGAATTGAATGGGGCACAAGGACAATAACAATGACTCATTTCTGAGAACTGTCCCCACAGAAGGGCAAAAACAATGCTTTGTTTTGATTGTGTGGCAGATATGGCATCTGGAAGAATGGAAGGATATACTCACTTCATCTGCTTGACTATTGTGCTCTTCCCCGACTCACCAGCACCTGAGAGAGAGAGAACACATTTACCAAACCAGTCAAAGCCTATAATTTAACTAATTGCAATTATGCAGTAAGAGCGATGTGTTCCGAATCTGCAGTGGAATTTGAAGCCAACACTGACCATAATTTATATTGCCTGGTATGGGATTACACTGACATACTGAGAAAGAAAAGTCAATTGTAAAGAGCTACTCATTACAGGCTATTATCCAACCCCTTTTGAAATGGACCATAGTGGAGAACCCTGAGGTGGTCAAACACACTGATCATTTCCCTTCCTGTGTTTCTGTATTGACGTCTCTGACCCAAAGCGTCGCTCTGCAGCCGTCCGGTCGATACAGACCCTCCCCACCTCTCCCTTTATCGGCACATTTCAACAGCAGCACTAACACAGCATTATGGAACTACCTACTGCAGCAGGAACCAATGACCCATCTCAGGCAGCGTCGCAAGACTCACTGAATGAGCAGCACCATAGCAAAACACAGTAACATTCAGAGAGTGCAGAGTGATGAGTGAGTGTGTGCGTTGGGATGGGAGTACAGTGAAGGGACAGAGGTGAATACATTATGGTCCTCAGTATTATTGCAAAGGCCAAATCACAGGCAGTACATTCCTCATCATCTACATTAACAGCAGTGAAGCATGCAGCCTGCAGTAGTTTCCAGAAACCACTAACACACTATCAACACAACGCTGCTATCAACCAGTTAATATCTGGTCATTGGGTCTTTGTACATTAAATGAGTTAGTTGTCAGCTCTGATATACCACCAGTTGTAACCAGTGTTTTCCTTAAAGGGCCTATGAGCACATATTGTGTTACTTCAAGATGGTACAAGCCTTCTATATTGAATTACACATTACTGACTGATAGGCTGTGTAAACCACTCACACATGAGGACAAGAGCCGGGAGGGTGGACACTAAAGCTAGCAGCCAATGAGTGTGAGGCGGAGAGGTGATTGACATGGCAATACTCCTATGAGAGAGGCAGGGAACACAGAATAAGCGTTGCTTGGGCCTGGCTGCTGCTAGGGGCTCCGTGCCTCCGTCACACTGCCATGGCAACCGGATTCGTTACCAAAGACATCTCAGCGCTCGCCACACGGTCACCTGAGGAGGATTAGGGGTGGTTGTGTAGTGATGGCTCATCTCGGGCATGTATTATTGATAGGCAAATGTCCCCAAACTGCACGCAATGTCCCCATAACACATAAGTAGAGGATGACTAAGCCAGGCCCCTCCTCGACATAATGTCCACCGGTGGGTTTTTCCACTCAGGGACAGTCAGGCTACTGGGAAATATGGGTTGTCCCTGAAAACAAACATGTTGTTTTCACTTGTTTCGTGGGCTCAGCTCGGACACAATAAACACGGTCAGAAGGGGAACTGTAGCCATGTCAGTCTAAATGCAACTACCAAAGTAGTATATAACATTATAATACAATGTTGTTGTTACTAGTGTGATTAAAGTTCTTTACTGTTTATTCAGAACTGTCCAGGCAATACTAACACCCATCTGAGTTGTCAGGAGGAAGCTAGTTCTGTAACACCCAATCTTCCCATCTCGCAAGACCCAGCTAGTATTGCATTACAGCAAGACAACGAGCACATGCACGCCACACACACACACACCACGTCAGGGCTTCTCGCTGTGGCAAGTGAAACGTAGGGGCCTGGAACTTTCCCTAACGCAGAAGAGAACCTGAAACCAACATGTAGAAGTGAATTCCTGTGGACAAGCCTTTCTCCAGAGCCTTAGAGCATGCTGATACAGAGTGCGTGTGTGAGAATGTGTGTGTTTTAACAGTGTGCACCCCAGGCAGGTAACTCTTACTGTTCAGCCTAATTGGAATGGCTTTCACCAGAGGACAAATTGTTTTAATTACATGTCACTGCTGTGGCCCTGGCCCCAGAGAGGAGGACTAACATGTCTCATTGCTCCGGAGCCAAACACTAAGAACCCCAGAGGGACTACGAGACAGCAGACACACGTGCACTGTAACACACACGTGCACGCACACAGACACACAGCATTGGCAGCAGGTAAAGTCACCTCCCTCCTTCTGCTAAGGGCCTCAGTGCCAAGGCTGCGACACAACACAGCATTTTACTCCCTACCACACTGGCTGGCTGCCTCTCAATCTAGAATAAACATACCCTCTTTACAGGCCGTTGTGTGTTCACTGAACCCTCCCTCTAGATATGTTTTACTGTCTGACCGACACACACTTGATATCTCAATATGGAACACAAAACCCTGCATAGGGTCAACAAAATGTACACTAGCAAGTCATAGGAATAATTATTGAATGATAATCTCCAAGGTACTGTTCCCTTATGACATTTCTTTAAGTAAGGCAAACAAACGCTCCAGTCTGGACTAACTGACCTTGCTCTGTCCTTCAACTCTAAAGTTACTGGGGTGGGGCCACACCCCTATTACATCACTAAAGTCTAATGGCCCTGATTTGAGCCACATGGGCCATTAAAGAAAGCAAAGGCTGAAAAGTGGACCTCATGGGCTGGGACAGACAGAGTCATGTTACCCACCCACAATTTGATACACCCATCAAAGAGCCAGACCAAAACCACAGCGAGGCAGCTGCTTTCTGGCGGTTGGGAAAATACTATTTTAAGAAAAATTGTTGAGGCCTGCAAACAAAAAAATGGACGTTTACAGAACAGTACTTCTAAATGCCACCAACCATCCAACCCATCTCTCCTAGAACTTCCCCCAAGGTGGTTTTCCACAGAGGGTAAAGAGGACATGCATGTCGACAATGAAGGAACGTTTTACAAAGGGCTGTGGTAGGATTGGCTACAATCAAGTCTTCATTCCAAATGACAGCTCTGTTGCATTTTAATCTTAAGTGATGATTAAGTTGGAGCTTTTATATAATACCAGGGTGGGGAGAATCGCTTTTGGAGTTCCTCCCACTCTCTCAGAGCTCAGTCTCTCTGCCTGTCCCGGAGTTGAGGGCTTTCAGATCTAATGAGCCGAGGGGTTTTCTGTCTGGGTCACCAGAAGAACCAGGGCACGTCCTGCCTGGGGTTCAGTTAGGCTGGCCAGGGCATACAGTCCTCTGGGAGAGGGGGAAAGAGCGAGAGAGGCAGCGAGGGACAGGGCTGAGAGCGAGAGAGGCAGCGAGGGACAGGGCTGAGAGCGAGGCAGGCAGCGAGGGACAGGGCTGAGAGCGAGAGAGGCAGCGAGGGCCAGGGCTGAGAGAGAGAGAGTGAGGGCCAGGGCTGAGAGAGAGAGAGTGAGGGCCAGGGCTGAGAGAGAGAGAGTGAGGGCCAGGGCTGAGAGAGAGAGAGTGAGGGCCAGGGCTGAGAGAGAGAGAGTGAGGGCCAGGGCTGAGAGAGAGAGAGTGAGGGCCAGGGCTGAGAGAGAGAGAGTGAGGGCCAGGGCTGAGAGAGAGAGAGTGAGGGCCAGGGCTGAGAGAGAGAGAGTGAGGGCCAGGGCTGAGAGAGAGAGAGTGAGGGCCAGGGCTGAGAGAGAGAGAGTGAGGGCCAGGGCTGAGAGAGAGAGTGTGAGGGCCAGGGCTGAGAGAGAGAGAGTGAGGGCCAGGGCTGAGAGAGAGAGAGTGAGGGCCAGGGCTGAGAGAGAGAGAGTGAGGGCCAGGGCTGAGAGCGAGGGCCAGGGCTGAGAGCGAGGGCCAGGGCTGAGAGCGAGGGCCAGGGCTGAGAGCGAGAGTGAGGGCCAGGGCTGAGAGCGAGAGTGAGGGCCAGGGCTGAGAGAGAGAGTGAGGGCCAGGGCTGAGAGAGAGAGTGAGGGCCAGGGCTGAGAGAGAGAGTGAGAGCCAGGGCTGAGAGAGAGAGTGAGGGCCAGGGCTGAGGGAGAGAGTGAGGGCCAGGGCTGAGAGAGAGAGTGAGGGCCAGGGCTGAGAGAGAGAGTGAGGGCCAGGGCTGAGAGAGAGTGAGGGCCAGGGCTGAGAGAGAGTGAGGGACAGGGCTGAGAGGGAGTGAGGGACAGGGGACAGGGCTGAGAGGGAGAGAGGCAACGAGGGACAGGGCTGAGAGGGAGTGAGGGACAGGGCTGAGAGGGAGAGAGGCAGCGAGGGACAGAGCTGAGAAGGAGTGAGGGACAGGGGACAGGGCTGAACGGGCTTACAGCTGGGCCTGGCTCACTCTCCATGAACCACATTAGTGGTGCCACATTAGCTGGCCCCATCCCTCGTTACCATCGGGAGCTGTTGAGCCTGTGAGTGACTCACAAGGGAACCCAGGAAGTTACAGTAGCATTAACCCATCAGGGAGTCATGTAGCTAAATCAGCTGTCCACATCCAGATCAATGGATAATAGATTTAGGAAACAAACTACATGCAGGCCGATACTTTACTGGAAGTGACCAGTAACAGCAGTAGATCTAACGGGACGGTGCTGGAGAAGTGGAAGCTACTGAATTCCTCATAATTCATAAGAACTTCAGTTTACAGTAGACCTACATAAATCACCAGATGTGATAAATGACATGGTAAAATAGCAGATACAGTGATAACCTAGGAATTGCTTGTTTGTTTATTTGAGAGTTATTACTACAAACTTGGTAACAGGTAATTAATTACCATGTGTTGAACTATTTGAAGTACAAGAAAGACACATGATTTCCTATCAAACATCCGGGAAATACAAATGGAAGCATTAGTACTGTAAAATAAAGTACTACCCATAACGCTTTACATAAAATGTTACATAGACCACCTACAGAAACCTCTCGACACCAATGTGGTTGGGTGTAGTCGGCCTAATAAAGACAAGATGTTGCTTGTACAGACTTGACAGCATACACCCAAACATTCAAAGCACTCCTCATACAAATGATTGTTCCTCTGACAGCAGGATGCCGGTATACTCCGCTGACAGACTGCTCTTTATGCTGTGTGTGTGTGTCAAGTTTTATTAGTCATATAGGATACACGTGGTATACACTGGCCAATGAAATGCTTACATGCAGGTTCCTTCTGGAGAATGCAACAATTGTTTTGTGTTTGTGCGTGCGTCCTACCGTAAGCCACCCCCCATGAAGTCCACAGCACAAACATGGACAGCCCATCAACGCCACCCAATGTAAAACATGGATGCTTGACGGTTGGTGTCCTTGAAGTGATTTAGTAGTTAATATTCACCACCGTTTCTGAGGTGCTGCCTGTGCCGATGTATGCTCCATCAGCATCACTGATATGGTTATGACCTCTTAACCAGGATGTAATTAAACAAAGTATGTTTAGTGGGGCAGCTAAGAGGCAGATGACAGGAATTGAGACTTTTGTGACAGAAGTATAGTAACAGAAAAGACTAAATATGTAAGCAAACAGAAACCAAAACATCTTCCTCCTCAATTTATAATGAGTGTTAGAGTTTAGACCTGATCTAGTACATTCTTTCCTGTTGCGCCTCTATTAGCATATCTCACGGTCATCTGACGAGGCTGGGTGTGTTACCTGGTTACCAACCTGAACGGCTGACACAGGAAGCAGGTCAGGGTGCCAACACGCAAACAGGTTTCAATGTCACGCACACAAGTACAGGGAAATTTCTTGCAAGCTCTAACACGCTGACCTTGCGTTGCAAAATAAATTGACAAATACATGTTAGTCAATCATTTCATCTAAACTGCTCACGCGCGTCAACGAACATCTGCATGGCCAGGTGAAAAATAGAACTTGGTTCGATTTTTGACGTGCTGCAAGTCCCACCTCTCCCATCTCCTCATTGGTTTTTAGGAGCATATACCCACGTGGGTGATTGAAAGATGAACCGCGGTCCACAGTCCAGTCAGTGGTGGTAATGCACCTTAAAGTTGGTTGCCAACCGACAAAGTCCGACGTCCACCACCATGACCATATTACTATTAGGAATAAGTTGACAAGTCATCAGGATATATTAGTATTTTTTATTTTAAAAAAGTAGCAGCAGCGTAAATTATGATTGTATGTGAGTGTGTGTGTGCGTGTAGTCCATATAAATGTGTGTGCATGTTAATGGTGTTGGAGTGTTAGTGTGCATAGACAGGGGTCAATTCATTTAGTCTGTGTATCCATTCTGTTAGCTATTTAGCAGTTTTATGGCTTGGGGATATAAGCTATTCAGGAGCCTGTTGGTGTCAGACTTGATGCACCGGTACCGCTTGCCATGAGGAAGCAGAGAGAACAGTCTATGGCTTGGGTGGCTGGAGTCTAATGGTTTTCCGGACCTTCCATTCACACCGCCTGATATAGAGATTCTGGATGGCAGGGAGCTCGGCCCCTGTGATGTACTGGGCTGTCTGCAACACCCTCTGTAGCACCATGCAATCGAGGGCGGTGCTATTGCCATACCAAGCAGTGACGCAGCTAGTCAAGATGCTATCAATGGTGCAGCTGTAGAACTTTGAGGATTTGAGGGCCCATGCCAAACCTTTTCAACTTCCTGACGTTGAGGGAGAGGTTGTTGTCCTTGCACCAGACTGCCAGGTCACCGACTTCCTACCTGTAGGCTGTTTCCTCATCACCGGTGATCAGGCCTACCACAGTCATGTCATCGGCAAACTTGGTGTTGGAGTCACGCAGTCGTGTGTGAGAACAGGGAGTACAGGGGGGGGGGCTTAAACACACACCCCTGTGGGGCCCATGTGTTGAGGGTGAGCGTGGCAGCCTGGGGTCAGTCCGTCAGGAACTCCAGTTACAGAGGGAGGTGTTTAGTCTCAGGGTCTTAAGCTTGGTGATGAGCTTTGAGGGGACGATGGTGTTGAACCCTGAGCTGTAGTCAATGAACAGCATTCTTACGTAGGTATTCCTCTTATCTAGGTGGGTGAGGGCAGTATGGAGTGCAATTGAGATTGCGTCATCTACAGATCTGTTTGAGTAGTATACAAATTGGAGTGGGTCTATGGTGTCTGGAATGATGGAGTTGATGTGTGCCATAACCAGCCTTTCAAAGCACTTCATGATTACAGAATGATGGAAGTCATCTTAAAATATGGGGATTACAGACTGGGACAATGAGAAGTTGAAAACTACTGTGACTATGCCTGCCATCTGATCTACGCATTCCCTGACAACGCGCCCTGGAATACTGTCCTGACCCGTGGCCTTGCGACTGTTTACCTGATTAAAGACCTTACTCACGTCGGTCTCGGAGAGCGAGATCAACAACCGAAGCAGCAACACGTAACATAGCACCTCTTTGTATAGGTATGTATGATATGATATTGGGGGAGACCATTTATTTTTCTTATTGATACATTGAACAAAAATAGAAATGCAACAATTTCTAAGATTTTACTGAGCTACAGTTCATATGAGGAAATCAGTCCATTGAAACAAATTCATTAGGCCCTAATCTTTGGATTTCACATGACTGGGAATATAGATATGCATCTGTTGGTCACAGATGCATAAAAAAAAGGTAGGGGCGTGGATCAGAAAACCAGTCAGTATCTGGTTTGACCACTATTTGCCTCATGCAGCGCAACATCTCCTTCGCATAGTGTTGATCAAGCTGTTGATTGTGGCCTGTGGAATTTTGTCCCACTCCGCTTCAATGGCTGTGCGAAGTTGCTGGACATTGTCGGGAACTGGAACACGCGGTCCTCCGTACACGTCAGTCCAGTGCATCTCAAACATGCTCAATGGGTGATATGTCTGGTGAGTATGCAGTCCATGGTAAAACTGGGACATTTTCAGCTTCCAGGAATTGTGTACAGATCCTTGTGACATGGGTCCGTGTATTATCATGCTGAAACATGAGGTGATGGTGGCAGATGAAGGACACAACAACGGGCCTCAGGATCTCGTCACAGGTTCTCTGTGCATTCAAATTGACCTTGATAAAAGGTAATTGTGTTCATTGACCATAAGCTTAGGCCTGCCCATACCATAACCCCACCATGGGGCTCTCTGTTCACAACATTGCCATCAGCAAACCGCTCGCCCACACAACGCTATACACGCTGTCTGCCATCTGCTCAGAACAGTTGAAACTGGGATTCATCCATGAAGAGCACACTTCTCCAGCATGCCAGTGGCCATCAAAGGTGAGCATTTGCCCACTGAAGTTGGTTACGACACGAAACTGCAGTCAGGTCAAGTGGTGAGGATGACGAGCATGCAGAGGAGCTTCCCTGAGGCGGTTTCTGACAGATTAGGCAGAAATTCTTCTGTTGTACAAACCCAGTTTCATCAGCTGTCCGGGTGGCTGGTCTCAGACTACCCCGCAGGTGAAGAAGCCAGATGTTGAGGGCCTGGGCTGCCATGGTTACACATGGCCTGCAGTTGTGAGGCCGGTTGGATGTACTGCCAAATTATCTAAAACGATGTTGGATGCAGCTTATGGCAGAGAAATTCTCTGGCAACAGCTCTGGTGTACATTCCTGCAGTCAAGCATGCCAATTGCACACATCCTCAAAAGTTGAGACATCTGTGACATTGTGTTGTGACAAAAATGTACATTTAAAGTGTCCGTTTATTGTCCCCAGTACAAGGTGTACCTGTGTAGTGATCATGCTGTTTAATACACCTTATTGATATGCCACATCAGATGGCTGGATTATCTTGGCAAATGAGAAATGCTCACTAACAGGGATGTAAACAATTTGTGCGTATGGAAAAGAGAAAATCTTTTTGTGTGTATGGAAAATGTCACTTTACATGTTGTGTGTATATTTTTGTTAAGTAAATGATTTTGGGAGAGACCATTTTCAAAAGAGTTCAAAATATTGGACGTCACAGGTCTGGGATTGACTTTACACAAACTTTATAATTTCACTCAGAAGAAAATTTGGAGACCTAAGTCGCAGCCTGCAGCAAGACCATAGTACTGGACCCGACTTGCTTCGAATCAGTTTCATCACTCATAGCAATGCAGATGAATGTAGCCTAGGCTCTAAACAACAAGGAAGAGGCTTATACCATATAACCATACACCACAAACCTCTAAGTGCCTTATTGCTAATATAAAACTGATTACCAACGTAATTAGAAAAGTACAAATAAAACTTATCATACCCGTGGTATACCACAGGTGTCAGCAAATCAGCATTCAGTGCTCGAACCACCCAGTTTATAAATGGTAAATATCAGCATGTACAACTAGAAGAAAATAGCAGGAAATCAAAACAAAAAACACAGGGACAACGTCCTCCAAAAGCTTTCATAGCCATCCACCGACAGGCCTATAGTTTTACAGGCATTTCAGGACAGCCATTCTTGCTCATGGCATCAGTGAAGAATACCCATATTTATAGAGAAGACACATCCCGTCCTTCTCTTCCCCAATGGAGTGGACGATAGAGCAGTATTTCAAAAACAAATCACTTGTTTCTGTCCAGGGAATGGGCTCCTTTGTTTGTCAATGGAATACCCACGGTTTTAATGGCTTTTAGGTAAAACATATTGAGCAGTAGGCTAAACTCAGAGATAAGTCCATCCACTATTGCAACAACCAATGAGAGAAGCGGTAAGAAAGAGCCTGAAGTTTAATTTAGACATAGGTTTATCTAAGCAATGGCGGAATCATAAACAGCATACATCCATGCCTGAAGTAGGAAAAAAGGCGATGAGGTCTCAAACAAAAATGTTTTGAACATAGTAGTATAGTTATTGCAATTCGTTATTCCAACAGTTTCTGGGCCAATTACCAAATTGGAAACATCATATGCACTCAGCTGGACATAGCATTCAAACACAATGCTGCAGACAGGCGACAAGGTGTCAAATGCTGGAGGATTAAGCCAATGAATATGGCCCAGAGAAACCATTTGTGTTGCTGAACAAGCGTAACAAAGGGGGCTACTTTGTTACAACTGCCTGTAAGGGTGATAACATACCGAAGGCTGGAACTGATGAGCCAGCGTGGACAACCAGGAGGATGTACTCATTGTAATGGCTGGAATGGATTATGTTGAACTGTATCAAACATATGGAAACCACACGTTTGAATCCGTTCCATTAATTCCAATCCAGCCAATGAGCCCATCCTCCTAAACTCAGCAAAAAAAGAAATGTCCCTTTTTCATAATCTCTCAAAGATAATACATAAAATTCCAAATAACTTGCATAAAAGGGTTTAAACAAATTGTTTCCCAATTTAATGAACATGCACCTGTGGAACGGTCGTTAAGACACTAACTGCTTACAGACGGTAGGCAATTAAGGTCACAGTTATGAAAACTTAGGACACTAAAGAGGCCTTTCTACTGACTTTGAAAAACACAGAAAGAAAGATGCCCAGGATCCCTTCTCATCTTTGTGAACATGCCTTAAGCATGTTGCAAGGAGGCATGAGGACTGCAGATGTGGCCAGGGCAATAAATTGCAATGTCCGTGCTGTGAGACGCCTAAGACAGCGCTACAGGAAGACAGGACGGACAGCTGATCGTCCTCGCAATGTCAGACCACGTGTAACAACACCTGCACAGGATCGGTACATCCAAACATCACACCTGCGGGACAGGTACAGGAGGGCAACAACTGCCCGAGTTACACCAGGAACGCACAATACCTCCATCAGTGCTCAGACTGTCCGCAATAGGCTGAGAGAGGCTGGACTGAGGGCTTGTAGGCCTGTTGTAAGGCAGGTCCTCACCAGACATCACCGGCAACATCGTTGCCTATTGTCACAAACCCACCGTCGATGGACCAGACAGGACTGGCAAAAAGTGCTCTTCACTGACGAGTCGCGGTTTTGTCTCACCAGGGTTATGGTCGGATTTGCGGTTATCGTCGAAGGAATGAGCGTTACACCGAGGCCTGTACTCTGGAGCGGGATCGATTTGGAGGTGGAGGGTCTGTCATGGTCTGGGGCGGTGTGTCACAGCATCATCGGACTGAGCCTGTTGTCATTGCAGGCAATCTCAACGCTGTGCGTTACAGGGAATACATCCTCCTCCCTCATGTGGTACCCTTCCTGCAGGCTCATACTGACATGACCCTCCAGCATGACAATGCCACCAGCCATACTGCTCATTCTGTGCATGATTTCCTGCAAGACAGGAATGTCAGTGTTCTGCCATGGCCAGCGAAGAGCCCGGATCTCAATCTCATTGAGCACGTCTGGGACCTGTTGGATCGGGGGGTGAGTGCCATTCCCCCCAGAACTGTCCGGGAACTTGCAGGTGCCTTGGTGGAAGAGTAGGGTAACATCTCACAGAAAGAACTAGCAAATCTGGTGCAGTATTAGGAGGAGATGCACAGCAGTACTTAATGCAGCTGGTGGCCACACCAGATACTGACTGTTACTTTTGATTTTGACCCCTCCCCCTTTGTTCAGGGACACATTATTCAATTTCTGTTAGTCACATGTCTGTGGAACTTGTTCAGTTTATGTCTCAGTTGTTGAATCTTGTTATGTTCATACAAATATTTACACATATTAAGTTTGCTGAAAATAAATGCAGTTGACAGTGAGAGGACGTTTCTTTTTTTTGCTGAGTTTATATGTCCTCCCACCAGCTTCCTCTGGGTCAGGGATGTTAGTAAAGTAGAGATATGGATGTGGGACTGAGGATCACCTGGAGGGAAGAGGAGGAACCTATTAACTCTAAGATAACAACACCTGAATAACGCATGTCAGTACGGTATTGCAATAATAAATACACCTGTTCAACAAAAGATGTAGGTCTGTATTTGTAACACCACACTGTATTTGTAACACATGGGCCATTAAAGAAAGCAAAGGCTGAAAAGTGGACCTCATGGGCTGGGACAGACAGAGTCATGTTACCCACCCACAATTTGATACACCCATCAAAGAGCCAGACCAAAACCACAGCGAGGCAGCTGCTTTCTGGCGGTTGGGAAAATACTATTTTAAGAAAAATTGTTGAGGCCTGCAAACAAAAAAATGGACGTTTACAGAACAGTACTTCTAAATGCCACCAACCATCCAACCCATCTCTCCTAGAACTTCCCCCAAGGTGGTTTTCCACAGAGGGTAAAGAGGACATGCATGTCGACAATGAAGGAACGTTTTACAAAGGGCTGTGGTAGGATTGGCTACAATCAAGTCTTCATTCCAAATGACAGCTCTGTTGCATTTTAATCTTAAGTGATGATTAAGTTGGAGCTTTTATATAATACCAGGGTGGGGAGAATCGCTTTTGGAGTTCCTCCCACTCTCTCAGAGCTCAGTCTCTCTGCCTGTCCCGGAGTTGAGGGCTTTCAGATCTAATGAGCCGAGGGGTTTTCTGTCTGGGTCACCAGAAGAACCAGGGCACGTCCTGCCTGGGGTTCAGTTAGGCTGGCCAGGGCATACAGTCCTCTGGGAGAGGGGGAAAGAGCGAGAGAGGCAGCGAGGGACAGGGCTGAGAGCGAGAGAGGCAGCGAGGGACAGGGCTGAGAGCGAGGCAGGCAGCGAGGGACAGGGCTGAGAGCGAGAGAGGCAGCGAGGGCCATGGCTGAGAGAGAGAGAGTGAGGGCCAGGGCTGAGAGAGAGAGAGTGAGGGCCAGGGCTGAGAGAGAGAGAGTGAGGGCCAGGGCTGAGAGAGAGAGAGTGAGGGCCAGGGCTGAGAGAGAGAGAGTGAGGGCCAGGGCTGAGAGAGAGAGAGTGAGGGCCAGGGCTGAGAGAGAGAGAGTGAGGGCCAGGGCTGAGAGAGAGAGAGTGAGGGCCAGGGCTGAGAGAGAGAGAGTGAGGGCCAGGGCTGAGAGAGAGAGAGTGAGGGCCAGGGCTGAGAGAGAGAGAGTGAGGGCCAGGGCTGAGAGAGAGAGAGTGAGGGCCAGGGCTGAGAGAGAGAGAGTGAGGGCCAGGGCTGAGAGCGAGGGCCAGGGCTGAGAGCGAGGGCCAGGGCTGAGAGCGAGGGCCAGGGCTGAGAGCGAGGGCCAGGGCTGAGAGCGAGAGTGAGGGCCAGGGCTGAGAGAGAGAGTGAGGGCCAGGGCTGAGAGAGAGAGTGAGGGCCAGGGCTGAGAGAGAGAGTGAGGGCCAGGGCTGAGAGAGAGAGTGAGAGCCAGGGCTGAGAGAGAGAGTGAGGGCCAGGGCTGAGGGAGAGAGTGAGGGCCAGGGCTGAGAGAGAGAGTGAGGGCCAGGGCTGAGAGAGAGAGTGAGGGCCAGGGCTGAGAGAGAGTGAGGGCCAGGGCTGAGAGAGAGTGAGGGACAGGGCTGAGAGGGAGTGAGGGACAGGGGACAGGGCTGAGAGGGAGAGAGGCAACGAGGGACAGGGCTGAGAGGGAGTGAGGGACAGGGCTGAGAGGGAGAGAGGCAGCGAGGGACAGAGCTGAGAAGGAGTGAGGGACAGGGGACAGGGCTGAACGGGCTTACAGCTGGGCCTGGCTCACTCTCCATGAACCACATTAGTGGTGCCACATTAGCTGGCCCCATCCCTCGTTACCATCGGGAGCTGTTGAGCCTGTGAGTGACTCACAAGGGAACCCAGGAAGTTACAGTAGCATTAACCCATCAGGGAGTCATGTAGCTAAATCAGCTGTCCACATCCAGATCAATGGATAATAGATTTAGGAAACAAACTACATGCAGGCCGATACTTTACTGGAAGTGACCAGTAACAGCAGTAGATCTAACGGGACGGTGCTGGAGAAGTGGAAGCTACTGAATTCCTCATAATTCATAAGAACTTCAGTTTACAGTAGACCTACATAAATCACCAGATGTGATAAATGACATGGTAAAATAGCAGATACAGTGATAACCTAGGAATTGCTTGTTTGTTTATTTGAGAGTTATTACTACAAACTTGGTAACAGGTAATTAATTACCATGTGTTGAACTATTTGAAGTACAAGAAAGACACATGATTTCCTATCAAACATCCGGGAAATACAAATGGAAGCATTAGTACTGTAAAATAAAGTACTACCCATAACGCTTTACATAAAATGTTACATAGACCACCTACAGAAACCTCTCGACACCAATGTGGTTGGGTGTAGTCGGCCTAATAAAGACAAGATGTTGCTTGTACAGACTTGACAGCATACACCCAAACATTCAAAGCACTCCTCATACAAATGATTGTTCCTCTGACAGCAGGATGCCGGTATACTCCGCTGACAGACTGCTCTTTATGCTGTGTGTGTGTGTCAAGTTTTATTAGTCATATAGGATACACGTGGTATACACTGGCCAATGAAATGCTTACATGCAGGTTCCTTCTGGAGAATGCAACAATTGTTTTGTGTTTGTGCGTGCGTCCTACCGTAAGCCACCCCCCATGAAGTCCACAGCACAAACATGGACAGCCCATCAACGCCACCCAATGTAAAACATGGATGCTTGACGGTTGGTGTCCTTGAAGTGATTTAGTAGTTAATATTCACCACCGTTTCTGAGGTGCTGCCTGTGCCGATGTATGCTCCATCAGCATCACTGATATGGTTATGACCTCTTAACCAGGATGTAATTAAACAAAGTATGTTTAGTGGGGCAGCTAAGAGGCAGATGACAGGAATTGAGACTTTTGTGACAGAAGTATAGTAACAGAAAAGACTAAATATGTAAGCAAACAGAAACCAAAACATCTTCCTCCTCAATTTATAATGAGTGTTAGAGTTTAGACCTGATCTAGTACATTCTTTCCTGTTGCGCCTCTATTAGCATATCTCACGGTCATCTGACGAGGCTGGGTGTGTTACCTGGTTACCAACCTGAACGGCTGACACAGGAAGCAGGTCAGGGTGCCAACACGCAAACAGGTTTCAATGTCACGCACACAAGTACAGGGAAATTTCTTGCAAGCTCTAACAAGCTGACCTTGCGTTGCAAAATAAATTGACAAATACATGTTAGTCAATCATTTCATCTAAACTGCTCACGCGCGTCAACGAACATCTGCATGGCCAGGTGAAAAATAGAACTTGGTTCGATTTTTGACGTGCTGCAAGTCCCACCTCTCCCATCTCCTCATTGGTTTTTAGGAGCATATACCCACGTGGGTGATTGAAAGATGAACCGCGGTCCACAGTCCAGTCAGTGGTGGTAATGCACCTTAAAGTTGGTTGCCAACCGACAAAGTCCGACGTCCACCACCATGACCATATTACTATTAGGAATAAGTTGACAAGTCATCAGGATATATTAGTATTTTTTATTTTAAAAAAGTAGCAGCAGCGTAAATTATGATTGTATGTGAGTGTGTGTGTGCGTGTAGTCCATATAAATGTGTGTGCATGTTAATGGTGTTGGAGTGTTAGTGTGCATAGACAGGGGTCAATTCATTTAGTCTGTGTATCCATTCTGTTAGCTATTTAGCAGTTTTATGGCTTGGGGATATAAGCTATTCAGGAGCCTGTTGGTGTCAGACTTGATGCACCGGTACCGCTTGCCATGAGGAAGCAGAGAGAACAGTCTATGGCTTGGGTGGCTGGAGTCTAATGGTTTTCCGGACCTTCCATTCACACCGCCTGATATAGAGATTCTGGATGGCAGGGAGCTCGGCCCCTGTGATGTACTGGGCTGTCTGCAACACCCTCTGTAGCACCATGCAATCGAGGGCGGTGCTATTGCCATACCAAGCAGTGACGCAGCTAGTCAAGATGCTATCAATGGTGCAGCTGTAGAACTTTGAGGATTTGAGGGCCCATGCCAAACCTTTTCAACTTCCTGACGTTGAGGGAGAGGTTGTTGTCCTTGCACCAGACTGCCAGGTCACCGACTTCCTACCTGTAGGCTGTTTCCTCATCACCGGTGATCAGGCCTACCACAGTCATGTCATCGGCAAACTTGGTGTTGGAGTCACGCAGTCGTGTGTGAGAACAGGGAGTACAGGGGGGGGGGCTTAAACACACACCCCTGTGGGGCCCATGTGTTGAGGGTGAGCGTGGCAGCCTGGGGTCAGTCCGTCAGGAACTCCAGTTACAGAGGGAGGTGTTTAGTCTCAGGGTCTTAAGCTTGGTGATGAGCTTTGAGGGGACGATGGTGTTGAACCCTGAGCTGTAGTCAATGAACAGCATTCTTACGTAGGTATTCCTCTTATCTAGGTGGGTGAGGGCAGTATGGAGTGCAATTGAGATTGCGTCATCTACAGATCTGTTTGAGTAGTATACAAATTGGAGTGGGTCTATGGTGTCTGGAATGATGGAGTTGATGTGTGCCATAACCAGCCTTTCAAAGCACTTCATGATTACAGAATGATGGAAGTCATCTTAAAATATGGGGATTACAGACTGGGACAATGAGAAGTTGAAAACTACTGTGACTATGCCTGCCATCTGATCTACGCATTCCCTGACAACGCGCCCTGGAATACTGTCCTGACCCGTGGCCTTGCGACTGTTTACCTGATTAAAGACCTTACTCACGTCGGTCTCGGAGAGCGAGATCAACAACCGAAGCAGCAACACGTAACATAGCACCTCTTTGTATAGGTATGTATGATATGATATTGGGGGAGACCATTTATTTTTCTTATTGATACATTGAACAAAAATAGAAATGCAACAATTTCTAAGATTTTACTGAGCTACAGTTCATATGAGGAAATCAGTCCATTGAAACAAATTCATTAGGCCCTAATCTTTGGATTTCACATGACTGGGAATATAGATATGCATCTGTTGGTCACAGATGCATAAAAAAAAGGTAGGGGCGTGGATCAGAAAACCAGTCAGTATCTGGTTTGACCACTATTTGCCTCATGCAGCGCAACATCTCCTTCGCATAGTGTTGATCAAGCTGTTGATTGTGGCCTGTGGAATTTTGTCCCACTCCGCTTCAATGGCTGTGCGAAGTTGCTGGACATTGTCGGGAACTGGAACACGCGGTCCTCCGTACACGTCAGTCCAGTGCATCTCAAACATGCTCAATGGGTGATATGTCTGGTGAGTATGCAGTCCATGGTAAAACTGGGACATTTTCAGCTTCCAGGAATTGTGTACAGATCCTTGTGACATGGGTCCGTGTATTATCATGCTGAAACATGAGGTGATGGTGGCAGATGAAGGACACAACAACGGGCCTCAGGATCTCGTCACAGGTTCTCTGTGCATTCAAATTGACCTTGATAAAAGGTAATTGTGTTCATTGACCATAAGCTTAGGCCTGCCCATACCATAACCCCACCATGGGGCTCTCTGTTCACAACATTGCCATCAGCAAACCGCTCGCCCACACAACGCTATACACGCTGTCTGCCATCTGCTCAGAACAGTTGAAACTGGGATTCATCCATGAAGAGCACACTTCTCCAGCATGCCAGTGGCCATCAAAGGTGAGCATTTGCCCACTGAAGTTGGTTACGACACGAAACTGCAGTCAGGTCAAGTGGTGAGGATGACGAGCATGCAGAGGAGCTTCCCTGAGGCGGTTTCTGACAGATTAGGCAGAAATTCTTCTGTTGTACAAACCCAGTTTCATCAGCTGTCCGGGTGGCTGGTCTCAGACTACCCCGCAGGTGAAGAAGCCAGATGTTGAGGGCCTGGGCTGCCATGGTTACACATGGCCTGCAGTTGTGAGGCCGGTTGGATGTACTGCCAAATTATCTAAAACGATGTTGGATGCAGCTTATGGCAGAGAAATTCTCTGGCAACAGCTCTGGTGTACATTCCTGCAGTCAAGCATGCCAATTGCACACATCCTCAAAAGTTGAGACATCTGTGACATTGTGTTGTGACAAAAATGTACATTTAAAGTGTCCGTTTATTGTCCCCAGTACAAGGTGTACCTGTGTAGTGATCATGCTGTTTAATACACCTTATTGATATGCCACATCAGATGGCTGGATTATCTTGGCAAATGAGAAATGCTCACTAACAGGGATGTAAACAATTTGTGCGTATGGAAAAGAGAAAATCTTTTTGTGTGTATGGAAAATGTCACTTTACATGTTGTGTGTATATTTTTGTTAAGTAAATGATTTTGGGAGAGACCATTTTCAAAAGAGTTCAAAATATTGGACGTCACAGGTCTGGGATTGACTTTACACAAACTTTATAATTTCACTCAGAAGAAAATTTGGAGACCTAAGTCGCAGCCTGCAGCAAGACCATAGTACTGGACCCGACTTGCTTCGAATCAGTTTCATCACTCATAGCAATGCAGATGAATGTAGCCTAGGCTCTAAACAACAAGGAAGAGGCTTATACCATATAACCATACACCACAAACCTCTAAGTGCCTTATTGCTAATATAAAACTGATTACCAACGTAATTAGAAAAGTACAAATAAAACTTATCATACCCGTGGTATACCACAGGTGTCAGCAAATCAGCATTCAGTGCTCGAACCACCCAGTTTATAAATGGTAAATATCAGCATGTACAACTAGAAGAAAATAGCAGGAAATCAAAACAAAAAACACAGGGACAACGTCCTCCAAAAGCTTTCATAGCCATCCACCGACAGGCCTATAGTTTTACAGGCATTTCAGGACAGCCATTCTTGCTCATGGCATCAGTGAAGAATACCCATATTTATAGAGAAGACACATCCCGTCCTTCTCTTCCCCAATGGAGTGGACGATAGAGCAGTATTTCAAAAACAAATCACTTGTTTCTGTCCAGGGAATGGGCTCCTTTGTTTGTCAATGGAATACCCACGGTTTTAATGGCTTTTAGGTAAAACATATTGAGCAGTAGGCTAAACTCAGAGATAAGTCCATCCACTATTGCAACAACCAATGAGAGAAGCGGTAAGAAAGAGCCTGAAGTTTAATTTAGACATAGGTTTATCTAAGCAATGGCGGAATCATAAACAGCATACATCCATGCCTGAAGTAGGAAAAAAGGCGATGAGGTCTCAAACAAAAATGTTTTGAACATAGTAGTATAGTTATTGCAATTCGTTATTCCAACAGTTTCTGGGCCAATTACCAAATTGGAAACATCATATGCACTCAGCTGGACATAGCATTCAAACACAATGCTGCAGACAGGCGACAAGGTGTCAAATGCTGGAGGATTAAGCCAATGAATATGGCCCAGAGAAACCATTTGTGTTGCTGAACAAGCGTAACAAAGGGGGCTACTTTGTTACAACTGCCTGTAAGGGTGATAACATACCGAAGGCTGGAACTGATGAGCCAGCGTGGACAACGACCTTTGTTCTGCTTATAGGCTAAATCGGAAAATGTTCTTAAACTTTTGTTTTATTAGGTAGTCCAATTTCGCCAATGTGCTTTGATTTCAAGGTCTATGTAAAAGTTGACAATGTTTTACATTTGATGACGACAGCTTGTGTGTTATGCGGAATTGTATGAAATCGTGCAAGAATTCTCAATTCAAATTGTTGCCATTTTGTATATGCAGACCAATTGTATAACGTTATCACTGTAAATAGTGCGTTTGACATTTAGTTACAATGTCGCAATCGCAGCTAATATTACAGTTAAGTTCACGGATAACCATTGCTTCGTTCCACAATGTTTCACGTTGCGGGACGAAGCAAAGACAAGCACTTCCCTTACCGAGAAGCAGTAGCTTGACCTCTCTTGCGGCTTTCTCCCCGTCGTCCCGCAGATTCCTGTCGATCATTTTACTGCGCTCCACCGCCGCCTTATCGTCCGTGCTCAGGGTACACCCCATCCTCAAGCAAATCCTCCGGACCCGAGTTTTGCAAAAATATCAAATATATACAGTACCAACATGCACGGGTTAAAAAGCGAGCCGCTGCTCCCCGAGACCCACACACGCCCTTGTGTGAAAGCTATCGGATCGCTTGGATTAATACTTTTTTTAAAGATAAAAAAAAAAGGACCACTATATTCCTATGCTTTCAGTCAGTGTAAGCTATTTCTCTCCTCGTGGCATAAATAGTTCTAAATGAAAACAGTTCCACGGCGAATTGCTCTCTCTGTCTCAGCGCGTCCGTCTTTCACTGCCACAGTGAGCTCTGCTCATTCAACTACAATTACCACCAGTTGGCTACACGAATACTTCCTGTTTCAGGTTTTTCTGTCAAAAATACCAGACTGACCTTTGAGTCAATATATTCTGGTCTTTGGAAATGCCTAATACTGTAAGTGACATTTGATATCACATGAGAAAACAATGTACTGTACTTTACTGTTTCTTGTCTGTGTATAACATATTATAGGGTACACTGGGGCCATCCCACTTCTGACACCAATATAGCTAAACCAAGGCAAACATGCTATTCACCCCCAAGAGAGACCTCAAGAGATATATTATACGGTTCATGCAGACTATTAGGCAACTAGGGTGTTATAATATATTTTCATCATCAAACCATGAGGGTTGTTAAAGGATACGTGATTTCTTATTCCACAGCCTTATTCTGTGATTCTAGTAGCCTACGCCTAAAGTTAATATACAAGTTACAGTACACATATAATGAATTAAAATATTTTTAATTCCAGAATAAAACAATATCAAAAGGGTATGCAACACCTGAGTTGTAGTTGCATTTCTGCCACCTGGTGGTTTTATAGAGAAAAGACTGATCTCCATGGACAGACTCCTTCTCCACCTTCTGATAGAGATACCATATGAATAGTCTGCATCACAGGAGACTGCTGAGGGGAGGATGACTAATAACAATGGCCGGAATGGAGTGAATGTAATGGTATCAAACATGTGTTTGATACCCTTCCATTTATTTATTTCCAGCCAGGCATGCAGGGAACATTTCCAGCATGCCTTTTACATAACCTTTTACTTTCAAATAGGGATGTTTAGGAGTACATGCAAAATAATGGTGGTGACCCCTGCTATTCTAATGGTTTCCTATAAACAGATTTCCCTTTGTGACCGCAGATACAGGCCAGGTGCTGAGGAGAGTAGAAGAGGTAGATACAGAATATAACGTGGTAGGAGACAGCTCCATACAGCGTTACAGCTTGGCTAATGGAAAGCCCATTTTCAACTAATCTGTTCTGGGTGATACTTTCTTCTCGAATGTCCGTGCCCAGTTGGAGGTGGTTCTCCACCTGTGGTCTGTCTGTTTTACAGAAAAGCCAGGAAGATGTGGTGATGGAGATGTTGAGCCAGGTCAGAGTGACCATCGGACCAGTGGCTGCTTTCAGGAAGGTGCTGATTGTCAGACGACTCCCCAAGACCGGCTCTGGGAAGATCCCTGTGCCAACCTGGTCAACAAGAAGCAATTCACCTCATCTAAATTTAGGATGAATTCAACAAGCCCATTGAATCATATTACAAAACGTGAGACATTCAGGCCCAATTTTAGGGATAGTTGCATAGAAATTAATAATGGTTGTTTCTGGACAACAAAGGTGGAATTATTCATTAAGATTCCTGTACAGCTGCCAATTCAGTTTTCTGGTGAGCCAGTTACATTTACGTCATTTAGCAGACGCTCTTATCCAGAGCGACTTACAGTAGAGTGCATACATTTTTATTACATTTTTACATACTGAGACAAGGATATCCCTACTGGCCAAACCCTCCCTAACGACGCTATGCCAATTGTGCATCGCCCCACGGACCTCCCGGTTGCGGCCGGCTGCGACAGAGCCTGGGCGCGAACCCAGCCCAGCCTGGGCGCGAACCCAGAGACTCTGGTGGCACAGCTAGCACTGCGATGCAGTGCCCTAGACCACTGCGCCACCCGGGAGACAAGTTGTTGGATAATTTTAATTCATACCACCAAATTGGATAAAAGCTTGAGGATCATATCACATATCAAATGTAATTACATTTAAACTGATTTAATATATAAAAAAGGCTACTGTGGAAGCGCCTGTCTCCACAGATCACTCCTACCATTGAGGACCCAGATGTGGGCAAGGACATTGAGGATGGTGAAACAGGAGCTGAGACCTGCTGGACAGTGACTCTCTCTAGGCTGCTCCTGTACCCTCTAACCTCTCACCTGGGCAGCAGTCTAATTAGCTATACTGTCCTTTGCCTGAGTTGTGATGCTGTGAATGAACATTATAACCTACTGCCTACCGTAGGGGGCCATCTTCACAAACCAACACTCGACCCCCAAGCAGTAAGCTATCCAACGGAATATGCTTAAGCCCTCAGCAAGATCCAAAATAAAAGATATTGTGATTGTAATGAACACAAGGGGAGACAGAGAACTGGTTTCAAGCACAGGGCGCAGCAGGTGTTTATTGCAAAGGACCACAGGAGGAGGCAGAAGGTCATACACAGGGGTCCAAAAGGGCAACAGTACAGGCAGGGAAAAGGCTAGTAACCTAGTCCAGGAGATCAGGCAAAAGGTAGATAACAGGAAATCCAATAGGCTAATGTACAGGCAGGGAATAGGCAAAAGGAATTGTTAGTGAGGCAGGCAAAAACTATCATACACGAGCGGCATAAATCACAGGGGGGGAAACCCCAGCGCGCAGAACAACATGTGTCACAATACAAACAATACATCACAGTGGTGGGATGCAAAGAACTGAACTAAAGAGTGTGTGTAAATGACATACAGGTGAGTGAACAGGTGATTATAATTCAGGTGATTGGGATCTGGAGAGTGAGCTGCGTTCAGGGGATCTAGGTGTTTGAGAGTGTGAGCTGGAAAGTGGGCTGGAAAGTGAGCTACGTTCAGGGGATCTACGTGTTTGAGGGTGTGAGTTGGAAGCAGATGTTACAGTGATATCAATTTAAAAAAATTTACTTGGCCATGAACGGGATCTTTTTCACTTACTAATACACTGGAGTCTTCAGTGGCCTCTCAGTTAAACTGCACAGGATCATGCTGGTGGCCATCTGGTGGAGAATACAAGTGAAGAGAACATAGTGATGAATACTCATTTGAAGCTCTGAACCCCTGAGTTCTTCGATAGCTCAACAGGTTAGTGCTGGAGTGGCAAGCCAACTCCAACACGGGTTTGAATGCTAGCTTTGCCGAAGATGTTTGTATTTAAGTGTTCTAGACTTGTCTGGTTAAATATCACGAATGAGCCCTTGTCAGGTCTCAGGAGTGGCTCATGAGGTATATGCTGGGTTTTACACACCCAGCACTTCAAGGTCACTTTTCTTGCAATGTGGGTTTGAGCCCCACTCAGTCTGTCTCTCCTTCACGGTGAAGTGGGAGGAGGTGTTGCTGGATCCAGGATCTGGTAAGTGGGCTGGGGTTGCCCAGGATGGTGCACTGGTAGGGATACCCCATAGGGGAGGGGTAGATGGGTGCACTGGCTCCCCTGCGGATAGTGGGGAGGAAAGGAGGGGCTATTAGTGAAGGTGAAGACAAACAGGGGTTGTCAGGACCCGGTGTGAGAAACAGTCACTAATAGTCGGCAGAACCCAGAAGATGAGGCAGACACAGCAGTACTAGAAACGGTGGTTTAATCAAGGTAAAAGATCTTCAGGCAAAAATATAAATCCACAACGTCAAAAGTAAAGCCAAGAGAAAAAAATGGATATCCTCCAAAATACAAAGAAAATCCACAAAGTGGTAAGAACAGCAGGGAAAAAACAAACCTCAAAAGACTAATCAAAAATAAACAAGAACAAAACCAGAGTACCTCTGGAAAATCCAACAAGAGAAATATAGGTTCACAGCATGGCTGGGGCTGGGTGCTAACATACAAACACAGAGCAAAGAACTGAGGGACACTAATGGTTTAAATACCTACAAGGAAATGAGGCACAGGTGAAAACAATAACTAGAAGGAAAAAAAAAAAAAAGGTTCAAAAAGGCGCAATGGGGACATCTAGTGACCAAAACCTGAATAGTCCTGGCCAAAACCTGACAGGGGTATTAGAGAATCAGAAAGAACAGGACAAGGGCTAACGCAGGCATCTACTACATGTGAGGCATGGGTTCAAATCCTGCAATTATTATCTTCAAGCCTCTGATCATTTGCATGGTTAGATATGATGTCATGTCTCAATGGGTTAATGCACACTCATTCAATTCCTAAACAATCAGCTCATTGACAGACACTATGCGCCACAGAGGTACAGCTCACAGCACTCTTTAAAAAAAAAACTTTGACAGCTCTTCCAACCTATGTGAAATGAAAAGCAAACGAGACTGATCTGAGAACCTTGCGCCTGTTAATAATCATGGCAGTAGTCTGAAATGGTAATGTTAGTCATGACCCCAGTCTTGCAATGTCATTAAATATAACTGCATTCACTAGATTTAATTGCATACATCTTCTCATGTCATTTATAATATATTGTAACTATTCCAAATTGTTTCACATGAAGAGAGGCATGTTTATGTGCCTGTTTGCGAAGCAAGGACCAAACATTGAAATAGGTTTAGAACTTTTATTGTGGAAATGGAATGGAGATGAGAATGAGAATTGGAGGGGAGGAAGCCAAGTTCTGTAGATGAAGGATCCAACAGGTGGACCGTAGTGTAATAACACATAATAACACATAGCTGTGGTAGGCTGCTGTGGTGATGGTGTCATTCTGAAGTATCTCAATGTGTGAAAGACAGTCATTTCAACCAATATTTAACTGACAGTATTTGTTGTTGTTGACAATTAACATTTGCTTGATCAGCCTCTTTCAGATCGCAGTTTATTATGTAGAATGCACATGCTGCTTTGGCATATTGAACAAGGGATCACACGTAAGCTTTTTTCATTGGCCCAGGTTTGTGCACCTGTTGTAGTGATTCTTCAAGTGGAGTTTGATGCCCTCCTGTGGATTAAATATATTTAAATAAAAATGTGTAATTCAGCAGATGCTCAAATCCAGAGCGATTTACAGGAACAATTAGGGTTGAGTGCCTTACTCAAGGGCAAATCAACAGATTTTTATTTAGTCAGCTCGGGGATTCAAACCAGAAACTTTTTGGTTACTGGCCCAACGCTCTTAACCACTAGGCTACCTGGTGCAAGTAAAAACAAAGAACAGGGTGTGGCAGGTCAGGGGGGCAGAGGAGGCTGGTGGGAGGTGCCATAGGAGGATGTACTCATTGTAATGGCTGGAATGGATTATGTTGAACTGTATCAAACATATGGAAACCACACGTTTGAATCCGTTCCATTAATTCCAATCCAGCCAATGAGCCCATCCTCCTAAACTCAGCAAAAAAAGAAATGTCCCTTTTTCATAATCTCTCAAAGATAATACATAAAATTCCAAATAACTTGCATAAAAGGGTTTAAACAAATTGTTTCCCAATTTAATGAACATGCACCTGTGGAACGGTCGTTAAGACACTAACTGCTTACAGACGGTAGGCAATTAAGGTCACAGTTATGAAAACTTAGGACACTAAAGAGGCCTTTCTACTGACTTTGAAAAACACAGAAAGAAAGATGCCCAGGATCCCTTCTCATCTTTGTGAACATGCCTTAAGCATGTTGCAAGGAGGCATGAGGACTGCAGATGTGGCCAGGGCAATAAATTGCAATGTCCGTGCTGTGAGACGCCTAAGACAGCGCTACAGGAAGACAGGACGGACAGCTGATCGTCCTCGCAATGTCAGACCACGTGTAACAACACCTGCACAGGATCGGTACATCCAAACATCACACCTGCGGGACAGGTACAGGAGGGCAACAACTGCCCGAGTTACACCAGGAACGCACAATACCTCCATCAGTGCTCAGACTGTCCGCAATAGGCTGAGAGAGGCTGGACTGAGGGCTTGTAGGCCTGTTGTAAGGCAGGTCCTCACCAGACATCACCGGCAACATCGTTGCCTATTGTCACAAACCCACCGTCGATGGACCAGACAGGACTGGCAAAAAGTGCTCTTCACTGACGAGTCGCGGTTTTGTCTCACCAGGGTTATGGTCGGATTTGCGGTTATCGTCGAAGGAATGAGCGTTACACCGAGGCCTGTACTCTGGAGCGGGATCGATTTGGAGGTGGAGGGTCTGTCATGGTCTGGGGCGGTGTGTCACAGCATCATCGGACTGAGCCTGTTGTCATTGCAGGCAATCTCAACGCTGTGCGTTACAGGGAATACATCCTCCTCCCTCATGTGGTACCCTTCCTGCAGGCTCATACTGACATGACCCTCCAGCATGACAATGCCACCAGCCATACTGCTCATTCTGTGCATGATTTCCTGCAAGACAGGAATGTCAGTGTTCTGCCATGGCCAGCGAAGAGCCCGGATCTCAATCTCATTGAGCACGTCTGGGACCTGTTGGATCGGGGGGTGAGTGCCATTCCCCCCAGAACTGTCCGGGAACTTGCAGGTGCCTTGGTGGAAGAGTAGGGTAACATCTCACAGAAAGAACTAGCAAATCTGGTGCAGTATTAGGAGGAGATGCACAGCAGTACTTAATGCAGCTGGTGGCCACACCAGATACTGACTGTTACTTTTGATTTTGACCCCTCCCCCTTTGTTCAGGGACACATTATTCAATTTCTGTTAGTCACATGTCTGTGGAACTTGTTCAGTTTATGTCTCAGTTGTTGAATCTTGTTATGTTCATACAAATATTTACACATATTAAGTTTGCTGAAAATAAATGCAGTTGACAGTGAGAGGACGTTTCTTTTTTTTGCTGAGTTTATATGTCCTCCCACCAGCTTCCTCTGGGTCAGGGATGTTAGTAAAGTAGAGATATGGATGTGGGACTGAGGATCACCTGGAGGGAAGAGGAGGAACCTATTAACTCTAAGATAACAACACCTGAATAACGCATGTCAGTACGGTATTGCAATAATAAATACACCTGTTCAACAAAAGATGTAGGTCTGTATTTGTAACACCAGGGGTCATATTTGTGACACAGAATCTCCCACATACTGAATGACCTGACATTTGACCAGACCGAGGGAAAAGATAACGCCAATATCACTCAAATTTATGGCTGTCATAACCGTGGTTTGCCATAATCATATAATTAAGATTACGCATCTTCTTATTCTTCGTTATCAGCATGGGATTAATAAAGCTCTGCAAATTCCATTAAAAACATACAGTTGTGGATATATTATCTGAAAAGTACCCAATTTGTCTCCTCCGACACACCTCCAACCGTGACCATCTCATCTCTTCCTCTAAGCAGGGGGAGAGCATAAAGCAACCCACATCCCATCAGGAAATAATATTAGAATAGAATATCCAGTTAACACAACATGATATACAGACCTGCTCTGTATTTAAAGGTACAGAAATCACAGTGCCTCTCAGAGCATCTCCTTCCTTCTTGACTCCTCCTCAGTCAAGCAGAGCTCTAATCAGCTGTCATATAGTGTAGTGATATCTTTTGGCCAGGAGTCATCATCACTCAACCTTTAACACCCAGCTGTCACATTATTATATACCTCTTATCAGTAGGTGGCCTGGTTTAGGACCAGCTACGTCTGCCTGTACTTGTCCTTCCGTCTCAGTCTCTCGGTCTCTCCACTGGCACGGCTGCTGCTGGAACCTACATACACCCACAAACAGAAACACACACCACCATGGGTTGCTGTAACAAGCTGTGTGGGCTAAAGGCTGGAATTGGGGCTGGAATTGCGGTGGCCATATTAGGTATAATCCTTATCCCCATGGGGAACAATATCATCCGTGAGACTGTTACAAAGGTGAGTGTCAGCTTGCTAGAGGTGTAAACATTGTGGAGGTGGTCAATCAAATGCATGAGAGGTGGGCAAGAGAAACATAGAAATAAGAGGATTTCTAAGAGGTCCATTTAGGAAAAAGTGGTTTTCTGCTAGCAAGAAAGGGACATAAGAGTAGATTCTAAACAGTAAGTGAAAGAAATATCTTCATTTGTTCAATCTCTTGCATTACTAGGTCATATTTTCCAAATACATCTAAAAAGTTGACAGCCACTTTGGACATAACTTAAATAAATGAGTGAAAAGATTGCTTCTTTACCTAAAACCAGGGCACTGTACAGAAAGAGTTGATGTCTGTCTGGTGAATGCAGGAATCGGTCATCGAGCCTGGGACCACAGCCTGGGACAACTGGGTGTCTGCAGACGCACCTGTGTACAGACAGTTCTGGCTCTTCGACGTGCAGAACCCACTGGACGTGGTGGAGAATGGGTCAAAGCCAAAATTGGTGGAGAAAGGGCCCTACACATACAAGTAGGTACCTACTCACTCAAATGTCTCTAAAAGATCCACAACATGATGTATATACGATGTGCATCATCTCTGTTAGGTGATTTCAACGCTGTATAGAGGGAAAAAACCTATGGTGTTGTTCATCTCCACTTTGTATTCTAAATATATTTTGATGATTTTGAATTATAAATTGCACTTTAATATCTACAATTCATATAGATGAAAAGAAAACACCTATATTTGACTAAGTCTAATCTAGAATCCAATCTAATATGATATAATGTACGAGAGATTAAAAGTCACTGGGTGAGAAAGCAGGAGAACGAAAGGGAGGGTGGGTGCCACTCGTCCGTGTGTCTCTCTCTACCCATCAGGACGCGGTACCTGCCCAAAGAGAACATCACGGCCAACCCAGAGAGCCACACCATCTCCTTCCTGCTCCCTGCGGGGGCCATATTTGAGCCCTCCATGTCTGTGGGGTCTGAGGAGGACAGTGTCACCTCCCTCAACCTGGCTGTGGCTGTAAGTGGGTGACACCTCATTACCTTGTGATGGCTCTCTACCTGTCTGAGTGGATATTGTGTATTCCACCTCTGTCGGGGTTACTTTGTCTGGAGTAGAGAAACGGGACAATAAGGAGAGCTGGGGTTGAAGGGAACTAAGTGTCTGGATTGTACGAGTACAACATAAATTATGGGGCCCTAGCTTTTACTGTTTTTACAAACCACAACTTATTTAGTTGTGAGTCTGGCTGTGGTGGTCTCAGTGTTATAGTGAATGTTTGGTTGAAGTGCACATGTACAGTGCCTTAGGAAAGTGTTCAGATCCCTTGACCTTTTCCACATTTTGTTACATTACAGCCTTATTCTACTATGGATTAAAAACTTCTTATGGCTGCAGGGGCAGTATTGAGTAGCTTGGATGAAAGGTGCACAGAGGTGCCCATATTAATCAGCCTGATCCTCAGTCCCAGTTGCTAATATATTTATATATAAAACATTTATCATGTATTTTCTGGTTTCTGTTGACCCCAACATGGCGGCTAATTTGACTATTGTTCTGAGCTCCGTCTCAGATTATTGCATGATTTGCTTTTTCCGTAAAGTTTTTTGAAATCTGACACAGCGGTTGCATTAACGAGAGGTATATTTATAATTCCATGTGTATAACTTGTATTATCATCTACATTTATGATGAGTATTTCTGTTGAAACGATGTGGCTATGCAAAATCACTTGATGTTTTTGGAACTAGTGAATGTAACGCGCCAATGTAAACTCAGATTTTTTTGTTATAAATATGAACTTTATCAAAAAAAACATTAATGTATTGTGTAACATGAAGTCCTATGAGTGTCATCTGATGAAGATAATCAAAGGTTAGTGATTCATTTTATCTCTATTTCTGCTTTTTCTGACTGCTATCTTTCGCTGGAAAAATGGCTGTGCTTATTGTGGTTTGATGGTGACCTAACATAATCGTTTGTAGTGCTTTCGCTGAAAAGCATATTTGAAATCGGACACTTTGGTGGGATTAACAACAAGAATACCTTTAAAATGATATAAGACACATGTATGTTTGAGGAATTTTAATGATGAGATTTCTGTTGTTTGAATTTGGCGCCCTGCACTTTATCTGGCTGCTGTCATATCGATCCCGGTAGCGGGATGCAGCCATATTAAATAGTTTTTCCCCCTCATCAATCTACACACAACACCCCATAATGACAAAGCAAAAACAGCCTTTTAGAAATTTAAATACCACATTTACAGAAATATTCAGACCCTTTACTCAGTACTTTGTTGACGCTACAAGCTTGGCACACATGTATTTGGGGAGTTTCTCCCAATCTTCTCTGCAGATCATCTCAAGCTCTGTCAGGTTGGATGGGGAGCATCGCTGTACAGCTATTTTCAGGTCTCTCCAGAGATGTTCGATAAGGTTCAAGTCCGGGCTCTGGCTGGGCCACTCAAGGACATTCAGAGACTTGTACTGATGCCACTCCTGTGTTGTCTTGCCAGGTTTCCTCCAAACGTGACACTTGGCATTCAGCCCAAACAGTTCAATCTTGGTTCCATCAGACCAGAGAATCTTGTTTCTCATGGTCTGAGACACTTTAGCTGCCTTTTGGCAAACTCCAAGTGGGCTGTCATGTGCCTTTTACTGAGGAGTGGCTTCCGTCTGGCCACTCTACCATAAAGGCTTGATTGGGGGAGTGTTGCGGAGATGATTGTTTTTCTAGAAAGTTATCCCATCTCCACAGAGGAACTCTAGAGCTCTGTCAGAGTGACCATAAAAAATCCTTCGACCTCATGGCTTGGTTTTTCTCTGACATGCACTGTCAATTGTGGGACCTTATATAGACAGGTGTGTGCCTTTCTCAATCATGAATGTACCACAGGTGGACTCCAATCAAGTTGTAGAAACATCTTGGCCTCCCAAGTGTCGCAGTTGTCTAAGGCTGTGCCACTAGAGATCCTGGTTCGAGTCCAGGCTCTGTCGCAGCCGACAGGGAGACCCATGGGGCGGCGCACAATTGTCCCAGCGTCGTCCGGGTTAGGGGAGGGTTTGGCCGGCAGGGATGTTCTTGTCCGATCGCGCACTAGCAACTCCTGTGGCGGCCTGGGCGCAATGCACGCTGACCAGGTCGCCAGGTGTACGGTGTTTCCGGGTTAAGCGGACATTGTGTCAAGAAGCAGTGCGGCTTGGCTGGGTTGTGTTTCGGAGGATGCACAGCCTTCCTGACCTTTGTCTCTCCCGAGTCCGTAGGGAGTTGCAGCGGTGGGACAAGACTAACTACCAATCGGATACCACGAAATTGGGGAGAAAAAGGGAGCTTTTAAAAAAATAAAAATAAAAAGGATGATCAGTGGAAACAGGATGCACTTGAGCTTCATTTCGAGTCTCATAGCAAAGGGTCTGAATACTTATGTAAATAAGGTATTTGTTTTTATATGTTATATATTTGCAAATTAAAACCTGTTTTTGCTTTGTCATTATGGGGTAATGTGTGTAGATTGCTGAGGAGTTTTTGTATTTAATCCATTTTAGAACAAGGCTGTAACCTAACAAAATGTCAAGTGGTCTGACTACTTCCCGAAGGCACTGTAGATAACAGATCGGGACATTTGTATTCTATATGTTGTTACGGCTGTCGTCTTCCTCCTCTTCCTCGGACGAGGAGAGGAGAGAAGGATCGGTGGACCAATACGCAGCGAGGTATTTAGACATAATGAATTTATTGAAAAGACGAACACGAACACAAAAACACTTGGAAAATTACAAAATAAGAAAACGACGTAGACGAAACCTGAACATGAACTTACATAACTACACGTAGAACTCACGGACAGGAACAGACTACATCAAACGAATGAACAGCCAAACAGTCCCGTATGGTGCAGATACAGACACGGACACGGACGACACAGGAGACAATCACCCACAAACAAACAGTGAGAACAACCTACCTTAATATGACTCTCAATCAGAGGAAATGCCAAACACCTGCCTCTAATTGAGAGCCATACCAGGCAACCCTTTAACCCAACATAGAAACACAACACATAGAAATGCCCACCCCGCTCACGCCCTGACCAATAAACACATACAAAACAAGAGAAAACAGGTCAGGAACGTGACATAACCCCCCCCTTAAGGTGCGAACGCCGGGCGCACCAGCACAAAGTCTAGGGGAGGGTCTGGGTGGGCATCTGACCACGGTGGTGGCTCAGGCTCCGGACGCTGTCCCCACACCACCATAGTCACTCCCCGCTTCTGTATCCCCCTCCCAATGACCACCCTCCAACTAAACCCACCTAAATGAAGGGGCAGCACCGGGATAAGGGGCAGCTCCGGGATAAGGGGCGGCAGCTCCGGGCTGAGGGACGGCAGCTCCGGGCTGAGGGACTCTGGCAGGTCCTGGCTGAGGGACTCTGGCAGGTCCTGGCTGAGGGACTCTGGCAGGTCCTGGCTGGACGGCTCTGGCAGGTCCTGGCTGGACGGCTCTGGCAGGTCCTGGCTGGACGGCTCTGGCAGGTCCTGGCTGGACGGCTCTGGCTGATCCTGGCTGGACGGCTCTGGCAGGTCCTGGCTGGACGGCTCTGGCAGGTCCTGGCTGGACGGCTCTGGCTGGTCCTGGCTGGACGGCTCTGGCTGGTCCTGGCTGGACGGCTCTGGCTGGTCCTGGCTGGACGACGGCTCAGTCCAGACGAGCAGTTCATGCGGCGTTGGGCAGACTGGCAGTTCAGGCGCCGCTGGGCAGACGGGCAGTTCAGGTGCCGCTGGGCAGACGGGCACACCTGTAGGGAGGAGACGGAGAGACAGCCTGGTGCGTGGTATAGGCACTGGCTGCGCTGGAGAGGAGGAAAGCTCTGACAGCGCTGGACAGGTGGGAGCAGCTGGAGAGAGAACCCGGAGAGACAGCCTGGTGCGGGGGGCTGCCACCGGTGGACTGGTACTTGGAGGTGGCACCGGGTATACCGGACCGTGAAGGAGGACACGTGCTCTTGAGCACCGAGCCTGCCCAACCTTACCAGGTTGAATGGTCCCCGTAGCCCTGCCAGTGCGGCGAGGTGGAATAACCCGCACTGGGCTATGCAGGCGAACCGGGGACACCACCTGTAAGGCTGGTGCCATGTACGCCGGCCCGAGGAGACGTACTGGAGGCCAGATACGTTGGGCCGGCTTCATGACATCCGGCTCGATGCCCAACCTAGCCCTCCCAGTGCGGCAAGGTGGAATAGCCCGCACTGGGCTAAGCACGCGTACTGGGGACACCGTGCGCTTTACCGCATAACACGGTGTCTGACCAGTACGACGCCCTCTCACTCCACGGTAAGCACGGGGAGTTGGCTCAGGTATCCTACCCGGCTTTGCCACACTCCTCGTGTGCCCCCCCCCAAGAAATTTTTGGGTCTGACTCTCGGGCTCCCAACCGCGTCGCCGCGCTGCCTCCTCATACCAGCGCCTCTCTGCCTTCGCTGCCTCCAGCTCCGCCTTGGGACGGCGATATTCCCCTGGCTGAGCCCAGGGTCCTTTGCCGTCCAGGATCTCCTCCCATGTCCATGAATCCTGGTTGCTCTGTTGAGCTCTCCCCCGCCGCTTGGTCCTAGTTAGGTGGGTGATTCTGTTACGGCTGTCGTCTTCCTCCTCTTCCTCGGACGAGGAGAAGAGAGAAGGATCGGTGGACCAATACGCAGCGAGGTATTTAGACATAATGAATTTATTGAAAAGACGAACACGAACACAAAAACACTTGGAAAATTACAAAATAAGAAAACGACGTAGACGAAACCTGAACATGAACTTACATAACTACACGTAGAACTCACGGACAGGAACAGACTACATCAAACGAATGAACAGCCAAACAGTCCCGTATGGTGCAGATACAGATACGGACACGGACACGGACACGGACACGGACACGGACACGGACACGGACACGGACACGGACACGGACACGGACACGGACACGGACACGGACACGGACACGGACACGGACACGGACGACACAGGAGACAATCACCCACAAACAAACAGTGAGAACAACCTACCTTAATATGACTCTCAATCAGAGGAAATGCCAAACACCTGCCTCTAATTGAGAGCCATACCAGGCAACCCTTTAACCCAACATAGAAACACAACACATAGAAATGCCCACCCCGCTCACGCCCTGACCAATAAACACATACAAAACAAGAGAAAACAGGTCAGGAACGTGACATATGTTCAAGGATCTATGAGGTTAGAGGCAATAATACAACCATTTGTAGGACACAGCCCTCTCTCGCATGTCACCACATCAGTCATAAAACATTTCTGTTGTAATCCTCTATCTTTATGAGCCAGGGAAGCAGTAATATGCATGTGTGCTGACATTATGTAATGTACTCGTTTTGAATAATGGAAATGCAACTTCCTTTTTCTTCTCCTTCCTTTCAGGGTGGGTACAAGTTGTTTCCCCCATGGGCACTGGAAGCTGCAATAAAGTTAAACAATGTCTCACTCTTCCAGCGACGGACAGTGAGGGAAATACTCTGGGGTTACAAAGACCCCATTCTGAAAGGGACACTGGGCCTCTTTTTTCCTGTAAGCTCACAGCATATCATTTTCATACACCTTCCCTATATAGAATAATACAAATTCTTTATTTCGTTTTATATGTACATTATTCCAAAAAATACCAATCTACATTATTTATGTGACATTCACTGAGAATGTAGGAATAACTTAATGAAATGTAATGTTGTGTAGCTACCTAACTGTACTATGGTGTGATGTGCTGTTTCCTCAGTACAACGGCACCTATGACGGGCCATACAGTGTCTTCACAGGCAAGGATGACATCTCTAAAGTGTCTATCATTGACAGCTGGCAGGGGGAAAAGTGAGTCTATCTTGAGTCTCAACACACTAAAGTTGGAGAGTTGTTGTGAGGGTTGAATCGAAATAGTGCAATGAGTACACACTAACCATCCCCCCATATCATAACAGGGACCCATGATGTAATTTTCTTACCGTTATTCCGTTACCGGATGTAAATCCACTTCACCTACTGTAATATCAATAAACAAAATAAAAAATAAACTGTAATTCTGTTAGAAAAATGTGCATGTGCACAGTTCTAGTAAATGTGTTTTTGTGACATTTTTTGTGTCAATTGTTCAAAGTAGTCCTTGTGCATAGAGTTGCATGGTTTGTTATTAAACTTTGAAATCAATGCTTTTTGTTTGGCATACATTTTAAAGTGAAACATCTGAGTCTGTTACCGTTATCGTAGGGTCCATATTGTCAATTCAGTCTAATGGCGTCATGGATTTACAGCATCATCTGTAGAATTCTCCTGGCAAACCATGTAAAACCACAGGTCTTTGGTGAGTGTAGGCAGGCGCGGACTGGCCATCTGGTATTTTGGGCAAAAGCCAGATGGGCTGGTCCATTTGTAGCCCAGTAGGCCTGTCTAACTATTTTTTTTTGTGCCCCAAATAATTATCTGGCTAATAATGGGAGCCTCAAAGAAAAAAAATAGGCCGGTGTGGGGGCCTCAAGGAAAAAAATATGCTGGTATGTTTGAAATGCCAGGGCCAATTTATTGTCCCAGTCCGCCCTTGATCGTAGGCAGTTTTTGTCTGGGTCGTATTACCCAATAACTGATGGCTTTACTGATGAGCCCATTTCTCTCTAATAGAAAGGTGTCTTTCTGGAACAACACATACTGCGACATGATCAACGGCACAGGTACAGTCACCCAAATACCCAGGCAGCAGACAACTTGCATTGCATCACTGTCTTGTTGAATTACATTTTACTCTATCATCACACAACCGAAACATTTCAAATGCGTAAGAAATCAATTAAGAACACTGGAGAATCATTACTAAGTCATCTTATACTGCCATGGTTAATACTGTATATTCAATTCTATGTTCTTTACCATTGTTCTGACTAACTTTACCATTGTTCTGACTATTTTCATCAGATGGCTCGTCATTCTCTCCCTTCCTGGACAAGAAGAAGCCTCTGTACTTCTTCTCCCCTGACATCAGCAGGTGGAGTGATCATTTACCTATTGGGGTGGATAGTAATGTTCAGATCTAATGAAGACTGGTGTCACGGTATACGAAGACAAGTGGAGATGATAACTGATTATGTTTTGCAGTGGCCCTAGTTTGTAAAGCAACTTCTATCAGCTTTAATCCTGTTCACTGCCGTCATACAGCCAATAGAAATGTACTACTTGTTTATCACCCCCCTTGAAGTCTGGAAGGGACTCTTCACTATGTCCTTTGGCCTAATATTCACAGACACTGTAGTCAGATCTGCAGCCATATGCAATGAGCATCTCAGAGTATTGCTGATCTAGGTACCACCCTCCATGCAATCTTATTCATTCATCTAAAAGACTAAACTGATCCCAAATCAGCACTCTTTATTCCCATCCTCACTTTTGAAGATGCCTTTCTAATCATGACCACAAGAGGTCAGGACCCGGCAAAAACAAAGAGCCTTGTCTCCTAAAAGCACTGTTCTTCAATGTCTTCAGGTCTGTGTCAGCTGAGTATGAGAGGAGCCTGGACCTGAAGGGGATCGAGGTGTACCGGTTCAAACTGCCCCCGCTCACCCTAGCCTCCCCTGCAGTCAACCCAGACAACCAGTGCTTCTGCACAGACTCTGTGGTCACTAAGAACTGCACATTGGCCGGAGTCCTGGACATCAGCTCCTCTCGTGGTGAGGGACACGGGCAACAGTCACTAACTGGTTCCTGCACTGCTGGACATCAACCGGATGCAAATAATAATATGATCTAATGATCTATTAGCACTGTATGAATGGCACAGAAGTCTAATAAATTCATATTTTAGTCATGTTAGCAGACACTCTTATCCAGAGAGACTTACAGGAGCAATAAAGGGTTAATATCAACTAGCATTTACTGCAGTTCCGTTCCACTATAAGCAGGTCCCAGAGTTTTTCCTGGTCAGGGAATACTGTGGGTTCTAAAGGTACTGTATGCATGTCCTGTGTACAGTACCAGGTGATCAACGTGTCCATCTTTGATATTCTCAACCAGGACAACCAGTCTACATCTCCCTGCCTCACTTCCTGCATGGTAGTCCATACCTGGTTGAAGATGTGGAGGGCCTTGGTCCTAGTGAGGAGCATCACGTCACGTTCCTGGATGTGGAACCGGTGAGAGCCCTGCATCCATTCACCTTTCACCTCTGATATCTAGGATATGTCCAATGACCTTCCCAACTATGCAGTCTTCTGTGCATATGCTAACGCTCCCCAAAAAAGTCTCAGCACGCATGGTATTCATGGTATTCTTGTGCTGTTCTCTCAATAAGCGACATTCCCTTGCTCTCGCATCTATTTAGATTTTGACAGATCCTGATTGTCTGTTGCTGGCGTGTACAGTACAGTAGGCCTAACTGCTGTGGGAATAAATGTGTTTGGTGTTTGTTTCTGTCAGACCACAGGGTTCAGTCTGAGGTTCGCTAAGAGACTGCAGGTGAACATGATGTACGGCCCCTCCAAGATCATCACGTAGGTTTAATGTCTTGGTCTATTATTTTCCCGTACTTTACTATTGCATATACAGACACTCATCCAAGGATATCTCTCTCTCATTACATATTCTCCAGGGTGTTAAAGAAAGTGAAAGATTACACCATACTCCCTATAGTTTGGCTAAACGAGGTAAGTCATTTGAGCTGTACTTACTGCTGCCAGGTCTTACTTCTAAAACGTTTTAACTTGCGTTTGTTATTGCATATTTCCAAAGTATTTTCTAAGTATATAACCTCTCGTTTCTGTAATTGCTATACCTCAACGACTGCCTGTTTCTACAGACGGCATCCCTGGATGACGAGACAGCGGACAGGTTTAAGAAGGAGCTGTTATCTCGTGTTGACATGTTGGAGACGGTGCAGTTCACGCTGATAGGCTTAGGGTCAGCAGCCTTTGTACTCTGCATAGTGGCACATTGTTTGGTAAGCAGAAACAACAACAAGCGTGTGTGAGAGGGACAATGCTGCTGTACAACAGAGGAACAGCGGGGGTACAAGGATGTCAGTGTGCTGTAACTTGTCACCTTTAATATCATGCACGTTCATCATTTGTGTTATTTACAATTTCAAAATTCTTGCTCTGATACATAGCGAGGATATATTGTAAACATTGTGTGAGTTAGAATGTACTTCTTTTTGTACAAATTATTATAAACTGTTCTTTTATGTTATTGTAATTTGATTTGCACACACCTCCCTGCTAGATTTTGGTCGGGGATCTTGAAGCTAGAATATACAGCGTTTGAAATTGCTATAACATTCACGACTCCAATAAAAATAAATCAATGCCGATTCAAATGTATTCAACTTAAGCTCGGCTCACACTGAAGTTGAGCCATGAATATCAATGGAGGAAGTGAAGTCATTTTTTTTATCATACCCTGCTTCTCAAGGGGTCTTAAATAGGATTATGACACGGCATGAGTCTAGCAAAACTGTCCCACATCCCCATGTTCTCTCATTACTGGAACAACTCGCTCTATTGTACATTTGAAGCAACAATTATTCAGTGTCTCTTTCACCTCATCTGGCCCGTAAATCAAAATGAGAGTGAAAACACCCCCATACCGATGATTATTCTGTGGTTTCTGCATGGCACTTGGGTTTGTTTGGTGAGAAAGCACTGTTTTTGGTTTTAGGGTGTTTAAAATGACAATTTCCCGGTTCCCGGGGCTCTTTGATACCTCGGTCTACTCTAGATTGTACAGTAACAGTGGAAAGTGTTTAATTGAGATTGAAGGAGACATCTTTACTTGCCTTAGTGCTCCTCAGCTCTCTCGCCTTCTCTGCACCAGCGCACTCTAAAGCAGCCATTTTCTTTCTACGCCATATTTTCTAAGATGTGTGGCTGTTTGAAAATGAATATTAAATACTGAATATGAATCTAAAAAATGGAAACTAACCAATATGCAATGCTAGTTCTAACAGCAGCTACTGATATCTTCATTTAAATATTCTGAAGGAAAGTAGGCCAGGCCTAAGTATAATTTCTCAAGTATTTAAACTTGTGGGTACCTAATAAATCACATTGTAAATCTATTCAGCTTCACTTGGAGTCATTACACTGTTTCCCAGAATTCTTTCCCGTTTCCCATATCCACCCCATTTGCATGGGCAGCTTCTTCCTACCCATAATTCCTCAGAATTCGCCGCATTCACGTGCTAGTCGGAACTAGGAAACTTACATTTGACTTGCTAACTGGTTGTAGTTAATATACACATGCCGCGTTCAACCAGTTAGCAAGATGGACATTTCAGATTTCCCACTAGCACATGAACACGGCAAATATCTAATAGCCAATAGAACAGTAATGTGATTGTTTTCATTCATCATACAATTTCAGTGGAGGCTGCTGAGGGGAGGACGGCTCATAATAATGGCTGGAATGGAGTAAATGGAATGGCATCAAACACATGGAAACCATGTGTATGCTATATTTGATACCATTCCACCTACTCCACTCCAGCCATTACCATAAGCCTGTCCTCCCCAATTAAGGTGCCAACAACCTAATATGAATTTCCTACGTTCAATAAATCGATGTAATTCCTAAGCGTGACTGTGAACGGTGAAAGTGTATCACATCTGAAGAGATAAGTGAAATATGGGGACTTACTGCTCATTGGAATGATCCTGCTGTTCCTCTCCTGTCAGATTCATCTATGACTACTTACAACCAAAATGTATGAAATTCAAAGTACTTTCTAAATGCATTTATTCAGGCTGTCATGACATTAATAAATAGAAATACACCAGTTTTATGATAACATGGAAATGACATTGAACATCACTATGACGACACTTCTTTGTTAAAAGTTTGAATTGATCAAAACTTAAACGAGTCGTCAGTCTAGAGATTTATGTTAAGGAAAAGCCAGACCTTTAAAAAATATTTTGTCAAAATGAAAATATATCTCTACAATTTGCAGATACGGTCGAGAATATTTGATGAGATGTGTTAAATTATATACACTAGGGTCACATTCAAAAGCGCAGATCCACAAAAACTGGACACAATGACATAAGTTATGATGAAAATATAGAATGAAAAACACTCTGTACACATACCAACCATGAATATATCTACACAGACTATACTTCTGAGACAAACAGGAAAGAGCTATTCACACTATATAAAACAGAGAGTGCCAATCTGACCATCGCACAAACTGTGAATTAAATGCATTATTCAAAATGATTAGAATGATATTCAAGTTAAATGTTCATCATGATTATTTTTGATCGTGCATGTCTGTCTTGCTGTACGTGAAATTAAAACTCAGTAAGGAGATTAAATATATCTCATCAAATCATGGATCAAGAAAATGCAAACCCCAAAATCAGGAGTGTATGTACCTGAATACAAAAGCTAGGATGTGCGTGACTGCTATACTCCATCGGTATAAAACCAATCCTGCGATGTATTGCAAATAGCCACAAAGTTTAGATGGATTTGATATACATTAACATGCTTATGTGCTGATAACACAGTATCATACACTATCGAAGAGATACTTGTACAGTATGGCACAATGTCCCGTACCATTTAAGAACATACATGTTCCAAGTAACGTGAATAAATACAGGAAAGAAGACAGAATGTAAGGAGGCTGTGACCTAACATTTTACATGACCTTTGTCCTATTAAACGTGATGTTTAGAAAATGACTGAGTAAGGATTGTGAACATGTAGGGTGGTCTTGCCAGTGTTCCTGTAATAAATTGAGCAGAACCCCTCCCAACGAAGGTTCTTTGCTCACACAGCGCTACATGTTTTAGTGTAACGGTACTGTCCATATGGTTGGCAGCTGAGCTGGAGGTGTACTTTGGCCTAGCCACTATGTTTTAATTTCCAAGGCTGGAATATTTTTTTATTGGGACCACGTAGTATGGACAATATGCCCTTTGTATAGGCAGTGCTGCTATTTTATCTGGTGTTAGGAGGGATAGAGTTCCTCCATAGAGACAGAGCTACAACGTGAACATAGAAACGGGTCATACAATGAGAGATTTGTTTCTGATATTGACGATAGCCCTGTCGTTTTGTCAAATGTAAAACTGTAATAGGTGGTAGTTGTAAACAGTGTTCATATGGATGAATATGAGTCAATGTACAGTTGCAGAGCAGAGTGTAAACAGCTAGGGTGCTCCCTATGAAACACTCCTCTTGGATATACAAATTAATATGCCAATGATTTCCCTACTCAATCACAATCTTTACCATCTGTAACTCCAGGTTTGTTATCCTTGGACCAGACATCCATCCATCCATACTAAGCCATTACATGCTGCCTGATCCATTTCCCCATGCTGTAAATGTCTACACTGCAATATACTACAATACTGCTATCAGACCATTGCCTACTGTATAGCGTGACTACAGTATATATGTGTGGCAAGTATTATCATAGAACTATGGGAGCAGCATTGAATGCAGTAAGTCATCCTGTGTATGTAGCCTACGACACCTGAACCCAATGCCTAAATCCACACATCTCCATGTGTCCTGATCCAGGGTCAGGGCTTACACCTCTGTCTAATTGGCGAGTGTGATAGGATGTGAGGTGTGCATGTATATCACAGTCATCTGGTCAGTGTACCTCATGCATATAAGACTACAGACAGCCCCAGGTAGGGTGAGTCCCACTCTCTCCTTGTAAACCTACAGTAGCTGGAGCTGGGGAAGTGTTCAGTTCAGGTCCATTGCCTCTTGGCAGGGTGGGAGCTCGGGGGTTGTGTGTGTGTGGCCAGGTGTGTGTGTTCATGTATACCCCCCTCTCCACAGCCCTATTAACCCCTTGTCTCCCCCAGTCAAACATCATCAGGCAGTTCCAGGTGGTTCCTGCGGTTGCGGCTCTTCCGGAGGTCTAGCAGGGGCTTGAGCTTGGCCATGTCTCCCCGTAGAGGAGGCCCTCCTTTCATCCCCTTCTGCTGCCTGGCCCCCTGCAGGCTCTGGAGCTGCTTTCTCTCCTTACAGTACTGCTGTATGGCCAGGCTCTCTGCAGGGCTGAAGGCTGAGAGCAGGGCCTTGGGGTGCAGGGTGCTGGCCCAGGCCCAGGGAGACTGCTGCTTGTCCATCAGCACTGACACCATGGCCTCACTCAGGACACGCAGGCGGAGCTTGGCCACGGTGCGCTTGAAGGTGTTCTCTGTGGCCAGGCAATAGTACAGGCCCTGGTCGGACAGCTGAACGGAGCGGATGAGCAGGCCGTGGTCAGTGGCAACCACACGGTCACCCAGCTTCACCTGGAAGGGGGAAAGAGAGGTGTCAGCAGAATGGTCTTAATTGTCCTATAGAATAACACATTATCCCACAGCATGATCTATAGTCAAGTAAATCGAGCAAAGACAAATCAACTTAAAGTGGCACTCCAGTCTCCTTTTCACCTCATTTAACACTGGATTTACTTAACGTAAGGCACATCTCAATAGGTGGTCTAGATATTTCATGAGATAGCACAAGGAAGGGGGGGGGGCTTTCCTCTTTTGTTCTCTATTGTTCCTCAAGCAATGGGGAGGCCCATGACATCACGACTTCCCATCAGCCATGAATGTCCTGCTCTTTGAAGTTTGCAGTTGTGTCTAAAAAACACAATTTAGCTGAAAACATACATTTTTTACCCTCTAGTGTGTCCTTTACTGTATGTATACTGGGGATATCGCTTTTCAACAGTAAAAGGTCAAACATCGCTGGAGGACGTCTTTAAACAGTTCACCTGGAGTACTCATTTTCATAGAATCTCTGATATGAATATTATGCATGAGCTATAAACAGCGAAATCTGTAAAAGATGTGAATCTTTATCAAAGAGCAGGTGCTCTCTTTGCACAGCCCCGTATCATTTCTCATGGCCTGATGGGCAGCACGAAGTCTTAGAGGGTGTCAGTAATGTGAAATGTTTCCCCCGTTGAGAATAGACTCATTAGTTAGGTCCCATATCACATCTGATCTACAGTATATCACTACCTTGTTACACAGACAATAAATACTTTGCAACGTCATCCCCGAGGCGTGACGTGTTTGAAATAATATCAGATCACTAACATGTCATCACAATCAAAGGATTGTGTCGAATTCATTGATCTAGTTCCAACTAGATCAAGGCATTCGACACAATCATTCGATTGTAATGACGTGTTTGATATTGTAATCGACCGCCAACAGCCTTTGTACTCAGTCTGTCCCGTTTGTTACTGACTGAGGAACAACGATACCTAATCAATCCTCCTTCACGTCATGGGATTACATTTTTGTCTAAAACGTCATTGATTTGCAAGAAACTGGAGTCGGAATTGAGCCAGCTCTGACGTTGAACACACAGAATGAATCATTCCATTTCTATGGTTCAACCCAGCTTCTCAATTGACTTTGACTCGGGAAGTTGTTTTCTGACCTCTTTCCTCCTGTCATTGTCTCTGTGGATGAGCCAGCGGACGGAGGCCTGAGGGGACTTAGGAAGACACTCTAGGAAGGTGGTGTTGTTCTTTACCCCATACTGGGTCATCTCCACCGCGTTCCTGTACGCTGAAACAAGGGTGTTTCACACACACGGCAACTCATTGACAGACATTAACCACACAACGGGATGATGTAGGTCCCAAGAGTCAGGGTCAAAAGTTGACCTGAGGGTTAGTGACACCTGCAGTACAACCAAACCCTCCCAGTCACTAGTGGGCAAATCCTAACGTACCCTTAAGTCTAATTTTCAATTAGTCTCCTATTGACTTCAATGTACTAAAGAAATTTGACTCAAATTAAGATTATCCCCCATGTACGCTTGTTTGTCAGATTGCATTCCCCCTGAGATGCACTTCATATCTGTATAGTAGAACAAGCTATGTTGACCTGGTCTTTAACTGACAGCATTGCCATCTGATGTTTATGTCCCAGCCAACTAGCTCATCCCCATGCTGGATGGATGACAGGGTATAGACTAATTAGCACCAATGACCATATGGTTTAGTCCCATGACATATGTTCATTTACACAGACTTATACTGGAATGTGGCACTATGAGGACCATAGCGCCTCCCCTTGTTAGACCGCTTGCCGACAGCTGATTGAGTGAATCATCTCTGTATAGTCTGTTTGATTACACACACACACACACACACACACACACACACACACACACACACACACACACACACACACACACACACACACACACACACACACACACACACACACACACACACACACACACACACACACACACACACACACCTGAACTCAAATGACCCATAAACCAACCGAATCTGTGTTAGACTCTTTTAGAGTAAAATGAGTACAGCTGGGATAGACTAGCCACATAACAAATGAGTCGAGCAAATCAGATAAATGGATAAGCACACCAATGCCCGCTGTTGGCAAATTCAACAGAGCTGTGGGTTTCTCAGGCATTTGGTGCATGTTGGCTGGATGTTGTCATACCTTTCAGGTTGAATCCTCTGCACTGAGTCAGTGGGTTGCCATGGATGATGTCCTGTCTTCTGCTCCTTCTGTATAGAAACCATAACCATCCATAAATATTTATTTATTTATATATATATACACACTATGTACTGTGAAGTGGCCTAACCGTTGAATCCTGTCAAATATATTGTATATCTAGTTTCATTGCCTACATAAACTAGTTGGAGAATAAATACCTTTCACAAAGCCCAGTAGCTTAGAAACATGGTTATACCAACCCTCCAGCCCATTATGAAAATCTCATAATATCAACAGTGAGGAAGGACCACTGAGCCAGACACAGCGGTGTGAGGAACATTTGACAGTGTTATTCCACCATATGGTTCAGTCGCATCCCATCCAACAGCTACAGGGAGAGAGCTTAAACAGCAGGCACATTTCCAGCAGGATTTCTGTGGAGTAAAGGGGCAGAGCCTCTGTTCGATAACCAAGCTATACTTGAACTGTGGTTGACTGAAATGGCAGCTGAGCAGCCGGTGAGGAGGGAAACCAGAGGGGGGACTGTTCAAAGTAGAACGGTATCACTCACTGTGCTACGGCTGTGTTATAGCTATGGTTGGATCAATTCAAGAACACATGGTGTATACACTGAGTATACCAAACACAGACAAGGAACAGGACAGGAACAGTGTCAGAACAGGGGGAACAGAACGACATGGCAACAATAATGCTGAAGCGGGGAACAACCTCTGGAACAGACAGATATAGGGGAGGGATAATGAATGCAGGTGATTGAGTCCAGTCGAGCCCAATGAACCGTTGATGCGTGTGACGAGGGAAACAGGTGTGCGTAATGATGGTGGCAGGAGTGTGTAGTGCTGGGCAGCCTGGCAACCTCGAGCGCCAGGGAGGGAGAGCGGGAGTAGGCGTGACAATTATTTATACACAGGAAACTGTTGAGCGTGGAAACCCCAGCAGCGTTGCAGTTCTTGACACAAACCGGTGCACCTGGCACCTACTACCATACCCTGTTCAAAGGCACTTAAATCTGTTGCCTTGTCCATTCACCCTCTGAATGGCATACATACACAATCCATGTCTCACTTGTCTCAAGGCTTAAAAATCCTTCTTGAACCTGTCTCCTCCCCTTCATCTACACTGATTGAAGTGGATTTAACAAGTGACATCAATAAGGGATCCTAGCCTTTACCCGGATTCACCAGGTCAGTTGGTCATGGAAAGAGCAGGTGTTCTTAATGTTTTCTATAGTGTATGTTATCATTCCGACCTGCAGATACATTGTATAACCAGCCTAATACATTGCCTTATACCAGTGGAATAAACTAGCTAAGTAATTACAGTAACAGGCTAGAACGTGCATGCAGGTTCCTCCTGCAGGCAGAGGAGGGTCGTTAGTGATTGGAGCCACCTGGGCTCAGGGTATAAACTGCTTCACTAATTACTTCTCTCTCTCTCTCTCTGCTCCTCCAGGTATGATCCTGTTTTGTTTGTTCCTTTGTAGTTTTGCATAGTTTTCACTCAGTCATATTCACACACACCGATTCACGCATCCATGCACTTTACATACACCTTACATTATGATACTTCCACACCTCATTCCTTTTTCTTTGTTTAAAGTTAATTGTTTGGTTTATAATAAAGAACATTTTTAATTGGCCTATACCTGTTGTTCGTGTCCCCTCATTTTTGTCACAGGCTATGAGCCGGCTTGTGACAGTATGTATATCTTTGGGAAAACCAAACAAACAACTAAGAGCTGTATAATGACTTGTCTTTATTCCCAACTAAGTCCCCATGAATAACACCTAAGCTATGTGAAGTGTTGCCCTATACTGTAACCCTTAACAACCTGGGTCCTCAGCACCAATGTTTTACGGGTAAAAGCAGACTGCACCATAGAGTGGAATAACACTGTAAAATGTTAATTGTGCCGCTCGGTTTGCTTTAGAGTGGTCTTTTCTCACAGTTGGTGTTGTACTGTTGATGTTGACCCAAACCAGGGTCTGTAGTACCGTACCTCTTGCCAGTGGGGTAGAAGCGGGTGCAGCTCAGGCCGTCCCAGGCACAGTAGGGGTCTCTGGCCAGGCAGCAGTCGGCGCAGGCTGAGCCGTAGGCATGGCAACGGTGCAGAGACACTTGGGACACGCCGTGCTCTGAACTTACGTACAGCTGTTGCTGCAAGGCAAAACAGTTCAAATGTCAACCACACTGTTTGTTTTAATAAGTGGAAGAGTGACTTAACTAAGTTAAGCTCATGGACAATTATGGCTTATTAGCTGGCTTTCCGGCTGAGTCACAATTTTAATGCAGAAAATAAACTATTGCATTAGGCGATAGCAATGAGCTAATCAGAAGCATTTTGAAACAATATTGAGATACATTAAGCACTGCTTGTATATACTAACTTTTTTGGAAGATATTCTCAAGTTTGTCACTGGAACTTGGTTCTGGGAAGAGAGAAACATGCCACAATGTCAATAATCTTATGTAACAAATGTTGTGACCCAATGTCATAAAAGTAATGGACCATAATAACTTTCTTATCTTTCATGTCATATTACATAAGACTGTAGGTGTGATTGAGCTAGTCCTTGTTGCACACCGTAAATCTTAGGAAATACATTTTATCCTTTACATTCTGTGTAGGGATCTTTTTACCAACACTCAGGTTATCTAACGTCCTATTGAATACCACATCACCTTCCACCGCGCGGCACTAGTAGGAACACTATGTGAGATCTCTATGACATGTAAAACTACACTAGTGGGAGACCGGTGTCGTCCAGGTGCAGAGAGAGATTAAAGCTTGGCTGGGCCTTGATCACACGGATAACTTGCTTTGTTTATCAGGCTGAGATAAATCAGAGCGTGTGAGGGTTGGTATGGGTGACTGGCATCGCCCTCTAATGTCAGTATGCTTCCCATCAGTCTTGTGTGGTGGTCTAGTGCCCGGGTCATCACTCTCCTGAATGCTCCTCCCTTAGGAGTACAGTCTGCGACCCTTTGTGAAAAAGCCAAAAGCTCCTATTCTGTCTGCATTTGAGAGAGAGACATTTGTCTGTCTGTGATTGAGAGAGAGAGAATTCAAACCTTAAATACTTCCAGCTCTTCTAGTATCAGATCCTGGTCCAGGGAGCGGTTTGTGGGGAGAGCGATGACCTTTTGCACTGTCCCTTTGTCTGAGGACACACACACACACAGAGACATTTTGATTTGATTTATTAGGATCCCCATTAGCCAACACATAACGAAAAAGACATTACAGACAAAATAATTCACAATTGACATACTACATGTTATTGTTTTGAAATGTGTGTGTGTGTGTGCGCATCTATCAGTTCCATATACACGTCAGAGAATGGAGACAGTCATTGGACAACCACTTCACAGGCACAAACCCCTACACACACACACACACACACACACACACACACACACACACACACACACCAACCTCACCACAGACCCAACATTGACACATGTGGCTAGCAAAATTAGAATGGCTAGCAAAATTAGAATGAAAAAGTAAATAAATATAGAGCTGGCTCTTCTCCTCACACATATTTGGGTTTGAATTTAACACGATTGCTGTGACCGGTATCCACAGTCAAGTCAGTTGTGGGTTTGTGAGCTTTAGAACCCACATAGAGGAGAACGGACAAAGGCCACGGAAAGGGGCAGAACTATGTTTGTCCAGGAGTTAGCTAGGGAGAGAGAGGGAGGAGAGTTACAGCAAGATCTCCTGGAAATCCCTGAAAAAAAACTCTGCACATCCCTGAAACAAAGCCCCCACTTCTCCGCCCTGCAGTCTGACATTACTGGCATGTCTTCAGGAATCTTGGAGGACTGAAAGGCTGATAAACATAAACAGCTGTGGGTGAGAGAAAGGAGAGAGGCTCCCTGGGATGCAGGACGTACAGCCAGCTCCACACGCCCCTCTGTTGCTCAGACCTTTCCTCTTCCTCTTCCTCCACCCAGTGGGCTGCATCGCCCTCCTGACCGTCTATTTGTCTCTCATGCAGCTCGTTATAGTGTAGTCTATTGTTCTATTCCCCGAAGAGCGAGACTGACTACTTATCTTGAGTTCATATCCCCTCTGTAATAGTTTGCTTATGAAACGCCTGCGTTATGGCATGAGAGAGCAGAGATGGATTAACGCAATATAGAATAAAATGGAATTAAGTGGGTTATGTATAATGAAGGCATTGTGGTGGCGCCACCCCCTGGTGACAGAGAGAACAGGTCGTTTAGGCTGTCATGCTGGGGCCTGGAGATCTATTAGCATCCGTAGCCAACATGGATGCTCCATCATGGACGATGTCACACTCTTTACGAAGCATCCCACTCATGTAACCCACCGCATTAGTCAGAGCTCTTTAAAGTGTAACTCTGATGGTTATGGAACACAAGTGGCGAGACGAGGAATATGAGAATGTTAGTCTGAGGGCATCCTGAACAGGCATCCTGAACAGGCATCCTGAACAGCTACTTAGGTGCGGATGTAGGCGATGTACAGGCTTGACCCTGTGCTGCTCCCAGCCTGTGGTGTGTGTATGTTGTGTGGTGGGAATGGGTGCTAGTTGTCTCTAATAGATCAATAAGGATGTACCGTTGAGTACAAACCTGTGCCCAGGAAGAGGACCTGGTAGTGCCCGTCTGCGGCGGTCACCTGGTCCACAGCGATGGAGGTGTACTTGTAGTCAGCTTGCGTTCTGACCACCAGGGGCCTCCTGCCCACGGGGTAGATAGAATTGAACATGACCGGGTGGTTCCTAACAAAAGTCACCACGTCGTCAGGGAACTCCTTGGTGCTCTGAATGTGAGGGGTGAAGGCTCCGCCTGGACACTGGAGGGAGGGAGAAAGAGGAGAGATGCTATAGAGGTGAATAAATCCCTACCACTCAACTCTGTGACAAAGGTACAGAAAGGAAAAGCCTACCCCTGACCCTGAACTCTGCTGTCCTCATCCTCATTGATTAATGTTTCTCTGACCTTGTTTCCTCAACCACACTGATAGACACAGTAGATACTGTGTAGGAGAACAACAAGGAACTGTACATTTGCATTGGAGAAATTGTCTTATTTTGAGTTCAATACAGATATTAGATCCTAAACTCACTGTTCCAGGCCGGGGGTAAGGGATCCGTCCCTGGTACGCCACCCACTGAAAGTTTGGCCCATCCCTGTGAGCGAACGGCCCGTTGAAGACTGTCAAGATGTCTGCCATGTTGTAGACACACACGGCCGAGCCCTTAAACACTGAGCTGTGGGAAATGACACACACACATTCCGGCGGTCAGTGTAATGTAGATAACTGACAGAAGCCCCCAGATCCATCCAGTTAAAACATCACAGTCCTTTAAACCCCGCTGTTCATAGGATATCCAAGCCATCCGGGTGAAGCTTACTGCCACCCCACTTCGCCCTACCCAACTTGCCCCATTCTTGCTCCATTCCCAGAAGGATATGATGTGGTTTGGACCAGAGCATAAAAACCACATGACCATCAGTAATACAGAGAGAGCCTTTGTTCAGCGAGTGAAACAGAGGAGAAAGCCTGAAGGCGCAAAAGAAAGAAACACATTGTGCTGATAGGAATGACAACGTTGCATAGAGACTACAGACTGTGTTGGAGATTCATATATATATATATATATATATATATATATATAAGAGAGAGAGAGAGAGAGAGCAAGTGAGAGAGCGCAAGAGAGACAGAGAGAGCAAGCGAGAGAGACAGAGAGAGCAAGCGAGAGAGACAGAGAGAGCGAGAGACAGAGAGCAAGCGAGAGACAGAGAGCAAGCGAGAGACAGAGAGCAAGCGAGAGACAGAGAGCAAGCGAGAGACAGAGAGCAAGCGAGAGACAGAGACAGAGAGCGAGAGACAGAGAGCGAGAGACAGAGAGCGCGAGAGATAGAGACAGAGAGACAGAGAGACAGAGCGAAAGAGAGACAGAGAGAGCGAGAGACAGAGAGAGCGAGAGAGACAGAGAGAGCGAGAGAGACAGAGAGAGCGAGAGAGAGAGAGAGAGAGAGCGAGAGCGAGAGATTGCTTGGAGACATGGAGACTACAAGCTGTTTGTGTTGGCTATAGAAAGAGGATGAGTCTCAAATGGCCGGGTTAAAAGATACAAGTGTTTCCTTAGGATTTATGGAAGGGTCACGCTACAAGGTTGAGTAACCCTGATCTAGATACTGCCCAATTAGCCTTGATGATTGAAGAAATCAGGGTTGTATTCATTAGTGCACACCATAGCAAAATGTTTTGCAATGTAAAAAGAAACGTGTTTCTTATTGATAGTTCCCTTCCTGTTTCTGCGCATTTGCTTCCGTTTAGTTCCTAGTGAATACAAACCAGTGAGTACACATAACAGGCATCCATAGCCATCCTGCAAAAGCCCTGGATGATAAATAAAGTTATTGAACACATATAGTGTCTGAGTTACCATATACAGTAACAGTAGACCTCAGGAAACACCAGAGGTACTACATGGTGATACTCATACATAATGAACTTGCTGTCAACATTGCGAAAGGAAGCAGAGCTCACTAACTGCATTCCTAGTACATAAGAAAAAGTGATCAATGAAATGCGAACAGTATGGTAAAGTTAAGTCAATGAGCCAAATACTGTAGTGCCAGAGGAGGCTGGTGGGAGGAGCTATAGGAGGATGGGCTCATTGTCATGGCTGGAATGGAACAGTAGCAAACACATCAAACATATGGTAACCACATGTATGACTCCATTTCATTTATCCCATTACAATGAGCCCATCCTCCTATAGCTCCTCCAACCAGCCTCCTCTGGTACAACATGCAGGTCACTAGAGTGTGCTCCCAAGTCCCGCAGTGGTCTAAGACACTGCATCTCAGTGCAAGAGGCGTCACTGCAGTACCTGGTTTGAATCCAGGCTGCATCACATCCGGCCGTGATTGGGAGTCCCATTGGGCGGCGCACAATTGGCCCAGCGTCGTCCGGGTTTGGCCGGGGTAGGCCGTCGTTGTAAATAAGAATTTGTTCTTAACTGACCTGCCTAGTTAAATAAAGAAATTAAATGCTACAGTAAGGTGATACTGGGGGTCTCTATCCAGGAGCTCCTGTCATGTCTGCTTCATTCCTAATGATATCCAGTGCTGCCATGCCAGTCAGCATAGCCACTAAGGCTCTAGCAATATTACCATTGGCCTCACCTTGTGGACGTGAAGACGCCGAACACCAGGAGGCTCTTGGGGTGATCAGTTTCCAGCAAAAACACACTCTCTGGAAGGGTAAACACAACGTTGAGTTATGGAGTCAGCGTTCATCATGCACCTTATCGTTTAATATTCCTGGAACGGAAGAGTCTGAAGTGGAGATGAATTGAATGAATGTCCGTGTTGACAGACCTCCATAGACTCACAGAAGACTAAAATAATACTAAGGGATGAATTGGGTCACTCTGTTTGGATAGTCCGGAGTGTCATATTATCAACAAACGATCTGTTGAACAGCTACTACTTGTTAGGTTTAGACTAAAGGTTAGGGTAAGGGTTAAGGTTGGGGATAGAGCTAGAAGATAGTTTAAAATGTTACTAATAGTCTGTAGAGAATCTACAGGTGGACTAGCCAACTAAAGTGCAACCATGAATTATTTCAATACTGAGGAGCAGGTCAACAAACAGGTGTAAAGACCCTATTTATAATCCAAAACACCTGAGAATCTGAGATACATTGGTATTTGTAGAGACTGGCCAGGGAGATGTTTAGTTCTAGGTAAACAGGAGAAGTGGTTTGGGTTGGAACCGAATGTTCCAGGCCTTGGTGAACACAGTAGGTAGGTGTTGGCGTATTCCTCACCGAGCTCGTCAAAGTGTGTCTCGGTGCCGTCCTCCTCCAGAACTGAACACACCATCCGGGCCTTCAGGAACGTGGTCCACTTGTTCACCAGGCTACGCTGGCCACCTATGTCATTCTGTAGACGTTGAAAGAGATGCATGTTAATGTCTCATGTATGCACACATATGCAATGCACACACGCACGTACACACACACTTCCTGAACACACACTTACAGGACACACTCTAGCGACCATGGTGTGGATGTTCTTGGTATTCCCACTGTTGTCCGTCAGTCTCTCCCGGAAGAAGAAATACAGTTTAGCATCGTTGGGATCCGATCCATCTGGGATTAACTGGGCATCTATGAAGATGGGTTCTATGGAAAGTAAATAAACAGGTTAAAATGTTATAGTATAACGTTCTGTCCATTGTCTCCAGTGTCAAAGTAGTTGAAGTACATTTGATGTACTAAATGTGGACCTCCAACTCCAGATGTGTTAGTGCAGGGCTGGAACAAACGCATGCCCAACCTCTAGCTCTTCAGGGTCACAGTTGGAGACTTCTGGTGTACATTACATGTGCTTCATATATGTCTGCTGTACGTGCTCACCACTCAGCCACTTGGAGTTGTGCTGGTCTGTCCTCACTGCGTTCCTCCTGGTGAGGCTCCTGAAGATGGCAGCGTCCGTCCCCATGAAGTCTATGTACATGCCTGAGAACAGCTCCTGGTCTGAAACACAGAGACACATACAGGACTGTGTTCATTATGGCACAACATGGAAGAAAATGACGTAAAACAGGGAGGTACTACCTGAACTTGTCCACTAAGATAAGCTTGTTTTCATTTTCCATCTCAAAAAGTTGCACTACGGTGTGCCCTAATGAACACAACCCTGGATCATAGCTGAACCATCTTACTCCCATCTGACCAAACAGAACACTCTCTCCACCCCCCACGAGCCCTAAAGACTTGACAAAACACCAACACAAAAAAAAATCACTGACTATTTATGGCCAAGGGAACAAAAATGTGCCTGTCTCAATTTCCATTGACAGCAATGGAAATTCTGGGTTCATATTCAATGGTGATGGAATTTTGGATGGAATTTAACTAGGCAAATTCTTATTTACAATGACAGCCTTTATTTACAGAGACAGTACATCACTGTGGACAGGGAATGGTGACAGTAAACAGTAATGGAGCCAACAGTGGATTTACAGCCATAGTGTTTGATCTCCCTGTACTCTGCTAATGAACCTGGCTGAGAGCCCGCACTCTCTCTCTCTTTCCTCTCTCCACACCCTCTGTGCATTTCATCATTCCATTACTCTGTCACTTCATCATTCCACCAGCCCCAGCCCAGCATGCAGCAGCATGTACTCTGGAGGTGTGGCTCAGGTCCAAGTGTGAGTGTTTGTATGTGGTTGGCTGCTCTGAGGGGAACAGTGGTGTCAACATCCCCCAGACAGCACAGGCTCATATGAGGGGTTCAGTATGGAGATGGAGCCTTTTTATCTAGCCCAGACACAGGCCTGATTGTCCCCTAGTCTGACTCAGAGGTCCTCTCCCTGCCACCACTACCCCCTCCTCTCTGCCACCACAACCCCCTCCTCTCTGCCACCACTACCCCCTCCTCTCTGCCACCACAACCCCCTCCTCTCTGCCGCCACTACCCCCTCCTGTCTGCCACCACTACCCCCTCCTCTCTGCCGCCACTACCCCCTCCTGTCTGCCACCACTACCCCCTCCTCTCTGCCACCACTACCCCCTCCTGTCTGCCACCACTACCCCCTCCTGTCTGCCACCACTACCCCTCCTCTCTGCCACCACTACCCCCTCCTCTCTGCCACCACTACCCCCTCCTCTCTGCCACCACTACCCCCTCCTCTCTGCCACCACTACCCCTCCTCTCTGCCACCACTACCCCCTCCTCTCTGCCACCACTACCCCCTCCTCTCTGCCACCACTACCCCCTCCTCTCTGCCACCACTACCCCCTCCTCTCTGCCACCACTACCCCCTCCTCTCTGCCCTCTCCTTGTGATCGGAGGCCAAAGGATGACACAGACTGACAAGGGTGTGCGGCCCGACCTACGGCAGGGTCACCGATAAGGGGGATGGGGAGTCAGGTTAACCATAGGGTGGGGAAGTATAGCGATTTGGGTTTTTGTATGATGCGTCCTGCAGAGACATAAATAGTGCCAATAGAGGGACAGAGGAAAACTTACTAAGCATGACGGAGACAGTGTTGACTCTAGGATTGAAGGAGCACCTTCCCTTCCCAGATTCCGCTCTGGAGTCAATGTGGAACACTTGCTCCTGCAGGAAAAGAAAATGTAAATAACAGATTTTATATGGGAATTTGGTGGAATTCAACCCTCTGCTCTTTTTAGCAATAAATATGAGATTATGAGCATTCCAAATGTTCTCAAGGTAATCGAGAGTAAGGTTTTTTCCCTCCGGTTTAAAGAGTTACAAAACCATCGCTGGGCTTTACCTTTACTGGTCTGCACGGAACATTAAAAGAACATTCCATTAGGGAGGAATGTCCTCCGATGGGCTGAGATGCTGTGGTTCCATCTCAGACCTGGCCCTCTGCCACCCCTCACAGTGAAATGGATCATCCGAATTTACAATCTCGGCAGTCAGCGGAAAATCCCCCCGGTTTGGTCCAACCCACACTTCGACAGTTCTGACTGGGGGAATGAAGGGGAAGGGGGTGCCGTCAGCCCAGAGACGTTCTCCAGAAAAGCGCGGCTGCTCTCCAAGTGGTGCATGAAGATTTCCCGTGGCTCTGGCGGCAATCCGTGGCCATTCATCACAGGGTCTGTACCGCGACACACTCACACAAAGGTGACCTGTCTGTGACACTGAAATCCTCCTCACTAGGCTCCCATACAACAATGTGACACACGCTTAGGGGCCAAAGAGCCCAGGGAGTTATGCGTCAAAGTCCCACAATAGCAGCTTGTTACTGTTAGCAAACCCAGTCTGAGAAACGATACTGACACATCCAAGCATTGGCGGATGGGAAAAACAGAGCAATGCTGCTTTTTAAACAAAACCCTAAATGACAGAAGACACCATACTGAAGAAAGAGCCTGGTTTCGAACTCTGTGCCGATTAGCATTTGGCAGGCGTTGCAGACTGCTGTAACTGCCAGTGAGTTCAGTGAGCGCTTTTCTCCTGGAGGGGTTTCCCAGTCTCGTTTTCAGGGCCAGGTGGCCAGAGACCGGGGCAGACAGCTCCTCCTCTTCTACTCCATCCCTCTCTTCTCTGTCTCAGAGAGACTGGCACACAAGGCTAAACTCAACTGTCATGGCTGCTTTCCTGAGGATGTCTTGGATTAAGACAGACTTCCTCTTGCCCCAGATGAAACATAAAAAAATCCGGCAGTTTGGTTTCAGAAGCAGAGGCGCCCAGCCGTAAACCTACCAAACTCTAGTTTCAGCAATAACCACATCACATATCCACAGGAATTTCCATTTGTATGAGAATATGGTGGTAGAGACTATACTGTAGGTGAACTATAGCAAAGCTGTCATGGCCTGATTATAAGTCAAGGAGCATACTAACCTCTGGTCTCCTGCCCCTGTTGATGAAGGCACAGACAGGACTGTAGGCACCACTCCCACAGATGAACAGATGGGTTCTGTTGAACGGCTGGACCACCCGGATGAAGTTACCACATCCATGCTGCAGAGAGATGGTGAGGAAATTGGTTAGTAAATGTATGAAATCACCAAAGTATCCATACATCAGTCAATCAATCTATCATGCAATATTGCATGTTCAACAGCAAAATACTTCCAGACTGCAATTGTTGAGAAGGTCATAAAGCTAACAGTGGCCAAGTTGTGATTGGTCAGGGGCTATGCTTCATAAAGAGCAATTACACAGTTCCAAATGGTTAGCTACCAATGTTATTCCAACTTTCCTCACTTGCTACTTATATACTGTCATTAAGTACAATCATAATAGCTATTTCCAGTTTGCTCCCTGGCACTGGTAGAGTGGAAAAAAGGGTGTCAACAGTGAAGTGATATTTCGTCAAAGCCCCGTCTCCAGAGCTGAGTATATACTATATAGTCCAGAGCTGAGTATATACAGCCCTGTGATCTGATTACAGACCCAATCGAGATCTTTCCCTCTTCAGCACGAGGTGGGAGTGGCCAGAGCACTGGGCTTTGTGCGTAATAAAAACTCAGACCGCGGAGCGAGCCAGCGGAGGAGCACCCAGGGAGCCGTTAGGAACTTGGCCATCCCCACGGAAACGGAGCAGCTGCGCCCACTCACACTCCGCACACCAACTCCGCCGAGAAAAACAATGATACGTCCAACATTACACACCCTTCATTCCCTCTCGCTTTTTCACTTTCTTTCATTCCCTCACCCTCTCCTCCTAGCAGATAAACACCCTTCAGACGACACCCTCCATCAACTCTACGCCCCCCACTGTCTGCTCATATCCAATAGCAGATTTACATATGAACTAATATCATGTCCCAGAGCTTGCTTGGGTTAACTATCCAGCCACAGCCCCCCTTCAGAGCCAGAGCAACTGTAGTAGGGGATTTAAAACCCGGCTGATGGCCTTTAAGGGAGGATCACACAGTGAGGGAACTTTTAAACATGGATTTAATCTATCTCAAGCTTTTATACATACAATAAAGGAATATTTCTCCCAAATGCCATCCTCCAGTGCTTAACAATGTGTGGTCGTAGTCTGGAGGCCCGGTGACCCCGGATTCTATCGTAAGGAGGAATTGAATATATACACACATCGGGAGGGTAACCATAACAACCTGACAAGGGCTCTCGATTCAGGAAGACAAATAAAATGTCCGGTATAAAAAACGTGTTTAAACAGAGAGAGAGAAAGAGAGAGAAAGAAAGAGTGAGTGAGAGGCAGAGAGAGACAGTAAGAGTAAAGCGAGAGAGAGGGGAGAGGCCGAGACTGCAAGATAGAGAGACCAGGCAGGGCTGCGAAAGAGAGGGATGGCAGAGTAGAGGCGGAGGAGAGAGGTAAGCCGACCACTGGGCTTCTCCACACAAAGATGCTCAGCCAAATATTTGTGCGAGGCTGTCCACAGAGCTGGAGCCGTGACTCTAGGCAGCACTAATCACCCTCCACTGACTGGAAACAGCTTCTGCTCTACCCCTACAGTACAAGACTATGGTCCTACACTCTAGTACTGTACAAGACCGCAGCTCTCTGCCAAGGTGGCTGTTGTTACTAACTACGACTACTAGCTTCATAACAGTACACCACATGAATGCCTTTGAAGTCACAGTCCAAATAAAAACAGGCCAACAGTCCATTAAAAACAATGGAACAAAAACAGAATTTTTGTCCTAACATGCAAAACAGCCTAATTAGTTACAGAAAACTGAATCACCAGCTGCTGTTTTGAGGTTGTCGATGTTGTATATGCTAATACAACAGAGTTGCAGTAAGGGATCAGGACAGGTTATGAGATCTGTTGTCAGTCACAGTAGTTAGCATACTGCTTTGATGCTTGTTTATTTTCTCTGGGTGGATTTGAGCAGTCCTATGCCTCATTCGTCTATCAACTAACATAAGGAATGCCAGGAGTCAATGACTCTCCTCAACTCCACATCTGCAGCCCCACGTGTTTGGAACCCAGGATGCTAACACATGCTAACACATGCTAATGGAGAAGGACCAGAGACATCATCAGTATAGTGTGTTCATTCATTTAGTTAGCGGTTAGCATCACACATGACTTTCAGTGGATTTAGTTAGCGGTTAGTGCTACATATTGAGTGTAAGTGTTCTTACCGTGGGGTCCTTGCCAGCCATTTGGCATTCCTCAATCTTGCTAACAGATGCAGGCCAAAACACCTGGTGAGAAACACAGAAAACAGCTTCATTAGGGACCATTGCACATCCTGGTCTTGGAAAGTTGGGAATTTTTTTAAACCCAGAAACCAGGGACAGCTTGTGGAGCGGAAGGAAGGAAGAGAACATATTGAACAGAAATAAACAAACTCTGAAGCAAACTGACAAACTTCACTCACTGTAGTGACTTGCTAATAGGGATGCCCTACACTGTAGTCACTTGCTAATAGGGATGCCCTACACTGTAGTGACTTCCTAATAGGGATGCCCTACACTGTAGTGACTTCCTAATAGGGATGCCCTACACTGTAGTCACTTGCTAATAGGGATGCCCTACACTGTAGTCACTTGCTAATAGGGATGCCCTACACTGTAGTCACTTGCTAATAGGGATGCCCTACACTGTAGTCACTTGCTAATAGGGATGCCCTACACTGTAGTGACTTGCTAATAGGGATGCCTTACACTGTAGTGACTTCCTAATATGGATGCCCTACACTGTAGTGACTTCCTAATAGGGATGCCCTACACTGTAGTCACTTGCTAATAGGGATGCCCTACACTGTAGTCACTTGCTAATAGGGATGCCCTACACTGTAGTGACTTCCTAATAGGGATGCTCTTCACTGTAGTGACTTCCTAATAGGGAGGTTCTACACTGTAGTGACTTCCTAATAGGGATGCCCTACACTGTAGTCACTTCCTAATAGGGATGCTCTTCACTGTAGTGACTTCCTAATAGGGAGGTTCTACACTGTAGTGACTTCCTAATAGGGATGCCCTACACTGTAGTCACTTGCTAATAGGGATGCCCTACACTGTAGTCACTTGCTAATAGGGATGCCCTACACTGTAGTCACTTGCTAATAGGGATGCCCTACACTGTAGTCACTTGCTAATAGGGATGCTCTACACTGTAGTCACTTGCTAATATGGATGCCCTACACTGTAGTGACTTGCTAATAGGGATGCCCTACACTGTAGTGACTTCCTAATAGGGATGCTCTTCACTGTAGTGACTTCCTAATAGGGAGGTTCTACACTGTAGTGCCTTCCTAATAGGGATGCCCTACACTGTAGTCACTTCCTAATAGGGATGCCCTACACTGTAGTCACTTGCTAATAGGGATGCCCTACACTGTAGTCACTTGCTAATAGGGATGCCCTACACTGTAGTCACTTGCTAATAGGGATGCCCTACACTGTAGTCACTTGCTAATAGGGATGCTCTACACTGTAGTCACTTGCTAATAGGGATGCCCTACACTGTAGTCACTTGCTAATAGGGATGCCCTACACTGTAGTGACTTCCTAATAGGGATGCCCTACACTGTAGTGACTTCCTAATAGGGATGCTCTACACTGTAGTGACTTCCTAATAGGGAGGCTCTTCACTGTAGTGACTTCCTAATAGGGATGCTCTTCACTGTAGTGACTTCCTAATAGGGATGTTCTACACTGTAGTGACTTCCTAATAGGGATGCCCTACACTGTAGTGACTTCCTAATAGGGATCCTCTTCACTGTAGTGACTTCCTAATAGGGATGCTCTACACTGTAGTGACTTCCTAATAGGGATGCTCTTCACTGTAGTGACTTCCTAATATGGATGCTCTACACTGTAGTGACTTCCTAATAGGGATGCTCTACACTGTAGTGACTTCCAAATATGGATGCCCTACACTGTAGTGACTTCCTAATAGGGATCCTCTTCACTGTAGTGACTTCCTAATAGGGATGTTCTACACTGTAGTGACTTCCTAATAGGGATGCCCTACACTGTAGTGACTTGCTAATAGGGATGCTCTACACTGTAGTGACTTCCTAATAGGGATGCCCTACACTGTAGTCACTTCCTAATAGGGATGCCCTACACTGTAGTGAACTTCCTAATAGGGATGCTCTACACTGTAGTGACTTCCTAATAGGGAGGCTCTACACTGTAGTGACTTGCTAATAGGGATGCTCTACACTGTAGTGACTTTCTAATAGGGATGCTCTACACTGTAGTGACTTCCTAATAGGGATGCTCTACACTGTAGTGACTTCCTAATAGGGAGGCTCTACACTGTAGTGACTTCCTAATAGGGAGGCTCTACACTGTAGTGACTTGCTAATAGGGATGCCCTACACTGTAGTGACTTCCTAATAGGGATGCTCTACACTGTAGTGACTTCCTAATAGGGATGCTCTACACTGTAGTGACTTCCTAATAGGGAGGCTCTACACTGTAGTGACTTCCTAATAGGGATGCTCTTCACTGTAGTGACTTCCTAATAGGGATGCTCTTCACTGTAGTGACTTCCCAATCATGATGATAACTTGTCTACAGTAAATGCTATATTTCCAATCCCGTGAGGAGCTTGAAGGGTCTAATGCTGGGAACGTATCAGGCAATTACTTTGCAAATGGATGTGCTACAGCTCTCTCTGGGGTAAACTAAATGCATTCCCATCTGTTCTGCTCTTCACACCTGTCAGTTATAGACAGGATAGCTCCTTCACTGCACACAGAGATACAATTAGCATGGAACTTCTGTTACAGAATCACAGAGCTGCATCAGGCACCACTAATATATGTCATATTTTGTTCCATGAAATGGGTGTGATCTAGCATATAAAATGTACTCTATTTTAACTTAATTACCACCATTACTGCTCTTGTATAATTAGCCTAATGTATTCAGCCATGATCTGCCACATGCAAGGAAAGCTAAATGAGATCAAGGTCATTTTGTCTCCTTTAGTGAGAGTTTGATAAATAGGATGGAAAGTAATAGAACTCATGTTGGTATCGGACAGAGAGTTATGAGTCATCACACCATCATACTATAAGGCAGATGAAGTCAGTATCCTGCTATATCCAGTCTCTACTTACAATACTTTCACAACAAACAATGATCAACTAAACATTTCCCTGATGCTGTAAAGAAAATCTTAGCAGTTTAACGGACTGTTCAGAGGACCTCACCTTGAGTGTCCCATGGGTGATGTTGTTGATGTCCATAGACAGGACATGGTCCTTACAGCCTACATACATCCTGTCCTGGTCCTCATCCATCAACAGGATCCTGTAGTCCATGGCCTTGTCTGACAGACTGTAGTACTCCACCGTCTGGGAGGCCTGCAGGTCTGTGGGATACAAACAGACAATGTTATGGTGGGAAATAATGAGGAATCTGTAGCGTTTACAGCAGGACTATACCAAGTCAGCTAACACTGACTAAACAAGTGCATAGAAGGTGATTGCATTTGTTTTGCAATGCATGCAGTAGATTCCACACAACACAACTTTCCAGACACTTTATGAACACTGGACAGTCATGGTGAGCAAAATAAATCTGTGGAAAAACCATTTGCTTGGTTGTCTCTGACCGACCAGCTACTGTAAAAGCCCGTATTGTCCTAAAGCTAGAAGGAAGAAGTAAACGTCCTCTGTCTCTAAGCGTCCAGAGCTCTCCATCCAAACCATCAAAGGCCTTCACTGTCTATGCCAAGCTCATGCATATTCATCACTATTGACATGGGGCAGGAGTGGAGGAGTTGAGAGCAAGTTGATCCTTCTTCCTTTGTCTTCTCTCTCTAATCAACAAACAGGCTGGCTGTGCTCTCCTTCATGCCTCCAGGCTAAAATCACTTTTCATTACTCTATTCAATAGTATTGCTTTTGAGGTCGAGGCCCTTTAATCCTGAATGAAAGCTGTTTTCCAGTGCCTCTCTTTCTGATCATGGATGTGTGTTTACCTTTATTCCATACAGCAACAGCACTAGAGTTGTTTACATGAATAAGTACCATTTCCCACACCTCTTCACTCTATTGATCTTGACATAACTCTATAAGCATCCTCACATCCTTATTTTTTTTACTTTTACCCCCTTTTTCGTGGTATCCAATTGATAGTTACAGTCTTGTCCCATCGCTGCAACTCCCGTACGGACTCGGGAGAGGCGAAGGTCGAGAGCTATGCGTCCTCCGAAACCCAAGTCAACCAAGACGCACTGCTTCTTGACACAAAGCCTGCTTAACCCAGAAGCCAGTCCCACCAATGTGTCAGAGGAAACACCGTACACGTGCATGCGCCCAGCCCGCCACAGGAGTCGCAAGAGCGCGATGGGACAAGGGCATCCCTGCCGGCCAAACCCTCCCCTAACCCGGACGACGCTGGGCCAATTGTGCTCCGCCCCATGGGTCTCCCAGGCGCGTCCGGCTGCGACAGAGCCTGGACGCAAACTAGGATCTCTAGCGGCACAACTAGCAACTGCGATGCAGTGCCTTAGACCACTGCGCCACTCGGGAGGCCCAAGCATCCTCATATCCTACGCCCCAATCATATGTAGAGAAATCAACTTAGGCGATATTGTTAAAAAAGCACAAAGCAGTCAGTTGGTGTATCATGTATAACTTTAGGCATGAGCATTATCTCACAGCGCCTAATGAACAACACACACACACAATACTTTGTTTCCGCCAGACTCAAATCTAATACGAAGGCCCTTGTCAAACTCCAACAAGTACAATGTGCATTTAACAAAGAGAACCTTTGGAAAAAGGAGAAGATCACGTGTCCAAAGCTTTAGAGCTGAGGAGATAGCGTCGCATTGGGCTCAGGGAGATATTAGGTTAGCTCAAGCCTTTGGCTCATCAGGCTACAGATGTTCAACAGCAGCTCTGCCAGAGATCAGGGAAGCCAGGCGTGCCACCAGGGGTGAAGGAGTAACTGTAAGAACTAATTAAAACCATGCTTCACTCCAAACCACTCTTACCTACATCCCTCCAGAATAAGTAGGCAGGGGAGAGATGTAAAGACCTTCTTGGAAAGGGTTTTATTTGATCTTTTTCTTATGCTTGAGGGAAAGGAGTGTTCAGTTTACAAGCCTGCGGTCTCCTGCTTCTGTTTTTCCTGGAGCAAAAGGTGCTGACTCTCACTTAATGATTCCTGTTTACAGAAGGGTTTATTGTAGCTCTGCTCAATGTGGATCCAGAAACCCCCCTAAAGTCAATGCTCTTGGTACAGTCTGATTCTATCCATATTGTCCCTCTGGAACATTCCACAAGGGGAACAAAGTGTTCAGAGTTGTGTGGGGTGAGGCGGCCCGGGTGAAATAACTTATTATCATTAACTCCGTATTGTTTTCTCAGTGGAGGAATTGGAGACTTTCATGTTTCCTACCATGGGTGGAAGCCCTAACTAAGTCCAGTGTTTTGGGGGGAAACAGCGCGGCAGGCGTGCGTCACATGACCCCGCCACCCAGCTGATCCTCTGTGAGGCGAGCATAGCCTCTGGTGCATACCAGGGATCCAGCGTCTGTCTGCTCATCATGACCCCAGCAGGGAACACAGGAGTCATGCCTGGGTACGCATTACAGCCTTCTCAAAATGTCACAATAACCGTTGGTGTACCGCACCTGCACTCTCTGAAGAAAACATGAAGACTCACTTCAAGTGCTTCTCCACCATTTTCTGCCTGAGATACATGGGATTTGCACAATTTAACATGTGTCTAATTTATAATGAGATCGGCTTACAAAGAGAGATGGTGGCAGGCAAATCTGTGGATGTTTATTCTACTACCCATTAACCTTTGACCTGATGGGATCGGAAGTCATCCTTGTGGGACGAGTTAAGCTTTTGACGCCATAACATTAATACGTGGCTGGGGAAATGTAATCAAAGCAAACCGTAAACAATATAATGGCTGTCATAGATCAGTAATAATGAGTCCCAGAAGTATCGCTTAAAGCATTTGAGGACAGTGGCTGGTACATGTACAGTACGGTCTGTTACCATATAAATCATTGGGTTGACAATCAAACCCATGCTCTTACGATGAGTTCGGTACTGTTTATTGAAAACCAACATATCAAATGGGAGCTCCCATATGCTCTCATCACAATGAATTATAAATCCATTAGGTTGTAGTAATATTTATTAGTCATGGGCTTAGCCTGCATTCCACTATGATGACATCACCAGCAGAGATCCTGAGTATGTCATAAGTGTTTGTGGATATAATTGGCTAAATTGTCCTTGTCTGTCCAGTCTGCTATCAATGGTGCTGTTTATGTAGACTGGATTCACTCAGATGTGGCTTGAGGAAAAAACTGTCTCTAACTGTTAAACATAATGAGTAAGAATGTTGGTCAATGTTATTGGCTCGGTTGAAGTATTCAGGGGGTCGTAAAATGGGAGGACACCACCCTTGACAGTAAGACGTTGGGGAGGTCTGGTATGTAGGTTGAGCTGCTGTGGTGATGACTGAGGATGAAATGGCGTATCCCTTGTTGTTTAGGCATCATGGACAGGATACAAAAACATTTCTGCCCTCGTTACAGAACACGCCCGCAGTAGGAGAACGCAGAGCAGTGGTGAGGACTCAGTAGAGGATTGTGGGTAGTCTATTATTTATGTGGGCAGGCGGGCCGCACCTTCCCCCGTGTGCCTCCTGCTAGGACTACGGAGTTCACTTTGACTGTGAGCGTTCACCCATGGGGGCTCCGCTGTGCAGGAATAGCGTTCTGACCAGGAGCGGTCATCCATGTAGTGGACTGAAGGTTGCAGAGCAGCCGACCGCTACAGGTGACCGCACAGTAATACCTCTAGTCCCTTTGAAGAGTGGTTCATTTGTGAGAGCTTGGTCAAGCGGAAGCGGCACAAAAACCTTTTGTAGGGGCCAAGAGACCACAACGGTCATTCAATATTTAAGACTGGTGGTGGGTTGCGGGCTTCACATGGTCATACACTGCCGCAGAGCAACTGCAGATATTATCTAGTCTGAGTGGAGTAGACTACATATTTCACATGCAAGACTAAAACCCAGATATAAATCCATACTAGCGGTTGCCCAAGACATCAGGTCAGAGATCCTCGATGGTGATAATGTAACTAATGAGCCTAATGAATACACATTCACCTTGACATTATAGCAGGATCTCAGATGATCTATATTTCATCAGCTTATTAAACACTTTCGATTCACATTTGCATTGATCCCCTGTCCAGTGAACCATGCACGGAGGGCAAATCTGTTTAAGACAGCAGACTTTTAATCCAGTCTAAAATGTACCCACAAGGAACATCTGATGACATGACCAGACTACAAGCCGTGATCATCATTCCCTATAAACAAGTATTCTGTAAACTAAAGGAGGATAGCAGAGAAAGGCAACAACCGTCCTGCATGCCACATAGTACTGTCCATAAGGAACAAAACATTTGTGATGTCAGTCTGTAGAATCTAAGTGAAGGATTTGGGCAGCAGCAGGGACTTGTCCTTCCGCCCATGATGGTATTACTGTAATTAAAATCATGGAAGAGATTGCAGTGTTCATTTCATAATTTTATAAATGTAGATGGGATAGGCCTTGTCTTGTTTCATGGTGCTGTGATTACATTGACGGGGGAGTTAAGGGGAGGGAGACGGGAATGGTGCCACCACAGAGAATAAGAAGTTTCCCTCCGGCGAAGTGAAAACCCATAACACGGAATGACAGACTAACTCTCCCATTTGTTAGGCTGATCAAAGTAGTGGGCCTCCACCATGATCCCCTCCAGTAAACAAGCCAGTGGTGTTTTAGGTTTGGCTCGCCATACAAGGAACAGTTTATCACATTGCAGAATTGTAAAAAGACAGATTCAGCGCCGCTGGAAAGTACGCCGTCTGGCTTTTGCAAGAGCGATGAATATGTGGGTCCCCCCCAAGATCGGGTTTTAGGATATGGAGCCAGCAGTCTGTGTTGGTCGGCCCACTGAGCCACCCTGACAGGCTCATTCTACTCTCCCTTTGTGGGGGGGCACCAGCTGGGGACTGACACTCAGGCTGTACTGAGCCACCTGTAGTCCAGCTGTGTCCAGGCAGGGTCAGGTTCACAAAGAGGCAGGAGAGGTATCAAAGGATCAGGATTACGGCATTGTGTGAACGGACAACTTCCTAATATGGATGCCGTACACGGTATAGGATGGTTCAAGCCAAGGCTCATCTGGGGCTGAAGTTTAAGAGAACCAAGTCTACTCAACCAAGATTTAATCCGCTCTACTCATAGGAGTACTTAAAAGCTAGACTAGGTTAAATGGTTAACTACGCCTGTGGAGTGTGAGTTCTTGCTGTATGTTGGCTACCTCAGTGTCTGAGAGCCAAAGGCCCAGAGGTCTTCAGACCCCATTAACACCAGAGCTGGGCAGGCGGCCAATCACAAACCTCCCTTTGTGTCTCAGATTCAATGCAGGCCTTTTCAAAATGGGCCGCACCCTCAAAGGCCATCATGAATTCATTAACCACATGCAAATGGGGCATTGTCTATTTTCAACGACTAGGACCTGTGTTCCACTGTTTTCAGGGGCAGGATTTGGCGGATCCCAATCACTCGCCTTGATAAATATTGAAGCATGGGCTTAGTACACTTCCGCCCCCTGATTCATGTACCCACTGAAGATGGAGTGGGTTTCTTTATAAACGTCTGACTTTAGACCTCTTGCCAAGTGTCGGTGCTCTTTGTGAGGACAATGCCACATCTCCTTGGGTGCAGTTCTGCATGGCAACACTCCTCTAATACAATGTTGGTACATTCACACATACTGCGCCACTCACAACCTTTATCCTGGCAACTCAAAGCTTCGGTCTGGCTCTGGAGACGCTGACCGGCACGAGGACATTTCTTCCATCTCCATGGGGATATAGGCCTAGCCTATAGTACCTCTACAGTATACAGTGTTATGGCAGGTGGTATATAGGCAGGTAAAGCAGAGGGGGCGGGTTGGGTATCGTGCCAGAGCATGGTCTCCTCCTTGTCCCCCCCGTAGAGAGGGACCACCCAGAGTGGCCAGTGCAGGGCGACAGAGTCGTCTGGCTGTCCGTCTGTCTGACATTCACCACATTCTCGGCCAGGCAAGAGGAGCAGGAGCACACAAACTCACCGCTCAAGCATCAACACACTCCTCTCCATAGACATACAGGGACTGCTTGTGAGGAAGAGGGACAACCGCTCGGCTGACTAACTCTCATCCCATCCAATGTCATCATCCTCTTCCCAGCATTTTCTGTAAGTTACTGCATTATCTAGCAGTCTCCAGACATAATGTCAGGGGACTCTCATGGTCATATGTAGGATGACTATTCTCCTATTAGCCTTTAGTATGACCTCCCCATCATTGATTTCTCACTCCATTTTCACTACGTAGGACACAAGGGTAGAACACGAGGGCATAGAGTAATCTTTCTCCTTGGCAGTGAGTGTGGTTCTCTAAGACTCTGCAGGGTGAGGTTACTCAGCACCAGCGTCAGAGCAGTCTTCGTTACACGGATGACCTGCGCTGCAGCAGCATTGGGTAATATCCCCTCCAGGAGTCTGAAACCGGAGACGCAAACCAACCTGTCCATCATGCTAGCTAGCGTTAGCCTTAATTAGCACCTGGCCTCTTCACCTGACACAGCATCCCACCAACCCCCCCTTAGGGCCTCTCATGACCTTTCACCTAACCAGTCCTCAAATTACTCCTTCACCCCGCCCGCAGATACTAAATCAATGTATTTTTACTGTGCAGACTACAGGCCCCATGAGACCAGAGGGAGGGCCAATATTGGACTATAAAATGTGCCTTCTTGTATTATACTTAAGCTAAAATGTTTATTCTATTCTACTGAGTCATTTACTTTACATTCGTATTCTTATCTTCCATTATTTATTATTGCATTGTTGAGAAGGAAACTGCAAGTAAGCATTTGGTTGGACGGTGTATATCATGTGTATCCCGTACATACGACTAATAAAACTTGAAACTCACGTGTAGAGGAGGTTTAATAGACAGTACTGGGCCATGAGATTCTCCGATTTATTAGTGGAGGTGGAAGAGAAGCAAAGGCTGAGAAAAGTTTAGTCGAATGGGGCAGAGATGACATGTTGAGATTTTGTTTTGTTGGATTAAAAAGTCTATATTTCCTGTCTGACATCATGCAGGTCAAACGTTCATCTCAGTGCTGTTGAATTATGGTGAGGGTCAGTGGTGTAAAGTACTTAAGTAAAAATACTTTCAAGTACTACTTACTGTAAGTCGTTTTAGGTATCTGTACTTTACTATTTGTGACGACTTTTACTTCACTACATTCCTAAAGACAATAATGTACTTTTTACTCCATACATTTTCCCTGACACCCGAAAGTACTCGTTCCATTGTGAATGCTTATCAAGAGAACATCCCTGGTCATCCCTACTACTGCTGATCGGGCGGATTCACCAAACACAAACGCTTTGTTTTTAAATGATGTCTGAGTGGTGGAGTATGCCCCTGGCTATCCGTAAATTAAAAAAGGTGCGGTGTGGATTACTTAATATAAGGAATTTGAAATGATTTATACTTTTGATACTTAAGTACATTTGATCAATTACATTTACTTTTGATACTTAAGTATATTTAATACTAAATACTTTTACTCAAGTAGTATTTAATTGGGTGACTATCACTTGAGTCATTTTCTAATAACATATCTTTACTTTTACTCAAGTATGACAATTGGGTACTTTTTACACCACTGGTGAGGGTACAGAGAGTAATAACTGGTCACAGACCTGCAGTTTCTTTGAACCTTCACTCAAAACCGATATGTTATGACCAAGATGTCAGAAAAGGGTCTTGACCTCGAAAAGGCTAAAATAACTCACATTTTGTCATTGATCCCAACAATAAAATACAACCATTTTCACTGGTATAATAAAAAGTTATTCCAAAAGAGTCACTCTGAGCCTTGTTCCATTGTTAGTGAATACAGTGCATTCGGAATGTATTCAGAACACTTGCATTTTTCCACATCTTGTTACATTACAGCCTTATTCTAAAATTGATTAAATTGTTTTCCCCCTCCCCCTCATCAATCTACACACAATAGCCCATAATGTCAAAGCAAAAACTGTTTTTAGAAATGTTTGAAAATGTTTGAAAATGTAATATCACATTTACAGAAGTATTCATACCCTTTACTCAGTACTTTGTTGAAGCACCTTTGGTAGGGATTGCAGCCTTGAGTCTTCTTGGGTATGAGGCTACAAGCTTGACACACCTGTATTTGGGGAGTTTCTCCCATTCTTCTCTGCAGATCCTCTCAAGTTCTGTCAGGTTGGATGGGGAGCGTTGCTGCACAGCTATTGTCAAGTCTCTCCAGAGATGTACGATCGGGTTCAAGTCCGGGCTCTGGCTGGGCAACTCAAGGACATTCAGAGACTTGTCCCAAAGCCACTCCTGCGTTGTCATGGCTATGTGCTTAGGGTTGTTGTCCTGTTGGAAGGTGAACCGTCGCCCCAGTCTGAGGTCCTGAGCGCTCTGGAGCAGGTTTTCATCAAGGATCTCTGTACTTTGCTCTGTTCATCTTTCCCCTCGATCCTGACTAGTCTCCCAGTCCCTGCAGCTGAAAAACACATCCCCAAAAACATGCCTTTTGGCAAACTCCAAGCGGGCTGTCATGTGCCTTTTACTGAGGAGTGGCTTCCGTCTGGTCACACTACCATAAAGACCTGATTGGTGGAGTGCTGCAGAGATGGGAGAACCTTCCAGAAGGACAACCATCTCCACAGAGGAACTCTGGAGCTCTGTCAAAGTGACCATCGGGTTCTTGGTCACCTCCCTGACCAAGGCCCTTCTCCCCCGATTGCTCAGTTTGGCTGGGCGGTCAGCTCTAGGAAGAGTTTTGGTGTTTCCAAACTTCTTCCATTTAAGAATGATGGAGGACACTGTGTTCTTGGGGACCTTCAATGCTGCAGACATTTTTTGTCCCAGATCTGTGCCTCAACACAATCCTGTCTCGGAGTTTTACGGACAATTCCTTCGACCTCATGGCTTGGTATTTGCTCTGACATGCATTGTCAACTGTGGGACCTTATATAGACAGGTGTGTGCCTTTCCAAACCATGTCCAATCAATTGAATTTACCACAGGTGGACTCCATTCAAGTTGTAGAAACATCAAGGATGATCAATGGAAACAGGATGCACCTTAGCTCAATTTTGAGTCTCATAGCAAACGGTCTGAATACTTATGTAAATAAGGTATCCGTTTTTTTAGTTTTAAGGCATTTGCAAAAATTACTAGAAAACAGTTTTCGCTTTGTCATTATGGGGTATTGTGTGTAGATCCATGAGATGTTTCTATATTTTTTTATCCATGTTACAAAAAGGCTGTAACGTAACAAAATGTAGAAGGGAAGGGGTCTGAATACTTTCCGAAAGCACTGTATGTAATTGTGTTAATTTAGCCTTTTCCATTTTATTATGTAAAGAACCATGGCCTTTTCTATGGATACTCACTTAAGCTCAAAGCCAGTATGAGAATAGTTCTGTGTGCAAGATAACATATTTAATGATACATCTGTAAAAAAGCCAGAAAAAGAACGTTGAGAATACATTTCACTGAATCAATAGCCTAAATTCCCAAAGACCAACCGTCACCATTTCCATTTGACCTTGTGCATCTTCCAGAAAGATACCGTCTCTTCCATATTGATGGCCATTGATTACCTTTCAACATGGTGCACGGGATGAACACTAAAACATTCATCTGGGTCAAAGACAGGAATGTCAAAACACAGAGACAGAGAAAGGAGGAGAAAGGAGAGAAAAGGTATGACTGACAGAAGGCTTGTCAAACCCTGTCCGCAAACACAGCAGCCGTAGGCTTTGCTGCAGCCTGTACCTGCTAACCTTCACTGGAGAATGTCCAGGTTCTAACTCAATCAATTAGCTCGGCTAGCAACAGGACACATGCCTGGAGACACAAACAACAACCACACAAAAAACGACCCCAGTCAGCCTGGTTATTTGTATGTCTAAACATCTCTCTGTCGACAGTAATGACAGGTCACTGGTTTGTATAGCCTTGAACTCCCTGGAGCATACCATCACGGATTTGTGATTTCACTTCAAAGGCAAATTATGTTGCAAATTACAAGTTTAGATGCACTCTGGGAAAAATAATGTAAAGCAGATATGGGATGCTCTGTGAAATTATAAGCATTTTACTTTAATTCCATGCCCCTGAGCACTAATGCAGACACACTGGTCCACTTTTGCCCTGCGTCAGCCCTGCCTATAACATTTGACGACCTTTGACTTCCTATTGACCCTGCTGACAACCATGCAGGCAGCGGTCTGTTTGACCTATCCAGGCCCCGTAATTGCAGAGGGGTCAGGGATAGAAGACAAAAGTGCAAACCCATAGAGAACACATTATCATGAGATCTGGGGCAAGTTAGGCGATTTATGATCAGGTTTTGAGGTTTAGGTTCGGCAAGGATAAAACCTTGAACATCAAACCACTGGCTCGGACCTTCCCATTAGATTTAAAGTTTGAGACATTATCTTACAGGAGGTGAATGTTACATTGGCAAGGCTCTGCTGTTTATCTTCCAAATGAGTCCTTCACGTAGTAATTCGGAAAATGTTTTACCTTGGCTATGTTTCAATTCCACTGAATGCACCTCTTGATTTTCCTCAGTAAAACGCTGAGGAGTCTGAGAGTTAAATCTGAAAGGGGTCAAACATTTCAGGATACCTTGAGGTATTCCAAATATTCACTTAACAGCTCAGAGCCTCAATTTGTTTTATAAAGAGGGACGGAAAAAAAAAACTGTCAGTTTCCATGGTGATTCAGGGAAAAGTAGAAAGTAATCAAATGTGAAGAATTTGCATGCGCACACACCCACACACCATCCCACAATTAAATAAACATACTTCACAGTTGGACGACCTCCTGATAGTCATCCTTTAGGAATAATGAGGGCTAGGAGGAGATTCTAATGACGCATGATAAAAGAAGGAACTAATCTGAGGAAGCTGTGGAACCAGAGCATCCGTTCTATGGTGAAAGGCTGTGAGACAGACGGCTGTGTGTGTGTGACGTCTGGTTCCGCTCAGGGTTTGGGAACAGGAGTAGCTCCCAGAGAGAGGGAACACTCATTACAAGAACACCATCTTAATCAATCTCCCACACGTCTCAAACTACAGCTACGCGACCAAGGCTCTCTACCAAGGACTAGACAGAAGGATTCAAATAGACACCTGCTAAAACACACAGAGATATACACAGACTTTTTTTTTTACATCCAAATACTTGTATATTTTCGTAAGCCTCATTTACACAGTGACACCCTGACCGCCAGCAGTGTTTTACCAGGACAGATGACATTAATGACATCTTAAACAAAGACCAGCACACACCCTGAGCCACACGTACCCTGTCAGCAGCGACAGTGACCATGACTCTCAACACCCTCTGCGTTAGTGTAGAATCCTCTTCACAATCACCCAGAGAGAAACAAAACCCAAATCACCCTACCAGACCGTATACAGACAGCCTTAGATGTGATAAGTACCATACAGCCATAGCCCTGGGCAGGCAACTCTTTAATACGGCCTCCTAACAATTAGATCAGGGCTAAAACATTGGCGTATTGGCTTGTAAACTCACTGGCAGAAATGTTTCACCTGGGTTAAACAACAGAAAGTATCAACATGGCATGAGCCTTTCTGACCAAGAAACTGATGATCTAACGTTTTTTTCTACGCTCAGCAATTTGGCCAAATTAACTGAGATGAAATCCAGATACTGTATGTTCAAAAGTATATTTTGCGGAGTAAAAAGCCAAGACAGAAAAGTGAATTCTGTTTCTGATTAAAAGCATATCACCTATGTCACTGAATCAGGTTGCGAAAGGACAATGCTATATGACCACTGGACCAGACCCAGATTCATTTTCCACTTTAGTTGAAATTGAAACATTTCTCCATATAATCTATGGCAGGGATTTAAATAAACACAGATTATCGACATCGCAGTGCACTTGACTTGTAGTAGCCATCAAATCACGACGCCTAGGGCTCCAAATCCCAAAAGCTTTCTCTGCGCAGGTGAAGTGTAAATCTGACTGGACTAGGTAATCCTAACCCAGGATTCAGACAAATATTTTATTACATTTTCTCTGCGTTTGTCTGAATCCTGGCCTAGGATTAGACCTAGTCCAGTCTAATCTACACCTCACCTGCTCAAAGAAAGCTATAAGACACTGTTAGTGGTTTATTATTCAGTCCTTAGTCCTGGGCTTTGTACCATTCTCACATTTTAATGATTCATGGGAAAATATGGCCCTTATCTTATTTTATCCGTGGCTGACAAAACACAGACTTCGGAGTGGTCCGCTATTCATTATTTTAACTTTCACTGAGACAGATGGAGTTTGTGTTTTGGAATATGTCAAATGAAAGTGGTCGCTAGACTAAATATTGGGGAAAATAAGTGATTGAAAACAAAAGTTTAAAAACAAATCTCTTATCATGCTACTAAATCCATAATGCTTTTTGCTAAGAATTGAAGCCCCTCATTTATTTTCCAGCTTTACTGAAACGTATTTGACTGTTTATTATATAGGGCTGCGTTCTGGGGCCTGCGTTTCTCACTGTTTATTATTGTGTTTTGGTTGCCGTCCCGTTGCGTTGCGTTTGCTTCTCCAAGACAAGATTAAGCAGTGTGAGGGAGCAGGAATGTCAGTGACGGCAACTTCTCCTGGAGACGCGAGCTGACTCACTCAGCCACGTGAACCTGCCTTACCCTCGGCTAGAGTTTCAGGAGAGAGGGAAGAAAAGATGGGTAGCTAGAGGGAGGGAGAGAGAGAGTGAGATACTGTGTACTGACACAAGTCTCCTCCCAGAGTTTATTTTCTCTTTTTTGGTTTAGTCAGTTTAGGCTGTAATAATAAAGAGTTTTTACTCTAGGGAACTACAGTATATCTCGCCTCCAGTGCAGAACCTTTGACACACACCCTTACACTTGCTGCTGACTGGACCTCCCACATGTTACCCTCTCTGGGCCCTGTACCTCTCCTCTCCCCACCCTGGTACTGGAGAGAGCCCATGCACCCTAAATACTTCCCTCAGTGAGGACGTCCACACTGGAGTTTATTTGAGAGAAGAGTCCTCTCCCTCGGTCAGAGGAGTCTCCAACTCCCTACATCTGGATCTCTCCCAGGCAGAAGCTCCACTGAATGCAGGGTGAAATACGGAGCCTGTCCGCCCCAACGGAAAAGGATTTCCAACTCCACCAACATAGATCAGTTCAGCTCAACTCCCCTGTGCTTAACATCCCGGACAGAATAGCTCTAAAATCACAGCATGGAAGCTAACCAACACCTGAAATCTTGGCTCACAATCAAATCTCCAATCCTTTCTTTACTTTGAAATGTCCTTCCAGTCACTGCCAAATCCCCTCCGCTTCTGTTTTCACACTAATTCAATCCGATGAGTCCCAAGGGAACGAAGCACCTACATAGATCATCCTAAGTGACATACACACACCTGACTTTTCAAATAATTTGTTTTTAATAAATCAAGCTACTACCGGTCCACCACAAAACCAGAGCTACCCAACCAAGAACCACTTTAGAACCTATTTGACTGATAATAGTTCCCTTTGACGTTTCACTCGGATACAATAGAACCGAACTAAAGCAGGAAATGGGGACAAATCAAATCCACACATGGAAAAGGGATTAACCAATCACATGATCAGCAGCAGGGATAGATTAATTTCCAGCATGTTGACCGTGAATCCTGGAGGTCAGACATTTTAACAGGGCAGGAGTGAATAGGCCTACCGTGGTTGTATGTAAAAGCCACAGAGGTATTTGAGTGGTTTGGTCTGTTTGCAGTGAGCGAGCAGGCTTTTTCCAAGCCACCCCTAATGCTCCACACATCCCCTAGACAAGTGTATACAGCCATCACAGAGAAACAGAGAGAGAAGAAGAGAGGGAGAGGAGAGAGAAAGTCAGTAAATGAAAGGAGAAAGGAGAGACAGTAGGAGAGAAGGGGCGGAGAGAGGATGAGAGCCAATGAGAGGAAGAGAAAGGTGCTGGGAGTCAAGGAAAAAGATGACCACAGAATATCACAGCCTTTCCAGAGACAATGAGTCAGTCACAACACCTCTTCACACTGTCTGAGCACTCAGACGCCGCACAGACACATGTGCAACAAAGACATAGCACAGCCACAGTCTTTCCTGCATTGGACAAAATAAATCAGCCTGGAGGTACTGAAAGATAATCAAACATACCCAGCAGTTGCTGTACAACATCAACACCAGTGTACAGCTACACCACTTATGAGGGGTAGCTGGTTCCTGAAAGCTAGAGAAACAAGAAACAACCCCTCCAGCCTCCTCCCCCGCAAACTCCTTCCTAGTTCAGAGGGTTAATAAGTCATCCAATCATGTGTCAAGGAAATTAAATAAAACAGAATCAAACCAAGAGGCTGTAACAACAATCACAGGGAAAGGAAACAGTGCCTCCATCCACTGTGTGCGTTTAAAGTTTAACCAGGACCAGGCTGAGCCAGGGCAGTCAGTCATGACACAGTACAGTACAATCTCACAGATGTACGGCTCTGGCTCGCCTGACATGACATGGAACAGAACTGAAAATGGAACCACGATCTCAGGGTCTCACAGGCCCAAACCAAGAACATGACAATGTTAAGTCCCACAGGGACTAAGCAGCATGGGTACTATAACGTTTAGAGCCCCCCTCCCACTATCTGGCAGAGAACACTGATTAAATGTCAATCAAACACAAACATCTAAGGGAATGTCTGAGATGACCTCATCTCTGTCACGTTCGTTGACGGAAGAATCAGACGAAGGTGCAGCGTGGTAAGCGTACATCATTTTTATTTGATGAACACAAAAAATAAATAAAAATACAACCGAACGTGAAGCTACATGCAGTGCAGAACGCAACTACACACCAACAAGATCCCCAAACTAAAGGTGGAAAAAAAGCTGCCTAAGTATGATCCCCAATCAGAGATAGACAGCTGCCTCTGATTGGAAACCATACTCGGCCAACAAAGAAATAGAAAAACTAGAATGCCCACCCAAATCACACCCTGACCTAACCAAATAGAGCAGGGCGTGACAATATCAGACATTGCAGAGAAGGTAATTATATAGTATTTTCTTGTTAGTTCAAAATGACGAAGATGATTGTACATCCTCTGGATGACCATATGTTACCCATTAACACCATAAACTAATAGCTTCATTGTGTTCTGTAAGTTCATCACAGCTGTGGTGAAACACAGCAGACCAGGATGAGACTAAGCCTGAGGTAATGCTTTACGGGATTTCTGGAGAAGGTTAGATGTAGGACATGTCTGTCCGATGCTTAGGGATTCACTGTTGGAGTAAACAGGACATTTCTTTACCTTCGAAGGAGAGGAAGACTCTTGGCAGTGGCTGGAGGAAGCTGGAGACACAAGTGAGGAGGAGAGAGAGAGCCAGGAGGGTGGGTCCGACTCCTATCCAGGGCGGGGTCTTCACGACCCCCTCCGGCCACCTCATGACAGCAGGGCCTCAGGAACCACAACTAGTCCAAATGACCTGAGGGAGGAGGAGAGCGGTACATCACTGGTCAGACTACAGTACCACAGATGCAGCAAGGATGTTCAAATCCAGTCCACGAGGGCTACACCACCGCTGATTTTCTTCTCTTCCCGGTAATAGATCCCAGTAATTGATTGATTCACTCATCTGGTTTCCCAGGTCTGAAACAATTCCTGATTAGAAAGGTAGGATTAAAACTAGCAGTGCTGCAGCCCTCCATTATCTATTCCTGTCCTATGGTGTCTACTTCCTGTCCTATGGCGTCTACTTCCTGTTCTAAAAATAACAATAAATAATAAGGATCTGTGTTAAAGTAGAGATATCAGAGTGTCACATGACAGTTAAATCCATCAGTTACCACGTCCTTTAACATGGCTCCCTGTTATGGATGAGATTCATCTACACAAAAGAGCTGGGGGAGAATCTCCTCTCTGCCTTCACTCTGCTTCCATTATTGGACAAGAGGAGTTCCATTATTGATAAAGACAGGTATTACCAGGGGACTTTCTTCTGTAGAGAGATTGTCTTACTGCTAACCAAAGACTGAGCTTCTCACTGCCTCTGAAAAACTGAGCAGGCTTTTCTGCCCATGGCCACGCCACTCAATGTATTGTGCGCAAAGTATCCATTTTGGTTTAATTGAAAGTAAAAATGGGAGAAACAATAAAATTCACCCACACAAAGGCATATTCTCATGGCTTATAGATGAGGGTGGGATATCTATGAAACTTTCAATTTGGGATGCAGCTGATGGAAAGGTTGAGGTACTGGGATCAGATTAACCATATATCACCCAGCTGAAATGTAACCTGCATGACGGGCTTGGGTCGTCGTTTGAGGGGCCGCGTGTGAAGAGTTAGAACGCATATGGAAAAGTGCAGAAGGGCTAAGATCTCTTTGGCAGCATGGCTTCCTAAACCGGCCTTAGCCCTCCCTATCCCAGCCCAGCCTAGCTGGGGTGAGTTCCCGGAGAGAGAAGCCCTTGCGCTGGACTGGAGATGTCAGCCTCACAGCTGCTTAAACCATCACTGGAGAACGGAGCCTCTACTGCTGCTGAGTGCCAGGAGTCATTACTGTGAGATAAGACACACGCCTACCATGACACGCCACCTCAGCAGGATTAGAGCCACATACAACTGGAACTTCTCTCCTGCTTTAAATCTACCACGGTCATACTGTATAACCTGTCAGGTGATATCATGGAGCTCCCTACAAATATGACTGGCACCTAGCTAGTACAACTGACCTGCCTAACCTCCTAAGGCATGTCTGGCAGCCTGGTAGTGCTCCATGTACACAATCAAGCTCCACATTGATATACATACCAGCCTTATAAGGAGCAATGCTCCACGTTCTAGTGTACAAAGCCATGTGGTTAGCCATAAACATTAATTTGTCTGGCGAGACTGTAGTCAGTCCAGAAACACTGCTGCTTGTCAAAGCCTTGCCAGGAATCCTGGCAATGACAATTAAATTGGTCTCCTTAAAGGAGGTGGACTTGAATAAATACAGCAGTACATTACCGAAGGGGTATAATGATAATTGGGTTTATTGTGTGTTGCTTGGCCCTTTGCCTAATGAATTTCCCGTCTCTCTTTTCAAAAACTACTAATCGATGAATGTATGACAACATTTTAAGACCAATTTGTTTTTCTTCGATGCCGAACAGGAGATCTGAACGTCTGGCTCTGCCATAATGTCTGTACTGATTGAGAGCAATTCCCAAGGCTATCATTTGTAATGGAATATTAACATTTGACACAATTGAGCATGTTTACAGTGCATTGGGAAAGTATTCAGACCCCTTGACTTTTTCCAAATTTTTGTTTGGTTAGACTTATTCTAAAATGGATTAAATTAATATTTTTCCTCAATCTACACACAATATCACAATGGCAAAGCGAATACAGGTTTAGATTTTTTTTAATGAAAAATACTTTATTTACATAAGTATTCAGACCCTTTGCTATGAGACTCGAAATTGAACTCAGGTGCATCCTGTTTCCATTGATCATCCTTGAGATGTTTTTACAAAATGATTGGAGCCCACCTGTGATAAATTCAATTGATTGGAGATGATTTGGAAAGGCACACCACTGTCTATATAAAGTCCCACAGTTGACAGTGCTTGTCAGAGCAAAAACCAAGCCATGAGGTCGAAGGAATTGTCCGTAGAGCTCCGAGACAGGATTGTGTCAAGGCACAGATCTGGGAAGGGTACCAAAAAATGTCTGCAGCATTGAAGGTCCTCAAGAACACTCCATCATTCTTAAATGGAAGAAGTTTGGAACCACCAAGACTCTTCCTAGAGCTGGCCGCCTGGCCAAACTGAGCAATCGGGGGAGAAGGGCCTTGGTCAGGGAGGTGACCAAGAACCTAATGGTCACTCTGACAGAGCTCCAGAGTTCCTCTGTGGAGATGGGAAAAATTTCCAGAAGGACAACCATCTCTGCAGCACTCCACTAATCAGGCCTTTATGGTAGAGTGGCCAGACGGAAGCCAGTCCTCAGTAAAGGACACATGACAGCCCACTTGGAGTTTGCCAAAGGGCACTTAAAGACCCTCAGACCATGAGAAACAAGATTCGCTGGTCTGATGAACACAAGCGAGTCACACACTCAACCATTGCTACCACTGCTACTCTAACTTCCGTAATGCATACAAGGCCCTCCCCTGCCCTCCATTTGGCAAATCTGACCATGACTCCATCTTGTTGCTGCCTTCCTATAAGCTTAAAATAAAACAGGAAGTGCCCGTTCTTAGGTCTATCCAACGCTGGTCTGACCAATCGGTTTCCACGCTTCAAGATTGCTTTGATCCCATGGACTGGGATATGTTCCGGATAGCCTCAGAGAATAACATTGACATAAACTCGCTCACCGAGTCAGCGTATAAGGAAGTGTATGGGAGATGTTGTACCCACTATGACTATTAAAACCTTCCCTAACCAGAAACCGTGGATTGATGGCAGCATTCGTGCTAAACTGAAAGCACGTTCCACCACATTTAATCATGGCAAGGCGACTGGGAATATGGCCGAATACAAACGGTGTAGTTATTCCCTCCGTAAGGCAATCAAACAAGCAAAGTGTCAGTATAGAGACAAAGTGGAGTCGCAATTCAACGGCTCAAACGCGAGACCTATGTGGCAGGGTCTACAGATAATCACAAACAGAAAACCAGCCCCTTGCTTCCAGACAAACTAAACACCTTCTTTGCCCGCTTTGAGGATAATACAGTGCCTGTCACCGACACAGCCCGCTACCAAAGACTGTGGGCTCTCCTTCTCCGTGGCCGACGTGAGTAAAACATTTAAACGTGTTAACCCTCGCAAGGCTTCCAGCCCAGACGGCATCCCTAGCCACGTCCTCAGAGCATGCGCAGACCAGCCGGCTGGTGTGTTTACGGACATATTCAATCAATACCTAACCCAGTCTGCTGTCCCTACATGCTTCTAGATGGCCACCATTGTTCCTGTTTCTAAGAAAGCAAAGGTAGCTGAACTAAATGCCTACTGCCCCGTAGCATTAACTTCTGTCATCATGAAGTGCTTTGAGAGACTAGTCAAGGATCATATCACCTACACCCTACCTGACACCCTAGACCCACTCCAATTTGCTTACCGCTCCAATAGGTCCACAGACGATGCAATCACCATCACACTGCCCTATCCCATCTGGACAAGAGGAATACCTATGTAAGAATGCTGTTCATGGACTAAAGCTTAGCATTCAACACCATAGTACCCTCCAAACTCATCATTAACCTTGAGACCTTGGGTCTCAACCCCACCCGTGTAATTGGGTCCTGGACTTCCTGACAGGCCACCCCCAGGTGGTGAAGGTAGGAAACAACATCTCCACTCTGCTGATCCTCAACACTGGGGTCCCACAAGGGTGCAGTCTCAGCCTCCTCCTGTACTCCCTGTTCACCCATGACTGCTTGGCCATGCACGCCTCCAACTCAATCAAGTTTGCAGACGACACAACAGTAGTGGGCTTGATTACCAACAATGACGAGACAGCCTACAGGGAGGAGGTGAGGGCCCTCGGAGTGTGGTGTCAGGAAAATAACCTCTCACTCAATGTCAGCAAAACAAAAGAGATGATCGTGGACTTCAGGAAACAGCAAAGGGAGCACCCCCTTATCCACATCAACGGGACAGCATTGGAGAAGTTGGAAAGTTTTAAGTTCCTCAGTGTGCATATCACCGACAAACTGAAATGGTCCACCCACACAGACAGCGTGGTGAAGAAGGCGCAACAGCATCTCTTCTATCTCAGGAGGCTGAAGAAAATGTGGCTTGTCATCGAAAACCCTCACTAACTTTTACAGGTGTACAATTGAGAGCATCCTGTCGGGCTGTATCACCGCCTGGTACGACAACTGCACCGCCCACAACCGCAGGGCTCTCCAGAGGGTGGTGCGGTCCGCACAATGCATCACCGGGGTCAAATTACCTGCCTTCCAGAACACCTACAACACTCGATGTCAAAGGAAGGCAAAAAGATCAAGGACAATAACCACCTGAGCCACTGCCTGTTCACCCCGCTTCCATCCAGAAGGCGAGGTCAGTACAGGTGCATCAAAGCTGGGACCGAGATATTGAAAAACAGCTTCTATCTCAAGGCTATCAGTTTGTTAAACAGCCATCACTAGCACAGAGAGGCGGCTGCCTACTTACAGACTTGATATCATTGGCCACTTTAATAAATAGAACACTAGTCACTTTAAGAATGTTTACATATCTCGCATTACTCATCTCATATGTTTATACTGTATCCTACACTATCTTTTGTGTCTTAGCCGCTCTGTCACTACTCATCCATATATTTTTATATTCTTATCCCATTCCTTTACTATATTGTGTGTATTAGGTTTTGTTGTGGAATTGTTAGATATTAGGTTGTTGTGGAATTGTTGATATTACCTGTTAGATACTGCTGCACTGTCGGATCTAGAAGCATAAGCATTTCGCTACACACACAATGACATCTGCTAACCATGTGTATGTGACCAATAAAATTTGATTTGAAACCAAGATTGTACTCTTTGGCCTGAAGGCCAAGCGTCCCGTATGGAGGAAACCTGGCACCATCCCTACGGTGAAGCATGGTGGTGGCAGCATCATGCTGTGGGGATGTTTTTCAGTAGCAGGAACTGGGAGACTAGTCAGGATCGAAGTAAAGATGAATGGAACAAAGATCCCTGATGAAAACCTGCTCCAGAGCACTCAGGACCTCAGACTGGGGCAAACGTTCACCTTCCAACAGGACAACGACCCTAAGCACACAGCCAAGACAATGCAGGCGTGGCTTTGGGACAAGTCTTTGAATGTCCTTTAGTGGCCCAGCCAGAGCCCGGACTTGAACCCGATCGAACATCTCTGGAGAGACCTGAAAATAGCTGTACAGCGACGCTCCCCATCCAACTTAACAGAGCTTGAAAGGATCTACAGAGAAGAATGGGAGAAACTCCCCAAATACACGCTACAAGCTTGTAGCGTCATACATAAGACTCAAGGCTGTAATTGATGCAAATGTTATATTTCATTTTTTTTATACATTTGCAGCAGCAGTATTTCTGGACAGAGTACAGTCTCGCCAGACAAATTAATGTATATGTTTATGGCTCTCCATATGGCTTTGTACACTAGATTATTGTCATTATGGGGTATTGTGTGTAGATTAATGAGGGGAATTTTTTTGTATCCATTTTAGAATAAGGCTGTAACGTAACAAAATGTGGAAAAAGTCAAGAGGTCTGAATATTTTCCAAATGCACTGTACATGGAACGTAATGAGGAAAAAGCAGTCCCATCTGGATTACGACTTGATAAATGGATTGTTTTGGTCTAGATTCGCTCTTCTTCCTGGTTCTATTTGTACAAAGATTCCTACTTTAGATAGAGATAACCACACTGTAATTACAACACATAAATTACAGAGTCTCTCTCTCTCTAGTCATGACAGAGATGCTATTTAGACCTAGAGCATATAAATAAAAGATGGTAAACAGATAATAATAATAATATTCTGAGAGTAAAGAGTTGAACTCTGTGTGAATTGTCTGTATCGGTGTCTTCCCTCCACCTACAGGATCTACCAGAGGGGCTCCGAGTGTTCACACCACACCCTGTCACTCACAAGTTAACGACTCGGGTACATGGACATGTTGCCAAGCACACGTTTGACCAGGAAGAGCTAAGAAAAACAAATGTTTTTGTAATAAAAATGGAGGTTTCAGGGCTCAACAGTAACCTGTTGAATAGAATTAAATAATACTTTTTAACTATATCTTTGGTTTATAGTCAATCGTCTTAGACTCACAACCTACAACCTATTTTTACTCATATAGTTAATGTCAGACAACGTGACAATCTCAGTCCCAGAGCAAAGGCACACTCGTGATCACCCTGATTTATTTGTAATAGTACGTCCTATAACAATTATACTTATTTCTACTCAATGTAAATGTTAATATAACATTTATCCCACCATAAACACAGTATGTGGGCAAACATCAGTGATGAAGAACAACCAAAAACACATTCAATGGTCAGCATTACTTTTCAGACACCTCACAGCATGTCATTTCAGACATATCTTCACAATACTCAACACAGAGAACCCCTTATCCATCAGTATAGAAAGGAGAAAATAAGCCACCAAACCGTAAACAGGCATCTAAATTAACAAGACAAAAATGCGGTTACATTTGGATCAAGTCTTTTGGAGCTTTTCTTAATACTTGTCTAAATGTGTTCCCTTTCAGCCGTTCTTATTCCCTTTCAGTCTGTCTACCAGTGGGACCCTGCACCTGTTAGCCCGAGTCCATGCAGCTCTCTCCCACTACCGCCTCTCTTTCACGGCCCTGGTGAGTGATCTCTCTGTCACAAAGATTGACTGTCCACACATCCCTGTCCCAGCCTAGGACAGCCCAGCCTAGGACCCACCTTATAAGGCTCCTCTCCTGCTCTGTGTCGATCCCAAAGCCCTGGTTCCCTGATTGTTCCTGTGTTGACCCAGTCCTTATCCTCGTCAAGCACTTAAGTACCACTGAGACGGTTCCCTGGTGACTCTCCCAGAAAGAAGGCAGAGAAGAGAGTGCTGCTGCTGTTACATCCAACCGCCTGCAGGACAGACTTGATGAGTGAAAGAGATGAGAGAAGGAAGGGTAGAGAGAGGAGGAGAGAGAGAAAGGGCTGGTTTCCTATTACATACTCTACTGAAGTCCCCCCCTCCTCGCTTCTCTTTCTCTCCCCCTCCGTCAGCTAACGAGACAGCGAACTGATCACCCAATCCCTCCCAGTACTAACATTCATCTGGTGGAGGACTCCTACCTCACACAGGCAGACAGACGACTCCTACCTCACACAGGCAGACAGACGACTCTTACCTCACACAGGCAGACAGACGACTCTTACCTCACACAGGCAGACAGAGGTAACCAGGGAGAAAGCAGGAGAATATGAGAGAGACTGAGCCAGTAACAATCATTTATGTCCAACAGAGCCCTGAACAGTTTACCTAGGGACACTCACTGTCCACTCCCAACACATTCAGTCATATTGCCCTTCAGCAGTAGATTAAAATCAACACAGACCCTTCCTCCTTCACTATCTACACACCAACCCAATATGAAATATTATTCCTGTTGAATGAAATAATAAAATCACATCTAACATGGGCTGGAGACAGTTTCAAAAACATCAAATATTTCATAGTAGTGTCGTAAAATGTTACAGCCCAGATATTGAGTTAGTCGGGGGACATGTTTTCTTAATGCTGAGATATTAAAATAGGTTGTTAGACATTATTTGAATTCTGGTGATAATTTGATATCCTATGGAAGTTACTATGGCATTCATACAAATATTCCTAAACAATTCATTTCCTCCACTTGTGTGATTTTTTATAGCCTGGCTCTCCATTCTAATATATATATATATATATTACACTTTATTATTCCATTGCATTTACTAAGGTATTGCCAGAAGCCTAAATTATAACTTACAGGGCAGGTTAGTGCATCCCTGAGAGATCTACTTTAGTAGGGTTGCCTCTGGGAGCGTATGGCTCATGGTCTGAGTGGTATGTCCTCTCTAAGATCAGAAGCATGCAACCATACCATGCAGAGACCATATCACTTTCAGAGTCACTTAAAAACACACCCAAACACACTTCATGTTTGAAGGGGTCATTGGAGTCCTGGGTCATGTTCAAACGTTTTGCAACATAATATGAAAATTAACATTTCTCATTAGACAAGTCCAGGTAGTCTCTCCTTGTTTCAGTGCATTTTATTCCATTTGGTGCCTAATGAACACAACCCTGTTGTGCTGAGTCAGCTTTGGGGTTTACAATTAAGGGGGTTCTGAAAAGAGGGAGAATTGACTTGTATTTTCCACTAGTGAGTTGAGTAGGAACCTCAGGATGAGATATGTAATGGCATCTCCTCATTTGTACCCCTCTTAAGCCCAGTGAATAGTGCCAAAACAAAACCACATTGTTCAAAGGCCTGACACATACTTAAATAAATGAGATGTGTTACCACACATAGTAGCCACATGCCATTGTGCGCTATATTTCCAGAGTGTGCTCCAGAGAGCTGTGTGGTATTGTACATTCTACCCAGGTTGTGTTTCCATGAACGGGCACATTTGTGTTGCTCTTGGAATGACTTGAATTCCTGTCAGTTTATGTGTAAAGGCAAGCAAGCAGGATTTACACTAACAGCTTTGAGGTTGAGTTTTCACAGAGTTTGAGAGCTGATACAAACCGCCCCATTGAAAATACATATTTGTCAATGTGTTATGGTTCAAAACATTTTCAATATACAATAAACTCGAACAATGCTTTCCAAATGTGTTTTCTGAAACTAACTCAGAGAAAATCGGTTAAAAATACATTGCAACACAATATTAAGACAAATTTAATTTAGTGTGTGTATTTACTACTACTACGTGTGGGTGTGCTCCTACAGCTGGTAGCGGAGACACAGGGAAATAATTACCCCTCTCTCTGACAGATGGGCTGATTTATGCCTCTCCAGTTAAACTGTCAGGATACGGAGCAGCAGAGCGGGAGAGACCATTTCATTGGGCCGTAAAGCCTCTTCTCTTCACCCAGAGAGAATAGAGGCAGACGGGTCTCCTCTTTAACCAGCCCCTCTACAGAGGAGAGGAGAAAGGAGCAGTAAATGACTAATGGCTGTGATGAAGCTGAGAGCACGTCAGCCTCAGACAGAAGGGATGGGCTACAACTATCTTCATGACATTACATACAGAACTGAGATACATTATTAGAGGACGAGAGGAGGGAAATGAACCTGAACCTTTCTGAATAACAGCCCTCTCTGACACTGTAAACAATCTTGGTAGCTGCAACTCTCTCACACTGAGAATAGGATGCATTCTCTGTGGTGTCATGTAAAACATGTCTGCTCTGTGTTGAAATTCTAAAGCCCAGAAATGATTAAACATTGGTATGCTTCATTTGGAGTTTTCCAAAAACGTCTTGTTGGGAGGATAAATAAATCTTTCAGTTTATAGAACTCATCACGCAATCTGAACTGTCCACCTGTACTTATGACTGTGTCTTTGTTTCACAAGCGGCCACGCACACACACACACACACACGCATGTGTTTTTTGTTGCCACACCGAAGTTAAATACATTGAGCGATGGCTAGGGTTACGGGTGGTTCCACTCTAAGCCAAAATATTCCGTCACACACATCTGCTTTCATGGTATGTGATTCTATACCGGAGCGTTCATAATGTAATACAACAGAAACTCTGAGACTACATGGACAATCTATCAGGCTGAGCATGGAATATTCCTCCCTTCAAGTTTGGTCTTATTCTTAACACAAATCAAGATTTCTCCACTCATTTTTCTTTGGACATTTGCCTTCAGCTTCGCATCATTTCACAGATGCGAAAGTGACTAAGAGAGCTGTATTCAGTGGCCTGTGCGGGAGTTGAACCCACAACCCTGGTGTTGCCAGCATCATGCTGGCAACACTGAGCCAATGAAACCTCCAATTGGTTCCTACTGTGCAAGTACTGCCTGGTGAAACAGTACAGGTGGAAAGTCATTATCATAGCTACAGGCTCTAACGAATTAGCAACAATTAACAACTAATTGGAGATGATAAAAGATGTGAGGCAGAGAGCTGACCGTGTCCTGCTCCCCCACTGTGTATCCACCACAGGTATTGAACCCCCATCAGCTGGAGTACAAGCACTCCATAGTGCTCTGGTCAAAAGTAGTGCACTATACACTGAGTGTTCAAAATATTAGGAACACCTGGTGAAAGCTATGATCCCTTATTGATGTCGCTTGTTAAAAACTTCTTTGGGATAGGGGGGCGCTGTTTTCACTTTGGGAAAAAATCGTGCCCAATTTAAACGGCCTCGTACTCTATTCTAGATCGTACAATATGCATATTATTATTACTATTGGATAGAAAACACTCTCAAGTTTCTAAAACCATTTGAATTATATCTGTGAGTAAAACAGAACTCATTTTGCAGTCAGGAAGTGAAAAATCTGAAATCGAGGCTCTGTTCCAGGGCCTTCCTATTCATTTGCTTGAAATCTATGGATATACATGCACTTCATATGCCTTCCACTAGATGTCAAGAGGCAGTGAGAGGTGGAATGGGGTGTCTATCTTGATCTGAGGTCGAACAAGAGCTCTTGGAATGACGTGACCCCAAATTTCCTTTGTTCAGCAAGGCGCGGGAAGGAACCCTGGATTGCCTTCTGAAAAGCTTTCGGTATAGACGGCTAATATCTCCGGCTTTGATTTTATTTGATACATGTGATAATATCATCGTAAAGTATGTTTTTTCAATATAGTTTTATCAGATTATTGAACGTTTATTGGGAGATTTGGCGTTTTCCGTTCTCTGCGTTTGGTGAAGATGGACAACTTCGCGCCACTTGGCTAGCTTTGGTTGCTAATTCGACAGGAGAAGAGGACATTCTAACACCAAACAACGATTATTCTGGACAAAGGACTCCTTGTACAACATTCTGATGGAAGCTCAGCAAAAGTAGGAACCATTTATGATGTTATTTCGTATTTCTGTGGAAAATGTTTAGTACTATTTTCCTCCCTCATTGCAGGCGCTGTCTCGCTATAACGTAAGCTGTATGTCGTACTAAAGTTATTTTTAGAATTCTAACACGGCGATTGCATTAAGAACTAGTGTATCTTTCATTTGCTGTACAACATGTATTTTTTAGTAAAGTTTATGATGAGTTCTTTGATTAGATTAGGTGAGTGTCAGAAATATATCCGGATAATTTTGTGCAGTTTGGCTACGTATTCACATTGTATAACCACGATTTGTACCGCTAAATACGCACATTTTCGAACAAAACATATATGTATTGTGTAACACAATGTTATAGGACTGTCATCTGATGAAGTTTATCAAGGTTAGTGAATAAATGTATATCTTTTGCTGTTTTTTTGCGATCGCTACCTTTGCGGTGAATGAATGCGGTTGTGTGGTTGGCTATTGTAGTAAGCTAATATAATGCTATATTGTGTTTTCGCTGTAAAACACTTAAAAAGTCTGAAATATTGGCTGGTTTCACAAGATGTTTGTGTTTCATTTGCTGTACACCATGTATTTTTCACAAATGTTTTATGATGAGTATTTAGGTATTTCACGTTGCTCTCTGTAGTTATTCTAGCTGCTTTGGTGATATTTGTGATTGTAGCTGCAATGTAAAACTAGGATTTATACCTGAAATATGCACATTTTTGGAACAAAACATAGATTTATTGTATAACATGTTATAAGACTGTCATCTGATGAAGTTGTTTCTTGGTTAGTGACTAATTCTATCTCTATTTGGGGGTTTTGTGCAAGCTACCTGTGCTGTGAAAGAAATGTCTGTGCTTTTTTGTATTTGGTGGTGAGCTAACATAAATATACGTGGTGTTTTCGCTGTAAAACATTTAAAAAATCGTACATGTTGGCTGGATTCACAAGATGTTTATCTTTCATTTGCTGTATTGGACTTGTTAATGTGTGAAAGTTAAATATTTCAAAAACATTTTTTTTGAATTTCGCGCGCTGCCTTTTCAGTGGAATGTGTGGGGGTTTCCGCTAGCGGAACCCCGGGGCTAGACAGGTTAAATGCACTTCAATCAGTGTAGATGAAGGGGAGGAGACAGGTTAAAGAAGGATTTTTAAGTCTGGAGATGTTGACACATGGATGGTGAATGTCTGCCATTCAGAGAGTGAATGGACAAGACAAAAGACAGCCAAGCCAACTTGACCCAACTGTGGGAAGCATTGGAGTCAACATGTACCAGCATCCCTGTGGAACGCTTTACACCTTGTAGAGTCCATTCCCCGACAACTTGAGGCTGTTCTGAGGGCAAAAGGGGATGCAACTCAATATTAGGAAGGTGTTCTTAATGTTTTGTACACTCTGTGTATAGGGAATAGCATGCCATTTCGGACAGCCTATGTATCGCTGACAAATACTACCCAAATTGCACACGACATCCTAATCAGCGAACTGAAGCTTATTGCAAACCCTCTCCTCAATTACCATGGGAATGACGGGCGTGATAACGAGGCAGGAGCGTGAGTGGTGGACGCCTGAACGAGCTAATGATGGATTGATTTGCGTGTTACGAGAGGTATAATAAGGACATATTGTTTTCTCTGTTGGTGCAGCTGCTCTGGTTTTGCATATCCCTCCCTCCATCTGTGCACACAGCACATAGTTGAGGCCGCCGCTGCCACTTAGCCATGAAAGACTGCAATAACAACAGCAGAAAACGTGAATAGTGGGATCAGTAACAACCTGCCAGGCAGCGAGAGGGGGGAATCTGATCTGAAAAGCACCGTGTGTTAGATTAATAGATTGGCCGTTGCCACCCTGGACAGAGAGAGAGGAGGAATTCAGCCAGAGTCACGGTCGGTGTTGAAACAGCTTGAGGTAGATCTCCTCAGACACTCGTCTTTTAAAGCACTCCCCTCGGACCGTGTTTAAGAATTCCATTACTGTAGTACAGTTGCAGTTCTGGTGGAAACAGCACAGCCGAGACTACTTCTTCAGTCTAATGTGGAATGACTTGGCATTTGAGAGGGAAACAGAGGGAGACTTTCTATAAACGAGGGCATTTCCATATCTAAAGGACATCCTGTGATCTCACAGTGGAGGCTGGACGGAAGGTCCAGAAATAACAGCCTATAGAGAAAGGAGAGGAGGAACTCAATTAACTAAGTGACTCATAATACCCAGACAGACTCATAAGAGCGAGTCTGTGTCAAAATGAACGATTACTTCTCAACTAGCTTCTGGCTGACGTCTGTTTGACCCCAGACTACATGAATTCCACAAACTAAATTCAACCCAGAACACTGTTCATAATATCGCCATACCTGATCCTATTATGAATCGCATATCTTCGAGTGCGAGGAAAGACAGACATCAGGTGTCTAATAATAGCGCTGCTTCTCACCATTAGTTCTGCCAACACAGTCTCATGTATACCAGCTCCCAGAAAGTCCCACAGGAAGGGCCAGAGTTAGATTATGGGATCAATCAACGGTTATACTCTCTCCTCCTTCCTTCCCTAAGGTGCACTGTACAAGTCAACTTTAATCTCAACTGCTCCATTTGTTGTCTGTGACCTAGACTGGGTCTGTGTGAGGCCTTCCTGTTGTTTATGACATGTATACACCACACCTGGGTTCAAACACTACTTGAAATAATTTGTAAATACTTCCGCTAGGCTTGAATTAGCTTTCCTGGCCAATAGAGTAGTCGCAACAGTGCAAACCCTGACCATCTGTCACTCCAGGCAGGCTAGAGCAAGCACTTAAAGAATTTGAAAGATTTCAAATAGTATCTGAACCCAGGTCTGGTATACAGCACAGTGAACTGTATGGAGAACCCCACCCCTCACCCCCTGCCACTGAACAATATTGTCTGTCACAGTGCTAGACACCTCAGCAAGGGGTACAGTATAATAATATCATATGTGCCATCGCAGGTTCTCTCTCTCTAGCTCAATAGGAAAAGCGTATTGGAGTTGAGTTATAAGATTTATACCACTTCCTGTATTTTTGTCTAGCCATTGTCTGTGATAAAGGGTACAGTTACAGGTACAGTTACTAGCAGAGATAATTCTGACCTTCCTATCCAGGGATCTATGGCATATAATTTAGATTTATGGATTTTGGAGGGTGACAATGGGTCTAGTACAGATGTATGTTACCTTATGTCATGATGTGAACAGTTATCAGGAAAAGGTCAAATTTAAAGGACCAATGGCCCTTGCACACTATAATAATTGCCTCCTCCAATGATTCATAATAGCGAATGGACTAGTCTATTTATTTCTGTCCATATTTCAGCTGCTCAAAGTGCTCCATTCACATTGAGAAGCCACAGACATCTGTGTAGCATTACTCAGCGGATGTTACCAGCTACTAAATAAGTTATTCAAATGATGAGAGAGCGGAAAGACTGACCGATAGGCAGATACCACAGTAGGTTTCACCTCATGACCAGAGCTATAGTACAGTGCTTCTCATTCTCTTCCATTATCATAGCTTCCTCTATGCTTGTCAAGTACATGGTTATGGGTCATTACCCTCCCATAAAGCACCATTCAATTCCATTACAATGACTTCTGCCTTCTACTGGATTTGATTACATTTCATCCCTCATTTTACATCACTGATATTGTGTTCATTTATTTCTCCTCATCTCCCATCAGCCAACAAGCGCTACTGATGAAGAGTTCTAGTGCTGATGGAGAGTTCTAGTACTGATGGAGAGTTCTACTGCCTTTGTGGCGGAAAATTGAAACAATATCAAAGCAAGTGGCCAAAGAGGTAAAATACCACAGTATGAACAGATCAGAACAGCACAGCCAGCTGGGCTACTACTCCTGGAATAGGAACACCTGAAAACACTCTCCTTCAGTCCTGAGTGTATCAGTTCCCAGGATCTAACATGGAGCACTCCTGTCTGGAACTCATGTGACCCTGCCGACAGTTTCTACTGGGACAGAAAACAAGTGAACACCCAGGATGTAGTTTGACCTTCCTTTAGACAGGTGGAGGACTTATTAACTCTTCCTCCTCAGAGAGGTTGTAGATGGATACTAGTTTAAAAACACACAACCGAAGCCTCGGAAAGAATGCAGCCGTATTCGTGCCGACCCACCTGGTAAGTTGGAAGCTGAAAATCTGGTATTAAAAGCAGCTGTCCATCTTGTAAAGGGGATTGTTGCTTTAACCTCCGACTAAATTCTCCTATCAGCAATATGCTAATGATTTGGTTGGTGGGTCAAAAGCTTTTGATAATACCTCTGATTACTTTGACACTGAACACCCCTAAAGACGGATGCTGATGAGTTACTAGAGAACCAATCAGAGCCTAGAGAACCTTACGAAAACAACATTCCACACAGACCGATCCATCATAATCTACTTGGCTGTAGCTGACAGTTTAACATGAGGGTGAAGGCAGAAGGTTCCTTTAGGGTGTTTTTAGTTCTGCATCTAGACTCCCGTAATTTGACTGTCATCTTGGATCATGTGGATCATCACCAGGATCTTCAGCTGTTCATTGGGATCTTCTGCCGGAATGTATCAGTTTGTGTCAATGTAGAACAATTCTCAACGGGACATTCCTTCTTCAATCGGCTCACGGCGGTGGCGAATCGGTCAGTAGTCGTTCTGCTCAAAGCAGCGGATGCCAGTCAGTATTCTAGGGCCATTCTTCCCTGAGCAGATGTCAACTGGGAATGGTCATGTTTCTCTGTCACAATCCAAGTGTCAATCAGAGGAATTACCTTTTTTGACCACTGAGGAAATAGTGAACCAGGCATTCTCTCTACATCTGCTTCCACTGTTCATCTCTACTCATTCAACACAGAATAGCTGTCAGTGGTCTGTCTGGCAGCCCAAAGTCTAAGCCCAGTTTGTGTATGTAGAAGTCCAAGCCTTTCGCTACGTAAATGGTAACAATAAGGTATAATGTACACAAAGTCTCAGAGCAAGTGAAAGTCAGTGCCATCCATCTTGGAACATGTAAACGCCTCACATTCCCCAAAAACAATAGCTTCAACACGGATGGAGACCTGAATGGCCCACAGATGAACAACCTCAACGTTATTTGAAATGTCTATCTAGATAGCAAATTAATCAAAATATATAAATAAATGTTGAGTTTAGCCTGACTTTCAACTCAACCAAAGCGGTTTGAGTTTCATAGAAAGTTCAAAGTTCAAGAAAAAACGCTGCATTAGATAGGCAACATAAATCAACAAGGGTCAGGCTATCCCAGAGCTTACAACTCCAACAGCCATCCATTTCCAACCACCAACAGACTGCTATAGATGCACAGAAGCCAGTCACCAGGAATAATGGTTTTAACCTCTAACATCCAGCCAAACATGACAAAATGTAACCCACTCCCTAATCAAAACAAATGAAATTGCATTGTGACCATGCTTTCCCTTCACCAAGGACAGAGTATTTTATCTCGAAATCACATGATCAATGAAGCTATACATTTTCATTTAACCTGGTGACTTCATTTTCCATGAGTAACTGCAGGCAGGGGGCCCTGTGTATTGTGGTCCCTCCCTCCACATGCTGTATAAATTAGGTAGAAACAAAGACAAATGTATCTGATTAGAGTGGACTGGCAGGCTAGCACAGAGAAGGGAGGGGATATTGGCCACTGTGTCTCGCAGCACTTATGAATTGGCCTTGTGCAAACATCCTGCTGTTTTATATGCTTCCTGGGGTCAGGGGTCAACAGGCGTGCATGACCAATCACAGCCCTAAATCAGGAACTGAATGCATTCTGTCATCAGCACAGTGGAATTCAATTAGGTTTAATTCATTTTAAAGGCCTGCTATCAGCCTCGTTGTTACTTTTGTTGATGAATGTTTTTTTTAACAGGCGAAGGCTCTGCTAGGATTGCACGCCTCCCCATGTCAAAAGGAACTGCAGCGAGTGCATTAATGGAAAGAGGAGAAAAGTGACACTTGATTTCCGCTTACCAGTTGCATTCCAGAAGCTCTTTTGGTCTATGCCAGCAGACCATTATTTATGTTGGGTCCACAATTCAATCAGGAGGTCCCCTCAGACCAGACCAATCAGCAGCAAAGAGCGCCTCAGACATGTTAATCAATAACTGCATTATTGGTGGGTGGATAGGTTTCTCTGCAGAAGTACTACTTCTGATTGGTGTCTGCATTTTGAACAGGAAGTGAGTTCTCTTGCCTATCCATTGTTTAGTCTTTTCAGATTAGGTTTAACATATTCCAGTCTTAACTTTTTGAATTAGAAAGGCATTGCCTTTGTCTCCTCTCATAGTGAAAGAAAAATGGCCCTATAGCTATTTTATTCTGGGCATTTTAAAAATAGCTTAGTAACCAGAAACCCTCCACTGAAAGCCGCTGAACAAGCAGATACAGCTAAATGAAGAGATAAGTGACCATTTAAACTTACCCATTCCTTTCATTCCAGGCTTTTAAAAATGTAATCCGTAAAGTATGATAATAACAAGTAGTAGGAGTACATAGGTATTTACTCCATATAACAATGTCCTACAATTTCTGGTATTAAATAAGAAAATACCATCAATCAAATACACATTCATTTAATGATACAGTATGTGGATATACTGTAAATCGCAAGCCTACTTGCAACTTTTCACAATTTCCAAAAGCGTTCTTACCAGTACATCTTGGCGATCTTAGACTTTCCGTACAGCCCGCTGATTGCAATATCTTCCTGACCATATCCTGGAATCACTTACAGATTGCTTGTTTGGTTCTTCATGTTGGAAGTTCAGATATGAGCTCATTCTCTGAGGGAGGGTTGCTGCAGTGTTAAGGCCAGCTCTGCATCATAAGATATATGCTCATTACACCAAACCATCAGGCAGTCAGCAGGCTGGATTAGAAACACATGTGGACAACACGAGGCAAGGCTGGGAGCAAGGTGACGATAAGACATACATATTGGGTAAATAGAAAACAAACAAGAACACCCTCACACTCACAGACCGTTCTCCCACCACAAGCTACGGGTGTGAGGTCGAAACTTTGGCACAAAACAAACAAGTGACACTATGAAAGCGCAGTGTGCTGGGAGCTTTTTTGCTTTGAATCAAGCCATCCTTACCCCCTAGTTTTCCCATTCACTTTCACTCAATTGAAGAGGCATATTTTGAGTATGCTGCTCGTTCTTTTACTACCACGTCCAACAATTGAATTGCACCCAGGTCTCTGACCTAACAGTACCAATCAGTTATTACTCTAACAGTGTGACCGCCCTATTGAGTCCCTCATGTTTTAAATGGGATGACTTCAGGCCAGATCAATATGGCCCAATCCACAGGGGATGAGCTGATGGGATGCCCACCCCTGTGCACTAATCCCAGAGGTGTGTGTGTGTGTGCATGTGTGTACATGGCTGTATTAATACCAGCTATTTAATTGGCCCAGCCTCAGAGCGCCGAGGGAGCTGTATCCAAGCCCCTGTCCCTCTGTAGATGAATAGTACTTTGCTAATTACGTGAATGGATGACCTGGGGACCCGGGCGGGACAGGCTTAGGTAATTCTACCTAGGCTCTGATTGATTCTGTCAACATTAACCTGTGGTTCATATTCCTCCAGCACGCTATGGGCCCTCTTCCTCATTACAGCCCCAGAGAGGACCAAGGTTCATCTGCCATGTGTCCGGCGCTGCGCCAGCGGTCACTTCTTCCATTGCTGCATCTGCAAATGTATGAGAGGTTCCCTGCATGGCATGTGTTGAGTCATGGACACTAGAACCTGTTATTACTGTTTTAATGAGTCAGCGTTTTGTAAGGAGTAACAGTGAGATTTGATTCTCGGTATTTCTAGATAAATGGCTCCATATCAGTATCGACAGCGTTAATGGACTCATGGACTTGTTTATGGAGCCGTTACTGGGTCAGGACTCTACGCTTCAAGCCATATACTGGTCCAGATTAATTAACACATTTACTGTTCTGCATAATCAGCATACCGAAGTGTCCTTGAGAGTCACCGCAAAGTTGTAAAGTAATTACTTGAATGTCATAAAGAGAAAGCCTCTTATCTAATCATGATGTGTTTAGGGTTCCGTGCTGATTCCATGTCTGGACTCCATGTCTGGACTATGAGACTGAACACACTGCAGGAGAACCAAAGTCAACGTTCAGGACAAAGAGCAGATGTTTGCTAGATAACCTCTCTCTGGGCAATCTTGGCACCCTAACCAGACAAGGATTTCCTGGGTAAACTACAAGTCGGCTGTATTGGGAGGGAATCACGAAGGCCGGGCTGAAGTTGAGCTTTGTGCATATGGACATACACTATGTCTCCCACATATATATCAGTGGGATCAGGAACAGTAAAAGCAAAGGCCTAGAGCTATATGCATACCTTAGTTGATTACGCATCAATCATAGGCCTATTTAACAGATAGGAGAAAACATGATCAAAAGTGTAAAGTCTGTCAGTGATGCCAAGATATATAGTGGCTTCGGAAAGTATTCAGACCCCTTGACCTTTTCCACATTTGTGAAGTTACAGCCTTATTCTAAAAATGATTAAATTGTGTTTTTTTCAAATCAATCTACACACAACACCCCATAATGATAAAGCAAAAACAGGTTTTTAGAACATTTTGTGAGGTTATAATAAAGAATAATAAAAACAAAATCACAGCTATTTTCAGGTCTCTCCAGAGATGTTGGATCGGGTTCAAAGTACGGGCTCTGGCTGGGCCACTCAAGGACATTCAGAGCCTTGTTCTGAAGCCACTCCTGTGTTGTCTTGGCTGTGTGCTTAGGGTCGTTGTTCTGTTGGAAGGTGAACCGGAGCGCTCTGGAGCAGGCTTTCATCAAGGATCTCTCTGTACTTTGCTCCGTTCATCTTTCTCCGACTCTGACTAGTCTCCCAGTCCCTGCCGCTGAAAAACATCCCCACAGCATGATGCTGACATCACCATGTTTCACCGTAGGGATGGTGCCAGGTTTCCTCCAGACGTGATGCTTGGCATTCAGGCCAAAGAGTTCAATATTAGTTTCATCAGACCAGACAATCTTGTTTCTCATGGTCTGAGAGTCTTCAGGTGACTTTTGGTAAACTCCGAGTGGGCTGTCATGAGCGTTTTACTGAGGAGTGGCTTCCGTCTGGCCAATCTATCATAAAGGCCTGATTGGTGGAGTGAGGCAGAGATGGTTGTCCTTCTGGAAGTTTCTCCCATCTCCACAGAGGAACTCTAAAGCTCTGCCAAAGTGACCATCAGGTTCTTGGTCACCTCCCTGACCAAGGCCCTTCTCCCCCGATTGCTCAGTTTGGCCAGGTGGCCAGCTCTAGGAAGAGTCTTGGTGGTTCAAAACTGCTTCAATTTAAGAATGATAGAGGGCACTGTGTTCTTGACAGCCTTCAATGCTACGGAAATCTGAGCCTCAACACAATCCTGTCTCGGAGCTCTAGCGACAATTCCTTCGACCTCATGGCTTGGTTTTTGCTGTGACATGCACTGTCAACTGTGGGACCTTTTATTGACAGGTGTGCGCCTTTCCAAATCATGTCCAATCAATTGCATTTACCCCAGGTGGACTCCAATCAAGTTGTAGAAACATCTCAAGGATGATCAATGGAAGCAGTATGCACCTGAGCTTAATTTCGAGTCTCATAGCAACGGGTCTGAATACTTGTGTAAATAAGGTATTTCTGTTTTTATTATGGGGGTGTTGTGTGTAGATTGCTGAAGATTTTTATTTATTTAATCCATTTTAGAATAAGGCTGTAACGTAACAAAAATTTGGAAAAAGTCAAGGGGTCTGAATACTTTCCGAAGTCACGGTATCTCTCTCTCTCTCTTTCTGATTCAGAGGGGTTGGGTTAAGTGCAGAAAACACATTTCAGTTGAAGGCATTCAGTTGTACAACTGACTAGGTATCCCCCTTTCTCTTTACCTGTATCCTCTCTCTCTCTCTACATGAATCCTCATGTGGACACATTGATCACCACATCATCTCCCTCCTACTGTGTGTGATGTATTCTCCAGGACACGAATGCTTCAACTCCTCAACCCAGAGCATCTGCAGAGTCCTTATGTGACTCAGTCAACACATCTGTTCCCCTGAAAAACACCATTAACAAGAAAGGAGGGGAAAGAGGGATTCACCAAGCCAACAGATTTTTACTTTCTACTATGTGATCCAAGTAAACATACTTTCCCCGTTGTGGAATAAAGCCTGGGGCGTGTTAGGTCAAACAATGTTTGTCAGATGGATACCACTTAAAACTCCCATAAGGCACCACTCCCATTAGGCACCACCACCCACCGGTGACGACTAAGGGATGATCTAGGGGGGCTATGTTACATGTGTCTCTTACTGATGAGGTCATCAAGTGGAGACTGTCATACCCCTAAGGTCCATCATACTGTAGGTGGACATTCCCCTGAAATACAAATCAGATGGCGTGTTGAAATGGAAGGATAAGCAGTTTGACTAAACGGCTCACAGGGTCAGGTTGGCTCCCCGAGGGCCACACGCGTCTTCACAGCTAGTTTCACACTGAACACACTCACACATAATGGCCCTGCTGCCTCTGGTGACTGGCAGCTCAGGGGTGGGTTGGAGCACGTCTGAGGAACACACACACAGACGAATGCGCGTACGCACGCACGCACGCACGCACGCACGCACGCACGCACGCAAGCACACAGGTACTGTATGTGCACACTGATGCACCTAATTTCACGGTTTACTCTGTGAGAAATAAACGCTTGAATTCCCCGTACGTCGAGGCCTAACACTGGGTTCCCTGTATGTGTTGACACAACAGTACGATGCACATTAAAACCATACGAAGATGGCTACAGAGAAAACAGAGCCTGCTGACCACAGATACTATAGTCTTAAAGGGGCAATCTGCAATTGCTACATCCATTTTTGAACTTATACATTAATGATTAATTAATGTATTGATTACTCCAATGTCCGTAAACAAAGTAATATAAACAAACACTATATAGCCTCAAAACAAAGTTAAAACTGTAATTTTGATATCATGGATGGTCAGTCCTTGCATCCATAGCTCTGTCTATGAATTTGAGAGTGGTTACATTTCTCCAGCCCAAACCCACAGCTAAATGTATTACTGAAACAAGGGCGGGGATTATGCTTTATTATTGTTTCATCTTCGGATTACCCTTTTAATGATTCATTCTTAAATAAACAGAGAAAATGCTAGGATGGAAATCTGCGCAGTGTTTATTCTGCCAGTTGTTTACTCATTACTCACAGTTATCTCCTTACGTTTTCCAAGAAAATCACACTAGAGCTTCTCCTTGGACGACAACCAATAGAAAAATCAGTTGTGTGATAAGCGCCTCCATAAAGATGCCAAGCAACAAGGGGAGAGAAACCCTAGCCTGTGATGAACTGGCTGAATGGCAGATAGATTTGCACAATGTCCAAAGTGAGAGAGTCTATTAAAAACAGATTGCTGTAACCACATAGCTAATACACTGAGTCTATTGTGGGGACTGGGCAGTAAGGGGCAGTGTGGGCGCGTGATAAGGCTGTTGCTCCTTGGGCATTAACTGTTGGGTGTGTTCAGTAGAGATAAAAAATGTTGGTGTAGAGAGAAACGTGGAGGTAATCTACCAAACTTGTCTAGAAGGCCAGCATCCCTGATTCGCCTCTTCACTGTTGACATTGAGACTGGTGTTTTGCGGGTACTATTTAATGAAGGTGCCAGTTGAGGACTTTTGAGGTGTCTGTTTCTCAAACTAGACACTCTAATGTACTTGTCCTCTTGCTCAGTTGTGCACCGGGGCCTCCCACTCCTCTTTCTATTCTGGTTAGAGCCAGTTTGTGCTGTTCTGTGAAGGGAGTAGTACACAGTGTTGTACGAGATCTTCAGTTTCTTGGCAATTTCTCGCATGGAATAGCCTTCATTTCTCAGAACAAGAATAGACTGACAAGTTTCAGAAGAAAGTGCTTTGTTTCTGGCCATTTTGAGCCTGTAATCGAACCCACAAATGCTGATGCTCCAGATACTCAACTAGTCTAAAGAAGGCCCGTTTTATTGCTTCTTTAAATCAGAACAACAGTTTTCAGCTGTGCTAACATAATTGCAAAAGCGTTTTTCTTATGATCAATTAAACTTTTAAAATTATGAACTTGGCTTAGCTAACACAACGTGCCATTGGAACACAGGAATTATGGTTTCTGATAATGGGCCTCTGTATGCCTATGTAGATATTCCATTCAAAATCAGCAATAAATAGTCATTTGCAACATTAACAATGTCTACACTGTATTTCTGATCAATTTGATGTTATTTTAATGGACAAAAAATTAGATTTTCTTACATAAACAAGGACATTTCTAAGTGACCCCAAACATTTGAATGGTAGTGTAAATGGGGAAGAAATATTATTAAATCACACACACACACACACACACACACACACACACACACACACACACACACACACACACACACACACACACACACACACACACACACACACACACACAGCACCTGTGGTAGGATTACACCAGGACAAATTGAGTTAAAGACCCTTGCAGTGGGTTGTGTTGAAACAGAGCTTACCAGAACTATCATGAGAACCCAGCACCTCTACATAACAATACCAGAACTCTCATTAGAACCCAGCACCTCTACACAACAATACCAGAACTATCATGAGAACCCAGCACCTCTACACAACACTACCAGAACTATCATGAGAACCCAGCACCTCTACACAACAATACCAGAACTCTCATGAGACACTAGCACCTCTACACAACACTACCAGAACTATCATGAGAACCCAGCACCTCTACACAACAATACCAGAACTCTCATTAGAACCCAGCACCTCTACACAACAATACCAGAACTCTCATTAGAACCCAGCACCTCTACACAACACTACCACTACCAGAACTATCATGAGAACCCAGCACCTCTACACAACAATACCAGAACTATCATGAGAACCCAGCACCTCTACATAACAATACCAGAACTCTCATGAGAACCCAGCACCTCTACACAACAATACCAGAACTATCACGAGACCCCAGCACCTCTACACAACAATACCAGAACTATCACGAGACCCCAGCACCTCTACACAACACTACCAGAACTATCATGAGAACCCAGCACCTCTACACAACAATACCAGAACTCTCATGAGAACCCAGCACCTCTACACAACACTACCAGAACTATCACGAGACCCCAGCACCTCTACACAACAATACCAGAACTATCACGAGACCCCAGCACCTCTACACAACAATACCAGAACTATCATGAGAACCCAGCACCTCTACACAACAATACCAGAACTCTCATGAGAACCCAGCACCTCTACACAACAATACCAGAACTATCATGAGAACCCAGCACCTCTACATAACACTACCAGAACTCTCATGAGACCCCAGCACCTCTACACAACACTACCAGAACTATCATGAGAACCCAGCACCTCTACACAACACTACCAGAACTATCATGAGAACCCAGCACCTCTACACAACACTACCAGAACTATCATGAGAACCCAGCACCTCTACACAACAATACCAGAACTCTCATGAGAACCCAGTACCTCTACACAACACTACCAGAACTATCATGAGACCCCAGCACCTCTACACAACAATACCAGAACTATCACGAGACCCCAGCACCTCTACACAACAATACCAGAACTATCACGAGACCCCAGCACCTCTACACAACACTACCAGAACTATCATGAGACCCCAGCACCTCTACACAACACTACCAGAACTATCACGAGAACCCAGCACCTCTACACAACACTACCAGAACTATCATGAGACCCCAGCACCTCTACACAACACTACCAGAACTATCATGAGACCCCAGCACCCCACAGAACAATATCAGAACTATCATGAGAACCCAGCACCTCTACATAACAATACCAGAACTCTCATGAGACCCCAGCACCTCTACACAACACTACCAGAACTATCATGAGAACCCAGTACCTCTACACAACAATACCAGAACTCTCATGAGAACCCAGTACCTCTACACAACAATACCAGAACTCTCATGAGAACCCAGTACCTCTACACAACACTACCAGAACTATCATGAGACCCCAGCACCCCACAGAACAATATCAGAACTATCATGAGAACCCAGCACCTCTACATAACAATACCAGAACTCTCATGAGAACCCAGCACCTCTACACAACACTACCAGAACTCTCATGAGAACCCAGTACCTCTACACAACACTACCAGAACTATCATGAGAACCCAGTACCTCTACACAACAATACCAGAACTCTCATGAGAACCCAGCACCTCTACACAACAATACCAGAACTCTCATGAGAACCCAGCACCTCTACACAACAATACTAGATAAGAGCTGTAGGGGGAGTAAGAGAGAACCACCTCATGCCTAAACCTCATCACTCCCTCCTTGACAACGATCTCCAATCGCTTATCGACTGTGTCAGGGGTGCTATGCACAACAAATTCATTGTGTGGGAACATGGAGCAGAATGCCAGAATTCCAAGAGCTGTGATAAATGTGGCCGCTTCGGTTACTGATTATTATGGGGTTTTGGAGGAGAAGCCGTCACCAAGAACCACATCAAAGCAGGCAAGTGCTTGGCAAGAATTAGATTGACAGTCTGCTGTGATACTCAGTTTTAAGGGCAAAAACAGCGACAGAAGCATATATTAACCCAATCAAATGAACGCATGGCATACCTAAATGTGCTAAATAGCTTTTATTTATTTGATCTGTTTTGAGACGTAGTTTTATCTATTCTTGGTGACATGATTCCAAGTAGTGGTAGTGTGTTAATTTAATATCAGGCTGATCTCATGAGTTCATGCAGGCTGTTAAAGTATTGTTTGTTATGGGTTAGGCACTACCCTCCTCATACTGTGTAATTGGCTGTCGGATACACTGAGGCATCCCATTCCCTGACTAACACATAGGAAACTAACACACACTCAAGCACGCAAGCGCACACAACGTTGGCATCATCACCCCTCTCCCCTCTCACTGTCAAAGCCAGGCTCCCTAGCCATTATATATGCTATATCAGTCTGTCAAAACTCTATGGATGGACAGGGAAGTATTTCAACCCTCCCTTCCACCTCCCCACTAAAAGTGGGTGGGCCACATTTCTAAAATCCTACCTCACTATCAGCCCCTGGGGAGTAGGGATTCTAGATCTAGTGTTCTGTGGGTTGCCCACTTAACATGGCATGGACCCTAACCAGAGAGTTACAGGATTTGTACGTTGCCATGGTCACTAGGTGGCATCATTATCTGGGTAATAGCATCACACTGTGCCTGGCTCTATAGCTCATAAATCAGAACCTCTGAACCCAACATCTGGAGTCTCTGACTGCGTCTCTAAAGCCCTCCCCTCCGTCCTCTTCTCTCCCGCCGCCATGTGTGACAATGAGTAATAGAAATGTTTTCTTTTAAAATCGCTTTTATCTATTACTCCCCTTTTTTTTCGGGCTCACAACATGAACATATTCTTTCAATGGAGTTTCAAAAGGAGGAATTTGGTCCATATGGGCCGTGCTGAGGGGCTGCCAGTGGAATATTTTCCATGGCGGAGCCGGAGCGTGGGTCTGATGCATGGGATACAGGCGCTGGATTACTTCCTCCTCATAATAATAGTGGGTGGGGGGGGGGGGGGGGGGGGGGGGCAAGTCACACCACAAGGCTTCTGGAGAAATTAAGGTTGAGGGTATACTCCACTGAGTCTGTAAACGTTTAATGGCATGGCGGGATGCCAGATTGGGTATTTATTCTTAAACTACTACACAAGGCATTGGTTTAATGGCACGGCGGGATGCCAGATTGGGTATTTACCCTTCATCACTAGAGAAGGCATTGGTTTAATAGCACGGCAGGTTGCCAAATTGGGATTTTATCCTTCCTCGCTAGAGAAGGCATTGGTTTAGTAGCCTACGTAGTCCCAGATCTGTTTGTGCATGACGATGTTTGGGATGACAATGACCATAGGAGCAACACAGCGCAAACAGATCTGGGACCAGGCTATTGGTTTAATATATGAGCAACACATGGAGATGTTTAGGCCATCGGTCCCCTTTGCCAGAATGGAGTGATCTGAAGTGAGAATATATGGGTGACATCTCAAAAAAAAAAATGATGCAGTTGATAAGAGTTAAAGGCAGCGGTGTTCATTCTCTCCAACTCAGCTGATATCAATAACACTTCATATCACCTCACAGGAGTTTGGAATCCAAACCAGGTTGGCTGGAAGACCACAACTCAACCGTGACCGAGCAGCCAAGGTCTGACCCAAGGTCTTTAAACAGAAAGGGTTCCCCATAAGGACTTTGATGAAAGGCCGATGTCGACCATCTCCTCTTCTTCCTCCTTGCCATTGTCAGGACATTGACTACTATGACACCTACGAGCAGCACACCAGTCATTTAAGAGACTGTACAATGCTGCCACCTGGTGAGTAAAAACAAATCCAACCAATATTGTCTCTCTTTAATTTCAAGAATAGGGCCCTGACAGATAATGAAGCTAGAGAAGCGACAACTATAATGGAGATAGTCCAGGAGGATCTCACAGCTCTGAGGGGACAGAGGGGTCCTGTCTTTGGTACAGGTTCTTCTGAAGGAACTCCAGGATCCTCCTCCATTTGGACTTCCCTCCCCACAACATGATCACTGCAACAACACATCACAGTTTAACACTAGGGTAAAAATACTAATGAAAATCAATCCCTTTCAGAGACTTGTAATGTAATGTGTAATGTCTAGTGATACTATCGACTGGTTCCTTGATCTAGCCGTACAGTAAGTCAGAGCAGATGAGAGATGCTCTGTAAAATCCCTCACCTTTGACCCTGTTCTTGGTGTAAAGCCTAAGGAAGGTGCTGGAGCGGAAGTGAGGAGAGTAGAAAGGTTTGATCAGGTGACCAGCCCCAGGGTAGGACACAGTTGTCAGCAGGTGACCGTTCCCTGCCCTCTCCAACATACTGTACTGCGCATCTGTGCATAGAGGTCAGAGGTCAGGTGATATCTGGGATAGGCCTTTTAGTGTGCCAACTTATACTGTAATCAATATAGGTCTATGTATGCATTATCAGGTAGTGGCAGGTAGCCTAGTGGTTAAGAGTGTTGGGCCATTAACTGAAAGGTTGCTGGTTTGAATCCCTGAGGTGACTAGGTGAAAAATATGTCTTGAGCAAGGCACTTAACACTAATTGCTCCTGTATGTTGCTCTGGACAAGAGTGTCTACTAAATAACTCAAATGTGCAGTACTTACATCCTGCAGTGGCACAGTTCTGGTCAGCTTCTCCAATGACCATCAGTAATGGACACTTTAACCTCCTGACCTATGGGGTGAAAAAAGAGGCCCAAACACATGTCAGTTCCTCACTGTACAAATACATACAGTATAGTGTGCATACAATGCAGTCTGAAAGATGTCATCACCTCTACTTTAGGACCACTCTCAGTGATGGGCTGGATCATGTCTCTCCAGATCAAATGGTTGTTCTCATCAAAGTGCATCTTGTGCATATTTCTAGAGATTTTAGCAAAATACAACTATAATTTCAGTGCATTCCAAATTTGGTAATTTACCATTGCTTTAGAATAGGTTAAAACACACTCACGTGTTGTACTTGTCAGCTATTGACACAAGGGACAATTTGAAAGGGAAAACATGGCTGTCACTTATACACACCATACATCTGGGCTGAATTATCAAAACATATGTTGGAAAATAGGGTTGTGTCTACAGAGCACCTGTAAAATAATTGTTTAGTGTTACAGAGAGAAAAGAAACAGTCAACTATGTAGAGAGAGCTAACTGAAAATAATTCAGAATTCATACTGGAGCAGAGGCATATCTTATGTAATTTGGTGTGTGTGTGTGTGTGTGTGTGTGTGTGTGTGTGTGTGTGTGTGTGTACCGGAGTCCTGTTTCACTGCCAGACACTGGCCTCGTGATCCACAGTAAGCCCATGGACTCGAAGCCCACATAAGAACCGCTGAAACGGATGTCCTCAGCAACTTCACACACGATACAGTACAATAACACAACTCAGTTGCTTTACTATAGCAATTTGTACAGTTGATAAACAAGTCAAAATACTGTACTTTAAAAAAATAAATTGCATGAAGTATAAGAACCATAAATAGTAACATCTGGCAAAACAACAAGTAGGAACCCAAGCCCAAAAACATAGTTGTTCTTGCCTTTGACCATCCCCGTTTCATCACTGGCATAATGGCCGAACGCATCCCATCAGAGCGCTGAAAGGAACGAAGGGTCATCTTATTTTTTGGGGAAAAACATTCTTCACCACAATCTGTAGTTTCTCATCAATGAGGGCTCTAGTGGGCTCTACCAGGAGCATGGGGCATGGACTCACCCCTGCCATTATGTGTGACCACCAGGAGAGCTAGACATCCTCCCTGCAGGCTAGAGCAGCTAAAATCCTCTACTTCCAAAATAAAAACTGGTTGAGACTGAGGCAAATCCCTCTCCACGTTTTTTGCAAATGTGAGTGAACATTCTATAGCCATATCCCTCATTTGCACATATTCATAACAAGGCCATATCAAAAGAGGACCATAGTGCTCTCCAAAAAGTATTGTTGGTGCGTAAAACCTGTGAATCCGTCCTGCATCAGGATAGGTTGGATCATAACATGGTCATAACATGGTACAGTTAAAAACATATATATTGATCATTATTTTATTATAATATCAATTAGAGAAATAAGCTGAGCAAATTGATAGCCCTGTCTTCATCCAAAGCAATGTTACAGTTCAATACAATATTTCTGCACCTCATAGGACAACTTTTTCATGAAGCTCCCTTTCGCCATGGGACTGTGCTGGGGAAAGATTATGTGATTGTGATAAACAGCTGACAGAAGATTTGATAAAGACCTGGTATGAATCACGATGACAGAGTGACTGATAAAATATTTAAAATGTTTGATTACGTCTGAAGTCCTGGAACAAGGCGGAATCCGGTAGATAGAACATGAACAAGATATAGTTCACATCCCTCCTTTTCCCACATCCTCCTTTCAATATGATTAGATCATATCATTTGATCATAACCAAACACATTACATTATCAGAACAGCCATTTTGATAATACAATACAACTCAATAGAAAACATCCTTCAAATTCTCTGCTAAAAAGTGACTTGTGTTACAGTATAAAATGATCAGTATATTACAGTATCTAAAAGAATGTGTCCACATGTCCATAACACTAGTTGTGCTGAGGTGTCCTGGGTGGGGGCGTCAGATCTTCTTGTATGGCCCTGAACAGCTGCAGCAGGGCGTCTCCCCACAGTGCCTTTTGGTGTTGGGAGGTGGTATGAGCCAGAGTCTGGGCAGTGTACACCATAGTGAGCACTGTGCGCTCAAAGTCCTCCCTGCTCAGGGCACCTCTGCGCTGGGACAGGTGGGAGGTCAGACGTCTGATCTCGGATAGTCTCTTGGGCAGGACGTCCTCACAGATAACCTCCAGCTTTTGGACCCTCCTCAGAGACGCCAGCTCCTTGTCTGGGATCACGAAGGGCTTGTCCTCACCCTCGATCTGCAGGCCTGCCAGCAGGATCTAGAAGACAGACACAGTTGTATCAGATTCTTTACAGGTTCTATCAGATCCACTTTTCATATGTCCATCTGTCATCTCAATACCTTCATGTTCTGAGATTGTTTGATTGATTTAATCAATTGACTGATTGAATGATTCGATCAACAGAGCAATTTCCCAACAGTCATGGTGAAACTCACCTCATGCACCACCGATGGTATAACTGGAATACAAGTCAAGCTCTTACCACCAGGGGGTATACAATACATAAAAAATATGTTTGCTGCCTTATTCCTCTGTTGAATCGGACTAAACACTCAATAATTAAGACCTTAAAAATACGTTTCTGTTCCTTCCATGGATAGAGGGACAGTTTACCTTGAGTAACCTGACTCCCGTTGGCATGTATTCATGGATGCCAAGGGAAGCCAGGCTTCCCCAAAAAATTGTCAGAGAAAAAAAGTGTAATTTTTAAAAATCTTTTGTCTCGGTCTTTGAGAATTTTATTTCAGTTCGCAAGAGGCGGAATGTATCTCACCGGAGAAAGCATTAGAGCGAGTGAAACTGCGCCCCTTTCTCTCTGTATATGTAGGCCATCTATCTGATGATGTCTGGTCAAAAATTGTTTGGCATTTGGCCTCCCTTGATAAAAATGATAAAATATTAGCCAATCAGTGTTGAGCTAAACTGTTAATGGTCTTGGCACACCAAAAGAAAGTGTCAGGGGAAGCCAGTTTGGATTTGGCTTCACTTCTATCACATTGAGACCCAAACATCATTGACAAAAAACAACTTCAATTGTTACATTTCATTGTGTTGTCCTCCGGTGGACTTGTTTTACATCATATATTCATCATACTGGCGAATTATTATAACCGCGATTCTGATCCAATGATAAATTCATACATTGTGCCCTTGACCTGAGAGGATGGAAGTTCAATATGTAGCTAGATGTAGAAGGCTAATGTTAACTAGCTAACGTTGACCATGAAAGGAAGTTAGGCTAGCGAGTAAGCATTTTAGCCAGGTAGCCTAGGACAACGAAAAAAAAAGCATGTACTGTATAGACCGTTTCGTCAACATGAAAGAGAGGATGGCATTGGCGTTTCTCTACAAGTAGGGTGAGTCAATGTGTTTTTTCTACTTGCATGCATGTACAAGCGCGCACGCACACACAGAGAGAGAGAAATCAGAACCATGGGAAGCCACATCATATTTAGCTTACTATGGAAGACCAGGGGGTTTGGTCAAGACGTTGACACAGATCAGACACGGACAGAGTAGGATAAACTCGGTTTCAAGGGTGTTTATTTAAATAATACATCTTTTTTTTTAAATCCCCTATGAGACCCTCTCCGGGATACCGTCTTCTGGGCTCCGGGTCTTGCTGTATTGGGATCACAACTGCACTCACTCCTGTTCCCTCTGTAACCGTCCCCAACTATACGGGAGTCCTTTCTTCCCCACTCTCTCCCTGTGTGCTGCCCTTCTGGCAGCTTTATGGGCCTTGCACAGCTTGTGACCAATCAGCCCTTGATTACTCACCAACTCCCAATCAGCGCCAATTAGTCCTGGCCGGAGAACCCGTCGAGACCTGGCACACCCAGCATATGGAGCCATCGCCTCGACGAGTCTCCCCCTGGTGGCTGACCTGCTGTACGCCACATTACGTTGATTGGACTAGATTGTTTTTGGTGTATTTTAGTTGTCACTGTAATAGACTAAGCATAGGTGATTTGATAATGTTGAAATGTTGAAGATGAAATGGTGCTGGAATAGTGGAGGCAGCTCCAGTTTTCTTTGTGACTTGCAGTAACTCTCCGTGGTTCTAAATAAATAGTTGTTAAGTAGTCTGAAAATTCCAGAAACATTCTTTTGCTTGACCATGCTGTAGTTCATGTAACTGTTGGTTACATTCAATATGCTTTGTGGACTTCACCGCATAGAGGATGCTCTCCGGTTTTGTGATGAAACAAATGTGTGGTTGAATTTATTCTGCCACTGTGTCTTCTTATTGACTCGGCCTTAGGCCTATATATCAATATATCACGGTGGCAAGGCATATGAACTAACAGGTCATAGAGCAACCAAATAAATTCTCACAACACATAGGTTGTAATATGGCTTTTTTTCCTGGCTTGGTTTCCCCAGTGATTTTACCCACACACTGATACTGATGACGACTGCTGCCTAAGGCTTCAGCTTCCCTTTCCCAGTAGGTCAAAACTACGTTCCTGCTCCAACCATGACTCTCGTTGCCCAAGTTCAACTGTATGAAATTCAGAAAGTTTGAACCCATGAGGACTGTTCACTTTGCCTACAGCTTCTCTGCCTCTGCCCTTCCCACCTCCAACCTCCATTTCCCTGCAGCACGACGAGCGGTAGTACCCACAAGATTCACATCAAACAGGAAATGTTTCAGCTCTTCAATTAGTAGGAGAAGAGGAGTCAAACATTCAATTCGTCTTTAACTTTCACTTCTCTCTCTGAATGGAACTCTGAGGGATACACACACCTACACACATAGGCCCACTGCTGAAGACAAGAGCTCTCCAACTTTGCTTACTGCACACGCACTTCTTGGTTTCCGTTGTTTGCTCAGCGATGTTCTGAGTTCTGTCATAACAAACAGTAGAAATGTAGCCTCTTCCCATACTGTAATGCCCAATTCCAAATCAACCCTTAGACCCTATGCACTCTCAGATCTCCATAAGTGCAGGGTCTAGGGGTCGATTTGAGATGTGGCACTGACAAGGACTGATAGAAGAGTTTGCTACAGTATGGAGAAAGGGGCCCCTCTGCGACCTACAACTCACTTAAGTAACTAACAGAGTTTCTGAAAGTTAAGAATTCTTCCCAAAAGCACAAGAGATGAGCTTTCAGGTATTTTTGACTTGTTATGCCTAAGATATTTTATTTAGAAGCAATGGCGAATATAAAAGCTTGAGTGGCATTGATTCTGATGCAACATGTTTTTCTGCTACCCCACAAGATTCACAAAGATTCAATAACCTATAACCTCTGTGTCCATGTTTTCCACTTAAACATCAGAGCGGTGGATGGTTGAGCAGTATATGTCCAGACATAATGTTTGCTCCTTGGGCTCCAACATACCAGCTCTAATATGTGTGGATGAATCTGGGTTGTGCCCACAGTGGATATGGTCTCGCTCAACAACGAGAAGAAGCAGGGGCCTCTGGGATATGGAGTTCACTGTCAGAACATTATTAAGTATTAAAGACAAAATGATCTGAGAGGAGGGTCTCTGGATGATTCATTGTGGGTCGGAGAGAAGAGCCAGACTGTTACAGACAGAGCCTGCAATAAAACTTTACGTTTGTGGAAGATTTAACTTTATCTGACAACAATCTTCTTGTTTCCATGTAACATTCACAATGAATTAAATCCCCTTTAAGCTCATTAATGTAATTTAAGCAGAGATGGCTATTTTTGACTCACCTCAAACAGCAGGTTAACATCTTCCACAGAGTTCTGGAAGGTGGGGTTGACCAATGAGTGTGTGCCACGCTTCACTCTAAAAGCTGATGGGTAAAGGGCTGAAGAGAAAGGAGAGAGAAAGTGAGAAGAGGAGAGATAGCATTTTGAGTAGTTGAATGACTCATTAAACCAATGGCAACCAAAAGAAGGCCTGAAATACAATAGATCCAGAATTTCCCGTTGAGCGGGTGAATATGGTTGCCGTTGTTGAGACCAGGAGGTCAGTCAAACTCAGCACACGTTGCAGTATTTACGCAGTGGCATAGGTCTACAGTATACAATATAGTCAAATACATTGACACAGTGGCTATAGGTCATGTAAAATCCTACACTTACTGCATACTGTAAACATGTCTACGTAGGTTAAACTATCTAGCCCCAGGTTTGTGGGAGACAACCAGGGTGTAAACTGCAGCAGATGTCCCTATGTGAAACCAGGTGAAAACCTTTAAACCTCTGACACCGGTAATCTCAGGTATGTCCCACGTTATATATGCCCCCTCTTTTCAAAGAGCCAGGTGTGTCTATAGGGCTTGGCTATAGGGCGGTCAGATTTCAAAGTGTCAGGGCATATGTGCCGCAGCAGGCCTGAGAGTTCAGGAGCTGTGGTCTGCTCCTTATAAAAGCCCCCTCTCTCAGCCTTCAGGACCGCAGACTAAGGCAGCTCTGTCATTTATAAGGGGAGCTAACCAGGAGCAGAAGCAGAGAAACACCTGGACACAAGCTTACCAACTGGGTTCCAACCTTGGTCTCTTGCATACCACAAGACTGCTGAGCTAAAGGCAGCTCCTGAGCTAAATGCAGCTAAGGCAGGTATTCTGATCTCAGATGAGGCCATTCACTGAATCACCTCCTTCACACCTATTCTTCGACCTGTAAGGGAGATGTGGTAGTTATTATATCTACAAAGGACTCGTCTAATTTCTCAAAAATGACCTAGGCCTGATTAACATTAAGTGAGATAATGGGGCTTTGAGCGGCTTCTTTCAACAGTGTTTTCTCTGTATTACTCTGAGCTTCTTAACAGTGAGGGGATGATTTGAGGCACAGTAGTGACATGGTAATACCCTTCACCAGTCTGAGAGACAGCTACAGTACATAGAGACATTCTTGTGGTCAAGTATTTGACCTCAACAGAAAAATATGACACGTTGAGAAATGTTGTTAACATAACCTAGAGATGACCCAGCCCAACCCAAAGAAAGTTTGTTGCAACAGCATCTCTCCCTCAATACCTTATTTGTTTTCTTTTCCATTACAGCCCTGAATACCTGGCAGGAACTCTGACTGTGTGTTGAAAGTACAGGACCATGTGCTTTTGGGTTGAAGGGTCAGGTACAGACAGACAACGCCCAAATAAGAAGCTTGATTGGAAGTCGGAGCATGTATGAAATGGACACAAACAGACCATCGATCATGCAGTGCTTCAGTCTGTCTGAGGAATGCCTGGGCCCTGGACAGAACAGAAAGGTCATGGTAGGAACACAGCGTGACTAGCGGTAAAATAAGTTGTCCTCTCAACAGTTCAGAGTTCAATGCGGTTGTAACTTAGCTTTATGAAACACAACACACAGGGCTACTGTTTATCCATACCTTACACCATAGCTTACTCATTCTCTCATAGATACAACACCTGTCAGAGAGTGACATTCTTTCTGAGCTTGGTTAGTTCCCTACTACTGTAGAACGTGCTCTTGTTACTAATCTAAGCCAGATATCCAATCACTGCTGTTTGAGCCAAGAGAAATATAGGCTCACTGAGCTTAATGAGGGTCATAGTTTAAACATTGGCCCTCTCAATGGAAACTGATCAGGAATAAGCTTCTGGTCAACTGACACCCAGCACAATTCCACTGTTCTCAGACTGTACTCCATATGGATTCTGATCCAGGATCAGCTCTTGTTATTCCCAGTCCCCCTCCACTGTACTCCTAACCGTCCGGCCACCAAGGCCTCACACTGTCGATGGGACAACACTTGCCACATTCTCCCCATTCAGAAACAGGGTTAAAGAAGCAGCGTTGGAATGTATAAGCATACAGAACACACCCATAGGGACAACAACTTTTATTGGCACAGAGCCAGTGTGAACAGTGAGGTTACGAGGTCTATGAGGTTCATTTCCATGCTTCATTTTCCATGAATCATTTGATGTTAAGGCGATGCTGTACCACTGTGGAGATATTAGCTCCAAAATGGCTGCTCCAACCAGCCAGCAATTTGTATGGGTTTACCCAGTAGTTGCACAGGTGCCATACATACAGCAGCTGCGAGGAATGCCAGACACTGCCGTCATAATTTTCACCTAGATTTGGGCTGATATGTGCTACTGTGCATCCAAGTGAGATACTCATCCAGTATGTACTGGAAAGCCTAAGCCCCAATGTTGACTTCCATCCAGGAGCACATCCTTTCCTGATGCCTTCCAGTCTGCATCTATAAGTGGAGGTAGGTGGAGCTGGAATTCCACACACAGATGATGAGTTGAGTCCACTGTGTTAAGCTCGAGTCAGAAGTGAAGAACAGGAGGGAACCTTCTTTTCACCTCAGCAGAACAACAGCAACACAAAGAAACATATACGTGCAATGCCCATGTGATGTGTAACCTTGCCTGAGACCTGAAGACTTGTGTAATGCCTAGGCTTTAGCTCAGCGGGCCAACACAGTCATCTGATGCACAGTAGACTCGGTTTCCGAATCTAGCCGATCACATATGGAATAAGTGGTTGCTGGTTTAAAGTGGATGATCCACCTCTGAAAGCAGATCTCAGTTTTCAAAGCTAGAAGAAACCAATCATCGCTCGTGCTTCTCGGCCCACTGTAGCGCTAGACTAAATAATCAGTGTTTGCTAGGACACTGTCCCCTGTGTCCTCACAGACAAGCAGGGAACTTGTAATCTCCCTCTAAGCACATGCAATGAGCCAGGGGAAAACACAAAGCCATTCATTACAAGCAGTGCTAAATGGTCTTGGCTGGAATTGTGTCGTGACTAGAGAAAAGCAGGCAAACCAGAGGTCACTGTACTCCAGGTTTACAGTAATGGTTATTTGGATTAAAGTCAGAGCCAAAACCAAAGTCAGGAACATTTGCCATACTACAACTGATGAATGATGTTTGCTTAACCAGTTGACATATTTGCATTGTGATGTCTAAAGTGATATTTTCCACAGAATGCACACACACTGGAGCAAGCTAAGTATATGTCCTAATTAGAACTTTCCCAGTGGACCGAAGACCTGAGAGCTCCAAATATGGGGCAAGATATGTCTCAATATTGAAGGGATAACAATATATCAAGTCAGATATGCAGATGTTCTTCCAAGCTGCTGCAGTCAAAACAGCTGGGGAAGAATTTGGCAGCAGTCAGAGGGACACAGTGGACCAGAGACAGTCACATGGGCCAGAGACAGTCACATGGGCTACACTTACAGTTTGTCCCCAATTCTAAATCACTGTCTGTCCCCTCTATCAAATCATAAATATTCAGATGTGATCTTTAGAAGTGACCTGACGTTCAATAGCCATACAGTAGATAAGCTTAGTACTAGTATGACATGGATGTAATAATATTTTCCTTATGGATACTGAGACACATGACTGATTGACAGACCAGTTTCCCCTCTGGGATTAATAAAGTTTGTGTTATTTTATCTGATCATGTCAGACTCGTATCCACACAGTCACATAATGTACAGTCGTGGCCAAAAGTTTTGAGAATGACACAAATATTAATTTGTCTGCTGCCTCAGTTTGTATGATGGCAATTTGCATATCCTCCAGAATATTATGAAGAGTGATCAGATGAATTGCAATTAATTGCAAAGTCCCTCTTTGCCATGCAAATGAACTGAATCCCCCCAAAACTTTTCCACTGCATTTCAGCCCTGCCACAAAAGGACCAGCTGACATCATGTCAGTGATTCTCTCGTTAACACAGGTGTGAGTGTTGACGAGGACACGGCTGGAGATCACTCTGTCATGCTGATTGAGTTCGAATAACAGACTGGAAGCTTCAAAAGGAGGGTGGTGCTTGGAATCATTGTTCTTCCTCTGTCAGCCATGGTTATCTGCAAGGAAACACATGCCGTCATCATTGCTTTGCACAAAAAGGGCTTCACAGGCAAGGATATTGCTGCCAGTAAGATTGCACCTAAATCAACCATTTATCGGATCATCAAGAACTTCAAGGAGAGCGGTTCAATTGTTGTGAAGAAGGCTTCAGGGCGCCCAAGAAAGTCCAGCAAGCGCCAGCACCGTCTCCTAAAGTTGATTCAGCTGCGGGATCGGGGCATCACCAGTACAGAGTTTGCTCAGGAATGGCAGCATGCAGGTGTGAGTGCATCTGCACACACAGTGAGGCAAAGACTTTTGGAGGATGGCCTGGTGTCAAGAAGGGCAGCAAAGAAGCCACTTCTCTCCAGGAAAAACATCAGGGACAGACTGATATTCTGCAAAAGGTATAGGGATTGGACTGCTGAGGACTGGGGTAAAGTAATTTTCTCTGATGAATACCCTTTCCGATTGTTTGGGGCATCCGGAAAAAAGCTTGTCCGGAGAAGACAAGGTGAGCGCTACCATCAGTCCTGTGTCATGCCAACAGTAAAGCATCCTGAGACCATTCATGTGTGGGGTTGCTTCTCAGCCAAGGGAGTGGGCTCACTCACAATTTTGCCTAAGAACACAGCCATGAATAAAGAATGGTACCAACACATCCTCCGAGATCAACTTCTCCCAACCATCCAGGAACAGTTTGGTGACGAACAATGCCTTTTCCAGCATGATGGAGCACCTTGCCATAAGGCAAAAGTGATAACTAAGTGGCTCGGGGAACAAAACATCGATATTTTGGGTCCATGGCCAGGAAACTCCCCAGACCTTAATCCCATTGAGAACTTGTGGTCAATCCTCAAGAGGCGGGTGGACAAACAAAAACCCACAAATTTCTGACAAACTCCAAGCATTGATTATGCAAGAATGGGCTGCCACCAGTCAGGATGTGGCCCAGAAGTTAATTGACAGCATGCCTGGGCAGATTGCAGAGGTCTTGAAAAAGAAGGGTCAACACTGCAAATATTGACTCTTTGCATCAACTTCATGTAATTGCTAATAAAAGCCTTTGACACGTATGAAATGCTTGTAATTATACTTCAGTATTCCATAGTAACATCTGACAAAAATATCTAAAGACACTGAAGCAGCAAACTTTGTGAAAATGTATATTTGTGTCATTCTCAAAACATTTGGCCACGACTGTATATGGCTGGATCTCATCTGCCAGCAAAGACCTGAGCTAAGTTGCGTTTCCTGAAGCAAGTTCAACATCATGTGACTGTCAGTGATTTACATGTAAATCCACCCTCCTACATTCCTTAATTCGGAGGGACCTATTTTCGTCAGTCAACATTTCCAAGGAACCAAACATTGACGTGTGTGGGAGGGAGGGAAAATGTATGAATGTGGATCCAAATGTTTGGACCCAACTACAAAGAGGCACTTGAAGTTGTTTTTCCCTGGGAACTTTGTTGAAAGATATTCAGAAAATAGCATTTCTCTCCTTTTCATCAACACAATCACATACATACAGGAGCCTAACACCCACAGCCCTGCCAAATCAAACAAAACATTTGTCTTTTCTTCAAAAAAACATTACATTTCATAAAAGTCTGTAAACACATCAGAAAAAAGTCTACATAAAAAAATGTAGCCTACTTAACTCCACCTAAATAATCTATTTGGCAGCAAAACGTTCAGTTATGATAACACACAACGATACTTAATACATAACCATATTGTTTATTTTTTCCTTTGATTCCAAAATGCAGGTCATTACTTCTTATTGCTCTTAGTTCTGAGAACGTCTATACAACAACCATGAACTTTCTATGAACGTGTCTATGTGGACCCCTCAAACTGACCTGAAGTCAGTCTAAGCTCTGTGAGGTGCTCAGGTGTCCTACCTTTCCTCCAGTGTTGAGCAGCAGCCAGATACAGCTGGCAGTAGAACACAGTGATGAGTAGACCCCACTGATGCATCATGCTGACTCTCGGCCCAGCACACACACACTGACACTGCCCTGTCGTCTGTCTGTCTCAATGGGATCTGAATGTGGATCAGTCCCCAGCCAATCACAGCAGCCAGCCAGGTCCCAGCTGGAAAGAGCTGTGTACAAACAATGAGGTAAGAACGCTGACTGGAGCACTGCTAAACCACTTCATATGCAACTGCTTCATCGTTTCCTCTCCACCACTCTGTCTGTTTCTCTCCCTCTCCTCCCCTTCCCTAATCTCTGCCTCCCCCCTCTCTCTCTGTCTGTGACTGAGTGCTGAGTTCTCTCTGGCCAGGCTGTCTGGGCTGTCATCTGGAAGTCATCAAGACCTAGGGAATGGCTGCTCTGTTAGTGGCTGGCCTACCGCTCACTGTGCTACTGGCTGAGGCAGAGCTGACACCAGACTGACTGCAGCTGGTCTACAACCTGTAAAAGCTGTCCAGTATCATCATCATCATCATCGTGGTCACCGTCGTTTCCAATATGGTTTCCATCAGCATTAGCATGATGGTCATCATGGTCATATCGTAACCTCGTCCCCAGGCTTATTGCTACCTCACACAGAGACAACGATGGTGGCTGAGACTATCACCACTGTGAAGAATACCACGTCTCCATCATCATCTCCATCTTCATTATCATCATACTCGGTCTTAGAATCCACCTGCATGCCACATATTGTATACACAGTAAGTGTCTGACAGCTTCATCACAGACAAGAGTAAAACACCAATATCTGCCCACTTCAAATACATCCACTCCACATACAATAGACTACAGTGCAGTATAGCATTTCAGGGTTCTCTTCGTCTCTCCATTGTCCTCAGTGAACAGTGTCTGTTCTCTGTGTAGTCAGTCACATGATGTCAGTTACAACAACATTCAAAACTCTCGCTACCAGGGCCAAGGCGCATAGTGGTTTGCTCAGGAATCTAGGGGCTTTGCTTTGGTTGGCCTGTCCTCTGAGATGAAGGCAGGGAATAAAGGAAAATAACTGGAAAAGACAAGCGATTTCAGAAACGAGTCTGCTATTATTAAATAGAATTACACCATTCTACCTTAGCTTACTGACTGTGGATGACACTTGTTTTTGCAGTATGTATTTCAGAGCTCAATCAATATCTGCTATATCAGTACTCTACTGCTGAGAACTAATGGTGTATTCATAAATGATCATTTGGGTTAAATGTTTTGTTTTACAATTACTGCTTCTATATTATCAGCGCATGATCATAAGAAATATGACTGATGACTGATATGAAATCTAAATGAAAATCTAAAATTGCCAGCGGTTTTAATTACCCACTTCACATCACTATTGCCACCACCTTGATTAGGTAACTTCAAACATTTCACTGATATATCAGGCAATGCTGGAGGGCATGATTAATCGAGCGCCCGCTGACTTTCAAGTTATTTTCTTTACGAACACAATATGTTGAATTGAAACGTTCACCTCTGAAACCAGATGGGCACCTGAGGTATTCTGCCCTTCCGTGTCTCACTGAAGGAACAGTATATTCAAATAAAGGATGATGAGAAGGTGATGATATTCCCAGTGAACAAGTTAACACCTGTCTGTCTCAGTACAATACACAATCAACTCATAAGGTAATAACAGATGATGTTCTGAGTCTGAGAGAACAATGTCCAGCAGGTAAAGAAAACCTCACCACAGCCTGTCTCTCGTCTCCTTACTGGAAGGGTCATGGTAGAGAGGAACTCCAGTCTTTTTGTTGACCTACCCAGCACCTTTACTCTTAGAAGACAGTAGTAAATCTGTCTGTTGAAATGGATGAGGAGGTGACACTGTGACACAGGACCATGTCCACAGCCAGGATTTACTCCTAGTAAGGTCAAATGGTCGAATAAAACATATCCCAGAGGTCACATGGTCAAGTAAAGCATATCCCTAACTGTAGGCTAAAAAATAAAATGAGGTCCACAGGAGCTCCTGGATACCTGAGCAGGAAAAAGTCCCAGCCCTAGTAATTTCTACTGACGTGTAGTTCTCCATTTACCAGCAGGGGGCAGGCTAAGAACACACATTCTTCTTCCATCACTCCAGCACCCCATCAGACTGATGCCGTTTTCAAACTATTTTGATGATGCTGTGTGTATTTGAGAATGAATTATATTAAGATAAATGCTCACGATATGAATGCACTTGAGAGAGATGTAGGGGTTGTTTGGGTTCAGGTCCAGGTGGGGACCCTTGAGAAATCGCTCAAGTGCTTAATTGCCCAAGTCGTGCTGTAAAGCTCTGTAATACATAAAATATGCAAATGAATAGGAGGCCATTAGAAGTCTGTAAAAGCCTCAATAGTCAAATTACCTTTAGACAAGAGAAGCGCAGCTGCAGATAGGAGAACTACAAAAGAAAAGCATTTTAATTTATACACTTCAGACTCTAAATGTCACATGACTGTAATTACCAGCAATCAGGATGGGGCAGAATATACAGAATCGTTATTTGAGCTGTAGCAAAAGGTTTAATGGAAAATATAAATTCTTGACAGGGTCAGCACCAGTGCCTATCTGATACGTCTTCCACCACACAATTCCGAGTCATCCGACATCAAGAATTAATTGAATTTCGCTAAAAACATCCAACATAAAAGACCCATTATGAATAGACAAAACATTACTGTAGAAACATATCCTAAACCCTGTCAGGAGGATATTAGTTCAGAGCTAATTTGTCTGGACACAGACAGCGGCTCAGCTGCGTGATCCATCTCCACTGTGTCTTAACTGCAAATGGAGCTGATGTCTCCTGGCCCTCTCCCATGACAGCTCCTCTTATTATGGTTGGCCAGAGGGCACACACACCATCCAGGCTCTCTTAGAGAGATTCCACTGCTGCTGATTATGCCTCTCCCCAAGACCAGCGGAGCCTGCAGAACTAACCAGCCAAATCACAACACCCAACACCAGCCTCATTACTCAGACATAGAGACAATTACAATGCAATAATGACTCGTTATGGACATCTTGCTTCGTAATTGCTCTGCAATTAATGACCACCGGTGGCGAAGTTCCCTGAAATGCTCTTTGGGTTTTTCTGTTGCACCACCACTTTTTGACCAGTTCAGCATTTCAATAACGAGAAGGAAACACTTAATTGTTGTCTGAAACTAGTATTTGCTCCTTCACTTTGCAACAGCATTGTTTCAGTCATTAGTGTTAGTCATTGCAGTTCCAGTTGCGGGTATACTGAAGCTTGTCTTTGTATTGATGTCAGTGTCTCTGTGCTGAGGCATTATTGCATGTCTTGGCTGAATTCCTCAGAGCTGCAGGTTGTTGTTGGTGTGTTGTGGGCAGTGACACATTCGCCCTGGGGAACAGCTTTTCCTGTGACTTTCCTGTGGAAAGTGAGAGGTGTTGATGATGGTGACACGCTGAGAGCTTCCTGCCTTGTTACATGTGGGCAGATTGATTATTTCTGACACAATGATTAGGGAGGTACACAGACGTCTCAGGTCATGCTATAGCAATTACCAATTATAGCACAGTATTAGTAATGAATACAATGAAGGCATGTTTGCTGACCAGAGAGCCATCACCACCTATATCGTCTGCCCTCCTCTCCCTCCCCCCGTCCCCCTCCTCCCCCCATCCCCCTCATCTCTGCCTCCAGGGACAACGCTGTCACCTGCAGAATGGTAGAGGGGAGTGTCACCGGACTAGTCTGTGAGTGACGGGTGCATGGTGATGGCGACATTGCCTGGTGATGCGACTCTGATTGATGGAAGGTTTGGGAAGGGGAATTCTGGTCGCTACGCCCACGGGCTGCACACACAGGCAGGCTAATGTTGAGAGAAATGCATCTGCTGTTGAAATAGTTGGGGATGACTCAACATGCGGACAATAGCTGGTAGAAATTGTACCAACTTGAAAGGACAAAACATTATATTTATCTACACAACCTGTTGTTGTTTCTTGATGGTAAAGACGAGATAACATAATTGAGGCCCTATTGTCCAGTCCATGCCACAACCCATCAAGCCATAACTACCAACCGCTTCCACCTGATCTATGTCAGTCTCTCCAACCCCTCTAATAATAATAATAATAATACATGTATTTTATCGGTAGAGGTTGCTGAGGGGAGGACGGCTCATAATAATGGCTGGAACGACGCAAACGGAATGGTATTTGATACCACTCCACTGATTCTGCTCCAGCCATTACCAAAAGCCCATCCTCCCCAATTAAGGAGCCACCAACCTCCTGTGTATTTAATATAAAGCTTTTCATACAGAATCTCAAACAAATTCAGGGAGCTGGCAGTTGATGGGAGATGGTCTTCCACAGCTAGATCATGATGCAGTTCAGTAAAGGAGTAGCTTGAGTGGAGGTGGCGTCGATGGTACAGCCAGGGAGGGAGAAACAACAGTCGGGAGCTCTTTATCAGGCTCCTCTGTCTCTGAAGTTCACAGCTACTCCTCCTCTGTAGGTACGCTGGAACATCCACCACCGAATGTGTAGCACCCACCTGGATGATGCTTCGGCAGCAAAAGTGCCTGAGAGACCACTGTTACGGAGTCTAGTTGATAGGTATTCGACTAGCCGGACTGTTCCCCGGACTCCACGCGTAGGGATTTGTACAATGCATGACCAAGGCTATTGAACTTGACATTGGTGTCTGTCTTTATTCCTTTATCCAACATATCATACTGAAACAACCACCACACCTCGGCAGTAATCACCAAGCGTCTCCTACGAGGTGAGCCTCTATAATCCCCTCACACCACAGTCCACATCCTTCCAGAAACCGAGGCAGGTGGAATAAAAATCTGGTTCTGTGTTGATCAGGTGTTGATGCATCATTCAAATTAGATTTGCCAGCTAGCTAGCTAATGCTAGCCAAGCAAAGTAAACAGATGTTCCATTGTCAGTCCTGCAACTCCATGGGCCACCACCAGATATTTTTTCTGAACAGGGTAACAAATTTTTTTTTCAAAATGCAACAAAAAACACTTAATAATACAAATATATATACAATATTGACAGAGCTATCTGCCTAGGCTTCCTCCTGGTGCCATGGCAACAAAAACATCCCAACTTTGTATGCTGTTTGTACTCCACAGAAGAGTCTGCCTTGAGCTTAGGAGCGGATTTGCAGGATGAAAGCCGGGGAAAGAGAGAGAAAGAAAGAAAGAACAAAAGATAGAAAGGAGAGAGAGAGAGAGAGAGAGAGAGAGATGTCTGAAGGGAAAACGCCTGAAAAGGTGAGTTGGGACACGACAGGCTCTCTTGGGGGGCATTCTAGGACAGGTGGAGGGGTTGTTCAATGAGGGCCAATAGTCAGGGTGAGGCAAAATAGGAAGGACCTCAGGGTAGCGTACGTGTTGTTTTCCAGAAGTGGACACCAAACACATCAAAGCCTGGACCAGAGGTGGCTAATGGTAGGTTGAGTCCAGACCTCCTGCTGGATGCACAACACAGGAAACATGCACTGCCAGCAGAAACAGAGAACAGAGAGAGAACAGAGAGAGAACAGAGAGAGAACAGAGAGAGAGAAAACGTAACTGCATAAAGAAGGGGAAAATGATGGGAAGTCTGAACAAAGTGGGGTTAGGATCGACCAAGAGGGAATATGTCAAAATGCATCCAAGTCAACAGTATTGGTTGAACAGGATATACAATGCATTGGGAAAGTATTCAGTCCCCTTCCCCTTTTCCACATTTTGATACATTACAGCCTTATTATAAAATGGATTAAATCATTTTTCCCCCTCATCAATCTACACACAATACCCCATAATGACAAAGCAAAAACAGATATTTAGAATTTTTTTCAAATGTATTACAAATAAAATACCTGATTTACATTAGTATTCAGAGCCTTTGCTATGAGACTCGAAATTGAGCTCAGGTGCATCCTGTTTCAATTGATCAATCTTGAGATGTTTCTACAACTTGATTGGAGTCCACCTGTGGTAAATTCAATTGATAGGACATGATTTGGAAAGATACACACCTGTCTATATAAGGTCCCACAGTTGACAGTGCATGTCAGAGCAAAAACCAAGCAATGAGGTCGAAGGAATTGCCCAAAGAGCTCCTAGACAGGATTGTGTCGAGGCACAGATATGGTGAAGGGTACCAAAAACATTCTGCAGCATTGAAGGTCCCCAAGAACACAGTGGCCTCCATCATTCTTAAATGCAAGAAGTTAGGAACCACCAAGACTCTTCCTAGAGCTGACTGCCCAACCAAACTGAGCAATCGGGGGAGAAGGGCCTTGGTCAGGGAGGTGACCAAGAACCCGAGGGTCACTCTGACAGAGCTCCAGAGTTCCTCTGTGGAGATGGGAGAACCTTACAGAAGAACAACCATCTCTGCAGTACTCTACTAATCAGGCCTTTATGGTAGTGTGACCAGACGGAAGCCACTCCTCAGTAAAATACACATGACAGCCCACTTGGAGTTTGCCAAAAGGCACCTAAAGGACTCTGACCGTGAGAAACAAGATTCTCTGGTCTGAAACCAAGATTGAACTCTTTGGCCTGAATGCCAAGCGTCTCGTCTGGAGGAAACCTGGCACCAACCCTACGGTGAAGCATGGTGGTGGCAGCATCATGCGGTGGGGATGTTTTTCAGCGGCAGGGACTGGGAGACTAGTCAGGATCGAGGGAAAGATGAACGGAGCAAAGTACAGAAAGATCCTTGATGAAAACCTGCTCCAGAGCGCTCAGGACTTCAGACTGGAGCGAAGGTTCACCTTCCAACAGAACAACGACCCTAAGCACACAGCCAGGACAACGTAGGAGTGTCTTCAGGACAAGTCTCTGAATGTCCTTGAGTGGCCCAGCCAGAGCCTGGGCTGGGAAGACCTGAAAATAGCTATGCAGTGACGCTGCCCATCCAACCTGACAGAGTTTGAAAAGATCTGCAGAGAAGAATGAAAGAATCTCCCCAAATACAGGTGTGCCAAGCTTGTAGCGTCATACCCAAGAGGACACTGAGGCTGTAATCGCTGCCAAAGGTGCTTCAACAAAGTAAAGGGTCTGAATACTTATGTAAATGTGATATTTCTGTTTAAAACCTGTTTTTGCTTTGTCATTATGGGGTATTGTGTGAGGATTGATAAGGGAAAAAAACTATAAAATTAGGCTGTAAAGTAACAAAATGTGGAAAAAGTCTAGGGGTCTGAATACTTTCCTAATGGACTGTAAGTGTTGTATCGGAGTAGCCAGCAGTCTTATGTTGGTTTACAGAGGTCCATAAACCCACAGGAGAAGAGGATATTGTAACTGTTGGCTGCAGTATATACAGTATGTTGTGTTCACCCCTAATGTATTATACCATATATACTGTAAACGTACTAGAAACGCAACATGCAACAATTTCTAAGATTTTACTGCGTTACAGTTCATGTAAGGAAATCAGTCCATTTAAATAAATTCATTATGCCCTAATCTATGGATTTCACATGACTACAGATCTGTTGGTCACAGATACCTTAAAAAATGGGTCTCAGGATCCCATCAACCTATTTTTGTGCATTCAAATTGCCATTGATAAAATGCAGTTGTGTTCATTGTCCATAACTTATGCCTGCCCACACCATAACCCCACCGTCACCATGGGGCAATTTGTTCACAACGTTGACATCAGCAAACCGCTCGCCCACACAACGCCATACACATGGTCTGCGGTTGTAAGGTCGGTTGGACGTTGGAGGCGGCTTATGGTAGAGAAATTAACATTAAATTATCTGGCAACAGCTCTGGTAGATATGCCTGCAGTCAGCATTCCAATTGTATGCTCCCTCAAAACTTGAGACATCTATGGCATTGTGTTGTGTGACAAAACTGCACATTTTAGAGTGGCCTTTTATTGTCCCCAGCAAAAGGTGCACCTGTGTAATAATGATCCTGCTGTTTAATCAGCTTCTTTATATGCCACACCTGTCAGGTGGATTGATTATCTTGGCAAAGGAGCAATGCTCACTAACAGGGATGTAAACAAATGTGTGTACAACATTTGAGAGAAATAAGCTTTTTGTGCGTATGGAACATTTCTGGGATATTTTACTTTACCTCATGAAACATGGGACCAATATTTTTGTTCAGTGTATTATATGATGAATGTGGTTATTATGTCACTCACCTCTGGTACTCTCTAATAAGGGCATTAGGGTAATAAGCTCCCACAAAGCAGAACCATTATGTGATAATTCCACTAACCTCCCTTGAGACAGTGATGTAGCTGAAAATATAAAATATTATGTTTGGCACAGAGAATTTACATCTCCCATTCTCTACTCTCAGTGATTGCCTTGTTGCTATGCAGTGTGCTCATTTCCCTAACCACAGATTTCTATGTAAAATAAAAATGATGAAAGAAAAACAAAGGGTGATCTTAGCTACATTCATAACCTTACCCTCTGGGCAAGAACTGGTTGAATCAATGTTGTTTCCAAGTCATTTCAACCCCCCAAAAATCAACGCGATGACGTTGAATCAACGTGGAAAACTAATTGGATTTGCAAAAAGTCATCAACATAAAGGCATTTTGTCTTTTTTCACCCACATATCAACCTAAATCCAATGAGTGCAATTATTTTTTTTGCTGTTGATTTCACGTTGAATTCACGTTAGTCGACAACTCAACCAAATGAAAATCAAAACTAGACGTTGAACTGACGTCTGTGCCCAGTGGGTACCTGTACTGCATGTAAATGAGACTGTGACATCAAGCTGATACAAAGAACTAACATTCATATTCAATGACCATGTCAATCTTGTCAATGAAAGTGACGAAAGCAAAATGATTGGCTGGATGTACTGGAAAGTTAGTGTAACGGACATACAGTATGACAGAATAAACAAAAACAAAGTCATTAGATAACCCAAGGCACAATTCTTTCCGTCTTTAGCAGAAAGAGAAGCATCTTTGTATGAAAAGCTAATTCCACAGCTTTAGCTAAATTTGAGGCATTTTTTATGTTACACAATGGCAGTTCAGGGCTTTGGTTTCCTATATCCAATTCTAAATAGACGTAACAGCATTTGAGTGGGTGGGACTCAGCTTGAAGCCCGTCTTTTTTTCCACTCCTTTGCAACCTTTTCTCGGCTCAACGTTTGCCAAATAAAATCTTCTCCTTGTTAAAATCTCACACTTCCTCTTCTGAAATCCCCTCAAAGCTGTCTACCGCAGAGCAAAATGCCTCGTTAGATCAGAGGCAGAGCTGCTGTCTATATTCCAGACCAAGACATTTCCAAATGCAACAACGGCTCTTACAAGTAACAATCAGCCCATACAGAAATATATTGTTACACTACAAAGCCCCTCACGAAAAGACACCTGCACATTCCCCTGCAGACATATAGACATACAACAATACACCTGCACATTCCCCTGCAGACATATAGACATACAACAATACACCTGCACATTCCCCGGCAGACATATAGACATACAACAATACACCTGCACATTCCCCTGCACACATATAGACATATAACAATACACCTGCACATTCCCCTGCACACATATAGACATACAAAAAGAATCGTATAGCCTGTAGTCTGTACACACTCACTCATGAACTCATTCATGCACACGCACACACTGATGAGGACAGAAAAGACATTAGTGAGGTGGCAGACAGTTGATGTGTATGTATCCACAGGCCCTCCCTCCCTCTGTGTTGTTTACTGTGTGTGGATGTGATACCCCCCTCCTCCGGTCCCCCTGCTGTGTCTCATTCATTCCCCTCATTAGATATCTCATTATATATCCCCTCTAAAAGCCTCTCTCATTACACTCTTTCCTCTGCAGCAGCAGATCCACTCTGGTGACTCTCTTCTCTAACACAGCTTTCAGGACAAAGGGGACCGGGCAGCAAAAAGCTAACAATGTGCTTTGCCTCACAGATACTGTAAATCCCTGCTAAACTTCTTAACCCAACTATAAGTTTTCATTGAGCCTTGTTAGAGACAGATACATTGTATGAATTCCTAAACGCTGTACCCACCATAGAGAACTTGTTTGTCATCACTATCATGTACATACCACCCTGCATACCACTGCTGACTTGCTTCTGAATCTAAGCAGGGTTGATCCTGGTCAGTCCCTGGATGGGAGACCAGATGCTGCTGGAAGTGGTGTTGGAGGGCCAGTAGGAGGCACTCTTTCCTCTGGTCTAAAAAATATCCCACTGCCCTGTGTAGGGTGCCGTCTTTCGGGTGGGACGTTAAACGGGTGTCCTGACTCTCTGAGGTCATTAAAGATCCCATGGCATTTATCGTAAGAGTAGGGGTGTTAATTAAACCTGGTGTCCTGGCTAAATTCCCAATCTGGCCCTCAAACCATCATGGTCACCTAATCATCCCCAGTTTACAATTGGCTCATTCATCCCCCTCCTCTCCCCTGTAACTATTCCCCAGGTCCTTGATTTAAATGAGAACGTGTTCTCAGTCAACTTACCTGGTAAAATAACAGCTAAATAATTTTTTTTTTTAAACAACATAAATATCTATCCAAACTATCTAAAAATGCCATATCAAGCACCGCTTTGCCTGCTGGGCTCTTCTGCAGAGTGAAAATGCGGGATGAAGGAGGGACAGAGAAAAGTGTATGCCATCTCTACGGTGTTGTCTCTCTACTGGGGGTTGCCTCTCTGCAGAGGTCAGAATGTTTAACAACAAGGCTGATCAAAGGTACAATGTCCTGTCTGAGCCTCTGGATTGAGCTCTCTCCCCCTCAGTTTCCCTCTCTCCTCTTCAGTTCTCTCTCCCTCCTCCTCCCTCTCTCCAGCTCTCCCTCCTCCTCTCTCTCTCCCTCAGTTTCCCTCTCTCCTCCTCAGTTTCCCTTTCTCCATCTCTCCCTCCTCCTCTCTCTCTCCTCCTCAGTTTCCCTCTCTCCCTCCTCCTCTCTCTCTCCCCCTCAGTTTCCCTCTCTCCATCTCTCTCTCTCCCCCTCAGTTTCCCACTCTGTTTCTCACTGATTTTGTCTCTGCCTCTCTCTGAGTTTCCTGTTGTGAGCGTGTGTGAGTTTCACTCCTCAACATCAAGGTCAGTTTTAGGTATAATCAGAGGTAGACAATGCCTGACAAAAACTGTTATGGCTGACTGACTGTCTGAAAGGTCTGGCAGGTCTGTCTTTGAACACAGCGATGTAGTACACTCTTAGAAAAAAAGTGCTGTCTGGAACCTAAAAGGATTCTTCAGCTGTCCCCATAGGAGAACCCTTTGAAGAACTCTTGTTGGTTCCATGTAGAACCCTTTTGGTTCCAAATAGAACCGGTTTGAGAACCATGTAGAATCCTCTGTGGAAAGGGTTCTACATGGAAACCAAAAAGGTTCTTCTTGGAACCAAAAAGGGTTCTCCTATGGGGACAGCCGAAGAACCCTTTAACTTAGTGTTCCTGCTTTGTCCACATTCCCCGACAGTAACTCTTTATCCCCCCCTCCCCTCTCTCTGCCTCTGTTTTTCTCTGTGTCAGACAGTGTGTTTGGCTTTCATCCTTTTCATTGGAGAGGTATGACTGGATAATGTGTGTCCTGAAGAAGACGTTTTTATGTATTCTGTCTCGCGCCCAGTAGGGCTGTTCTGAGAGAGGTTACACAAGCCCCTCCCAGGCCTAACTGTGCACACACACATGCACACACACACACCCCGTAGCATGCTAACAGATAGAATCTGGCCACTGGTGGGGCTAATAGATTTTTCCTGTTATTGGCCAGGGCTCAGTGACCAGCCCCTGGGGACATATTTGATCCAGGGGAGAATTGATTACCCAAAGCTTTTTTCCACTCCTGGAATCTCAAAACCATCCCTGTTGCTGAGTGTCGTTAGTAAGAAGGCGGGGGGGGGTAACAATGCAGACCTGAACTAGAGGCAACTTGTGCTTCATAATCTCTTTTTCCATGGAACCACAGGGGAAGTTGGGCATCTCTCTTCATCTATGAGTGATAACGATTTGATCATCCTGGGGGGGCTCCCGAGCGGTGCAGCGGTCTATGGCACTGCATCTCAGTGGAAGTCCCTGGTTTGTATCCAGGCTGCAGCACATCCGGCCGTGATTGGGAGTCCCATAGGGGGGGCAGACAATTGGCCCAGCGCTGTCCGGGTTTGGCAGGGGTAGGCCGTCATTGTAAATAAGAATTTGTTAAAGTTAAATAGTTAAATAAAGGTTAAAGATGCCATTTATGGTCCTGGAGTAGGGTTGGGACTTGAGTTTCTTTGTGTTTGCTACAATTTTCCTTCCAACACAGTAAGGTAATTATGTCTTTGCACACTCAAGTGCCTCCCATGTGGCGTTGCCTTCACTTGTGCAAAAGACGTCTGGCCCTAATCAAGACAAATTAGCCACAGTGAGAAATGGGATGGGCCCCTGTGAGCTCTGCCTTTTTGCGCTCTTCTCCCTCTGTTTGACAACTGAATTGCTAATGCAGAGATCCTGAGCAGGTAAAGAACGCCACTGTTGACAGAAAGGGCCTGGAGAGAAAAGAGGGACTAGACATGGGACGAGATGGAGAGTCTTAGCGACAGACAGACGCTGTTCTAAGAGGGATTCTCTTAGAGCGCACAACAATGCTGACAAGAAAATAAAAAACAGAGCACTGAGAAGATAACGAACAGGGTAAGAGAGACATGGATAAAAAAATACTGGATATAAAACCTCCCGCTAAATGTTGCATTGTCAGCAGGATCTGGGGACCTCAGATGATTAGCAAATCACAGGGGCTTAAGCTGTGTGACATTTCCTGCCCCTTATAATGAATCTCCTTCTGTTAGCCGTGCTGAGAGCTGGGTTGAACTTTGTTGTGCAGGGTCGAGATGAGAGCTGGATCGGGATGTTTTCCCTGGTTGTTACCCAGGGAGCAGTCTGGCTCATGCTTGGTCCCCTGAGGGCCCATGGGCTGGATAATGAGCTGTTCAGACATCCAGGTCAGTGGACTCACCTCCAAGGTCAGCCCTGGCCCAAACCACTCAGCCGGTTAGGGAGAACCCTGGGGTCGGTGGGAGTAGAGGTCTCTCTCTCTCACTCACACTCACACACACACACACACACACACACACACACACACACACACACACACACACACACACACACACACACACACACACACACACACACACACACACACACACACACACACACACACACACAGCTAACAATGTACCTCAATAGAATGCTGTGGCCACGAGTTTGAAAAATATACATTAGCTCATTGTAACTACCTCACAAATCACAATATCATTCATTTCATGATTAGCTGTGTCTCCATACTGTCCATTTAACAGACATCTAAAGTAGATTTACATTTATTATCAAGATTACAGAATCTCGGCAGACCAGTTAGTTAGACAAGCAAAGTGATCTTAGACAGTTACTGTCCCAAGACGTAGTTCCCACCTATACAAATGTCCTCTCCATTAAGCATCATCATTCACTGTCACTCATCATGCTGTTTTAGGCACACAGTTAGCCTACGCTATGATACACTGTCCTGTGTTGAGCCAAGACTCCCCACTGCTGCAGATTAATCAGACACATCGTTCCGACAGGAGAAGAGACTCTAATTACTCCTGGCTAATCATTCGTACCTCTATGTCAAGCCTTCACCCCTCTGGCCAGCAGAGAGCTCTCCTAACCCCTCTCCAAGACAGAGAGACTCATACATAACCTGATGTCATCACAATGACAAAGAGCGTCCAACAGATCCACATCCCCAAGGTAACACAAAAGCACCCTTCTCCAGGTGAAGTCTGGTTTGTTTCAATAGTTGGCGAGAGGTGGAAAAGTTGAAGCCGTTTTGACAGCATGCACAAGCACCCAAAAGAGAGCGAACTTAAACTCTTCTAACCTCACCCACCAAGAAACACCCACTCAAAATCCCCTGCTGTCTAGACTGTATTTGGGCGTAGGATAAACAAACAAGAGGGACAGAACTGAATTCAAACTGTTTTGTTATCTTTAGTCTGGTAATTCCAGCAGCCTTACTCAGTGAGAAGAATATTGAACTCCCTGCAATACCATACCAACCATCTAAGCACTCTGAATGCAACAGACCAAATAATCAGCTCTGAAACAGTATTAATGTCAATTCTCAGTCTGTGACTGTTAGCAAAAAAATCTCAGAGTGCACACTTTTTGATTAGTCTGTTAATTTGTTTATTGGCATGTTTTGGATAGGTAGAGTTAAATGATTTATGAATATGCGGAAATGTAATGGGAGTTGAGTTGTAAAAAACATAAATAACAAGGCATTGGGGCGTTGAAAGATACAATTGTCTGCATAACTATTATACTGAGCCACTAAATCAGCCTTTGAAAATGTAATATGCCGTTGTGGAAGTGTTAACTTGCTTTTGGCAATAGTTTATGATGCAGAGTCCTAGATTAATTTAGGATGTTAACAACTACAGTAACTAACTTCTGCACAAGTCATGCATTTACATCAATAGGGCATTTACAAGGTTTGAGTACCTTGTGCGTATCTCAAATTCACATTCAACCTATTGTGACCAATGAGGAAGAGTTCACAGAACTAGAAAGTACAGTGCAGTAAGTGATTGGTAAGTAAGAGATTGTGAAAAGTCATGATCATGACACTCCAATATTCATAGCAACTGTTTAAGAAATTGAGCTCCCTAAATCAATACCACTGATTGCATGCTTTTCTCTTCAGCGAGGAAAGATATTTCAGAAACTAACGTCTGAAGGGTCCCTGTTTAGAAACCACTCGGGGACTATGTGACTCAATAGCCAATCAGCTGAGAGCTCCCCATAACAGCATTAACCACAATACACCATTAAGGAACTCTGAAGTCAAGTTGAACAATCAGACCTGTCCCTGAGTAAAGCCTGCTGCTGAAGCCAAATCAAAAAGTTGGCAGAAAGGGCTCCTGAGGCAACAATGAGTGAAACAAAACAAGTTGCTTACACAATTTTTCTGCACAGTAAACAAAGAAATGTTCTGGTAAATTGGAACTATTAAGAGGTGCAGGGTAATTATTCTGATCAATAGCAAAAGAGACACATCACCGTTTAACAGACAGAACTTCTATCTTGCCGTCCAGTTCATCTCAATTCACAGCAGTTCATCTAATCTCCTGATGCCCTCTCCTGTTCTCCCCATCTAAAGTGCTTTCATATCCAGCCCTCTCACCGTTCTCTTTCTCCCTCCTTCTCCACGTCATCCTCCTTCAACACCTACTCCTTCCCATCCTCCTCTTGCTCCTACGCTCCCCCTTCTCCTCTACCTCCACCAGTGGCCTGCCCCCTCCTCCATCACCTCCCCTCTTTCTCCTCAGCCCCCTCCTGTAATCCCTGTTCACCCATGACTGCGTGGCCACGCACATCTCCAACTCAGTCATCAAGTTTGCTGACGACACAGTAGTGGTAGGCCTGATTGCCAACAATGACGATACAGCCTACAGGGAGGAGGTGTGAGCCCTGGCGGAGTGGTGAAAAGGAACCTCAGGAGCTGAAGAAATTTGGCTTGGTCCCTCATGAACTTCTACAGATGTACCATTTATATCCCAGACTCAGACATTGCTCGTTCTGGTATTTCTATCGTTTTACTTTCTGGATAATGTGCTTATTGTTTTGTATTGGTAGGTA